>NC_088979.1:182250960-182555543 GCF_963932015.1 Anas acuta | reverse complement strand
TGCATCAGGCACTAAAACAGTACAACTGTCTCTGTTTTTAATCATAAAATGCAATTTATTTTTTTTTAGATTGCCTTTTGCATTAATATTGTCTATTATGTGTGCTGCATGAATGTGAATTGCTTGTTCATACCTCTTTGGGAGGTTTTTAATAAATTCTGATCCAGCTTAACTATGCAGACCATGGGGTAACTAAAAATTGGACTCTACTTAAAACTAAACTCATGAGCAGCCCATCTGAATTATTTGACAGTTTCAGCACAGGGGAGGCTTACATGAAGAATATTGCATTGTGTTTGCAAACTGACGTTAATTTTCCAAAAAATAAGTGAAACTCATGTCATTACTTGCCTCTAAAAATTAAAACATAAAAATAAATCACAAACTAGTCCACAGTAAACGAATTGAATTTGACATTATTAATGCATTGTATCTTATTAAAAAAATATAGTGAATTTTGTTTTGATTTATTACTAACTTAAGTCTTTAAATTACAGAATCACAGAATCACAGAATGGACAAGGTTGGAAAGGACCTTGTGAGATCATTTAGAGACCTCCAGATGAGAAGATCCAAAGGCCTGTACAATAGACACCATGTCAGGAATCTCTGTGGGTGCTTGTCATGATCATCATCTCTGTTAAGAGGGGTAGCAAAAGAAGAATGGTCCGATAGGCATGGGAATAGGAACATTGTCATTGAATTAACTCATGCTGTAACTGACTTCAAGTGTGTATCCTCAGCACAACTTCTTTGCTGTAACATTAATGATTCACAGAATCACAGAATGGTTGAGGTTGGAAGGGACCTCTGAAGATCATCAAGTCAACCCTCCTGCCAAGCAGGATCACCTTGAGCACATTGAATAGGATAGCATCCATGTGGGTTTTGAATATCTCCAGTGAAAACGACTCTAAAACCTCTCTGGGCAACCTGTGCCGGTGCTCTGTCACCCTCACAGTAAAGAAGTGCCTTCTCATTTTCAGCTGGAACTTCCTGTGCCCATTGCCACTTGTCCTTCCTCAACACAACTGAAAAGAGACTGGCTCCCTCCTCTTGATAACTTCAGTTATTAATGAGGTCTCCCCTCAGTCTTCTCTTTTCCAGGCTAACCAGTCCCAGTTCTCTCAGCCTGTCCTCATACGACAGGTGCTCTAGTTCTCTAATCATCTTAGTAGCCCTCCTCTGGACTTGCTCCAGTAGCTCTATGTCCCTCTTGTACTGGGCAGCCCAGCACTGGGCACAGTACTCTAGGGGAGGCCTCACCAGGGCTGAGTAGAGGGGGAGGATCACCTCTCTTGACCTGTTGGCAATGCTCTTCCAAATGCAGCCCAGGATACTGTTAGCCTTCTTGGCCACAAGGTCACATTTCTGGCTCATGGTCAGCCTGCTGTCCACCAGGACTCCCAGGTCCCTCCCTCTCTGCAGAGCTGCTCCCCAGCAAGACACACCCGCACACACACACACAACTGGTAATATTTCCTTGGGGTTATTTCTTTCTAGGTGCAGGACACTGCACTTGCCTTTATTGAACTTCATGAATTCCTCTTGGCAAAACCCTCCAGCCTGTCCAGGTCTCTCTCAATGGCAGCACAGCCCTCTGGGGTATCAGCCACTCGTCCCGAGCTTTGTGTCATCAGCAAACGTGCTGAGGGTACGCTGTGTTCCATTGCCCAGATCATCAGTGAGCAAGTTGAACAAGACTGGACCCAGTACTGACCCCTGGGAGACACCGCTAGCTACAGGCCTCCAACTAGACCATCACTGAGCACAACCCTCTGAGCTTTGCCATCCAGCAAATTATCAGTACACCTCACTGTCCACTCATCTAGCCTGCACTTCCTGAACTTGTCTAGTCATTCCATCACAGAAGGATATCAAATTGGTTAAGCATGATTTCCCCTTGAAAATATATTTGCTTCTCTGGTGTCTCATATAACTTCAGGGTTGCCAGAATACATACCCCACTTATGAAGCCAATCTACTATTCCTAGCTACTAACTAATATTAAGATGGATTTTTTCACCTAATCATGGTCTCCTTTCAATCTTTTTCAATAATGTTAGATATGCAAGCATAGTTTCACTATAATTGATTTAAAAACAAACAAACAAACAAACAAACAATAAAAAGAAAATTTATAATTTGCTACCAAGGCCAGATGTTTATCTTCCTGTTATCAACCATTGCAAGTTACTCTTATCTCTTTCTTACAGATGTATCTGAAAACTGGCTTTCTCAAACCAATCACAATATAGAGAGCTGTAAACTAGAGCACAGGAGGAATGACCACAACAAGCACAGCCTGTGGTGAGTACTAACTGGGGTTGAAAAGGTTTTAATATTCCCAGCAATTGTTGTTACTGTCCAGAGAAAGAGGCTGCAGGTCAGCATGTTCAGAATAGGAAACAGAAACATCTTGAATGAGTTACTGGGAGAAATGAGATTACCCTGAAACTAGAATATCTCTCTAGAGTTCTGATAGTGGTCATTTACCTTTTCCATTGTACAGTTATTTAATAGCAGTTGATAAAAGTGGAAAAAAAAAAAAAAAAAAAAAAAATCAAAGGCTTTTGCATGTAAGGAAAAGGAGAATTCATAATTCTGTGTATTATCCTTTCTGTCTCCCTTGGGAAATGAACATAATACTGCAGCTATGGGAACAAAAGCCATAGGACAAGTGAGAGATAAAAGGAACATAATTCTTGGACTTCATGATTAAGGAAATTACGAAATTACGTAGAAGTAGCCAGATCTTGCTTCTAATTTCTAGTTTCAAGGCAATGAAACTCTGTGATTTGCATAGGGACCAAATGCTGCCATTTCTCAACTTTCTGTCACCTTTCAAACTTAATTTTGGTTACACAAAAATAAATAAATAAATAAAACTCACAGGATATAGGGCAAGTATTCCACTTGTCTACTTTGCTTGGCAGACCCCTGTACTTTAACCATACAGAAGATACACTATTCCTATGTGTGTCTTTTTAAAAGAAGAGGCCCTGCTCACTAATCTTCAGAAAAGACACAATGATAGTTGCAGGACCCTCTTTGTTGGGAAGCATTCAGTTGTCTTTCACCAGTGCTTTTCTTCTTATAGAAAACTTCAAAATCTAGTTGCATGCATTGCCCTAGTAGGACCTGCTGTCTGCTTTTTAGGGATCAGGATCTTTATGCTAGAAAAAAAAATATCACTTTCCCAAGAGATAACTATTTTATGGTGAATCTTGACTATCAAGATGCATTTTGCACCATTCTAGGGGAGTATTTCACCAGAATGTACAAAGATCTTACTCAAAGCAAACAAAGTCAGTTGGAGACTTTTCATTTACTTCATCTGGCTCATTACATGACTACTGGTGACAGCAGCTGAAAACAAAAGTAATGTATCATGTCAATTTTAAAAGCCACTTTTTAAACATTTTTACATATCACTTCATTCTGTTCTGCCCATCATAGCTGTCAAGCTCAGTATTATTACTAAGACTTCTCTCAGATTCACAGCATCAATATAGAATAGTGGATAAGTAAAAAAGCTCCCATTTTTTTTAGCTGTCGTGTCAAATAATCTTCAATCTGTATTGACCAAGAACTCTTCAGCAAGGGGAGAAAATTTGCTTGTGAAATTATTGTAGTGATGATAAACTCAAAGGCAAAAGTATTTCTGAAGTGCAGATCCAAGTTCATAGAATGCTTCCTTTTGATTTTCAAACTTGTGAATCTAAAGTGCACTAGTACAGTTCTTAAAATGTATAAATATAACCTAACATTGTTGGTTAAACTACCTTTTATTACTGAATAAGCATTTTTTACTGAGTATAAAGACAAATTCTCTGGCTTTCTTATAATAACCTCAATTTGCAAGAGCTACTGGGTTGCCTCTAAACTATTACAAATGTCTTTTTAAGAAATGAATCTGCATAGAATCAAAAATACATAACATGTTGAGTGAATGACCTTAATAAATCAGTTTAAATGACCATGTATTGCATAGTTTCTCTAAACATATTTGCAAAAAAAAAAAAAAAAAGAATATGTCATTATCTTGTGAAAGTGAAAATATAATAGACAAAACATATATTGAATGTGAAACTGTTGGCTTACAAAGGCAGCTCATATACAGTCTGTTTAAAATACATTTGAAGATAAATCAGTCATGGGGTATCCCAAATTTATGCCAAAACTCTCATAACAATAATGTCTAGTCTAATCATTAAAAGTTGCAAGAGGCAGAAGGATCACAATAAAGGCCAGAGGTTGCTTTGCAATATTCATACTAAGACTAGGAAAACTGTCACAGTGATCATCTCAAAAAGCTATTAGTATGTTGTGTCAATTGAGATCCATGAGATTACTGTTACCTGAAAGAGTCAGACTGGACAGCTTCGTATAATATTTGCGTGACAGAGAACATAGCTCTAGGTCTCAGTCTCTTTTGTACATGGTCTCAGAACTTCTTTATATAACTGATGGACAGAGTCTTAGACATCAGTGACAGAATTCTGTTGAAATGAAATAAAAGACCAGAAATACAATCCATATAAAATGTTTTCAGATAAAATGTAGACAAATGACGTTCATACATACATCAAATTATGATTATTGCATAGATTTTCTGCATCCCTATCAAAATGTTGTCATAAACATTTTTATAAACAAGAGCAAGCAATTTCAAGTCATTGTAGTTACCAATATATTCTCTGTTAAATTTATCTCACCTAAAAAATATGCATAGCAATATTAAAGAATCATGCAAATTCTAATATAACACATACCTAGCAAACATTGTAGAACAAGTCTCGACAAATGTCAGTGACTGCAAAGACCATCACTATTAGACAGCTATTCACAACAGAAGTTTAACATATACAAAATTTTACAACCTTAGGCAAGTGTTATTAATATGTAACTTTTTAATTTACAAACTCCTGATACACATGGCTTACCTTGGTGTAATTCTGAAAATTATTGTACAAGGTTATACTTCATGACAATGTATAATAGATTTTCCAAGTGATTTTGATAATGAAGATCCTTTTGAAAAGGACGCTTATATGCAAGAAGACTTTCAGATTTTTTTCTTAAATTAAAAAAGTTTTAGTGAAAGATGCAAAAGGCCTTGTGTAAATAAAATACACTCTTTCACGAAAAGGTGACACCATATGGTAAAGAATAATAATACAAAGGTCATACCTAAGACTAAAAAAAATACTGCCTAAACACTTGCTATTTTAAATTTTGCAAATAAAATCAAAACAAAAAACTTCAGAATTATTTCATTTCTTTTGAAATTATGATCTGTCTTTCAAAGTTGACAATATTCAAAGCACAGCAATATGCTAAACAGCAGTAAATCATAACAAAAAATGAGTCAAACTTTGACAAACCTATTCAGATGAGTAAATGGATCTGTACATTAAGCCAGGATAAATAATACTGTTCTATTAAAGTGCTAGGAGATTTTTAGTTGCCTAGGTACTTGAAACCTTTTATATTTTTCATCTAAAACATGGCAACTATACTGAATCTAAGTGTAATACTGAGGGTGGATAAACAGATAAAACTGTGTTCATTGTAATATATACCTCTCCGTTACTTGTATATAAACAAAATACATTTGTTTTTCACTACCACTAAACTAGCTCTGAGGGTGAGATCAGCATTCAGTGAATTGTAAACTGTTTTCTGCTATGCCTACACTGTCCTTTGAGATCAACAACCCAAATAATGAATATGACCAACTGAGAATACTTAGTAAATAAAATAATAGATATCTAAACCATTTAGCATGTGAAATGAAACAAGATCACAGTCCACAGTGATGCTGAAAAAAATCTATAAAGTATCTATAATTCATCAATTGAACAGCAGGAATACCTGAAGAAGAGTTTTCAGAAGAAAACAATTCAATATTTTCCTATTTAAGACTGAGGAAGCATATGAAATACAGAAAGAAATGGAAGAAGTTAAGCTTCAGAAAGAATACATCAGTGTGACAGGTTGGTACATTTAAAATGTGAGAGAACTTGTGGGGCAGAAAGTAAATTCATCTCCTATGCTGCAGGAATGTTGGAAAAAGGAAAAATGTTATTTGAAACTTTTGTAGTTTTAAAGCTTCTCTAGTAAAAGCAAGAAAGTTTGAGAAAATGTGAAGTCTATACTTAAAGTTGTTTAACATATATTGGGTGAACTTTTTAACCTGAAAATAATGTTCTAAAAACCAGAAAACTACTGGATAAGTAACTCCCACATACACAGCCCACCAAACCACCCACATCTTGCTTTTCTAGCAGACTTACAAGTGCTTACAGCTCTTATTCAGAAGGAGAGAAGCAGGGATTTAGACAATTTCTTAATGACAGAACACTTGGTAATGGTGGTTTAACAGTCAAGGAGGTTATTTTTATAAAGTGCTTTCAGAAGGTTTTTTTTTTTCTTTTCTATTTTTTTAACATTCTCCTATTGTCTGTAGAAGTTTGATGCAATATTTGGAGAAAAACAGAACTGTAATGCAATGAGAATGTCACCTATAACGTCATTTTAATTACAAAAGAACTGTGGTGATAACTAAGAATAAATTTGAAAGGCTATTTAGATTAGGTTATGACTTGGCTTTAATATATAGTGAAAAATATGTGATTTGCTTTTTTATTCTATCAGCTCATTATAAATTCTGGTGGAAGAACCATGTCACAATTAGCATTATTTCAAAAAGTTATGAAGCCTTGTTGCAGAAATTAAATCTAAGTATTTTGTAATTAAGAAGATATAAAGTACTCCAGACAATATGGCAGAATTCTTGACAGGTTGCTTGGAAAGTGAGTATTTGATAGAAAACATCCATGGGGATCTATGGGTGCTCTATGTCAAATATCATGACAGAGCACAAAGAAATAATATGATGGTTGATGTAATAGTTGATCTCTGAATCATTTCACAGAAAACTGAGAGAAAAAGATGCCAAGCTATGAACCTAAGTACAGACAATACTAGAATTGTAACAGTGGTGACTGCAATTCTTCCTCAGACATGTAATCAAAGTACAGAAAGCTTTGTTAAGTTCTTATTGAATAGTACAGCTAAATCAGACAATGTTTGTTCAAGCTGTATAACCTGTGAAAAACATAAAACTATGAGAAGTATTTATCCTTAGCTGCAATACCCAAGAATAGCTTTGTTGTCCTTCTAGTACTTAAAAAACTCACTCAGAGTAGCCAACAGATCTCAGCTTTGTGACATACATGTTTACATGGGAGAATAATAGAATTATAGAGGCATAGAATATTGGAAGAGATCTACAAGGATCATTGAATCAAACTCTTGGCTCCACACAGAACCACCCAAAAATCAGACCATGTGTCTCAGAGAATTGTCCAAATGCTTAGGCTCAGTGCTATAACCCTGGGGAGCCTGTTCCAGTGTCTGACCACCCTCTGAGCAAAGAACCTTGTTCTTATATCCATCCTGAACCTCCTCTGTCCAACCTCGATGGGTCCTGTTGCTGTTGCAAAGAGCAGAGCTCAGTGCCTGCTCCTCCGCTGCAGGCCACCATGACGCCTCCTCTCAGCTTGCTCTTCTCCAGGCTGCACAAATCAAGTACTTCAGCTGCTCCTCATACATCTTGCTCTCTAGACCCTTCACCATCTTTGTAGCCCTCCTTTGGAAACTCTCTAATAGTTTTATCTTTTTTACATTGTGGCATTCAAAACCTTACACAGCACTTGAGGTGTGGCCACACCAGTGCAAAGTGGAATACCTCTGTCAAACACACTCGTCTTTTGGACTTTGCTGATGTCATCAGACCATGAGCCTTTTAAAGCAAATTTAAAGCTGAGCACAAAACGTATTCATGACTATTGAGATCACAATGCCCTAAAAACTGACAGCTTATCGCTGCTTCTTTGTCCTTGACAAGTTTCTACATCTCTTCTTATGACGCCAGTAATTCAGGAAATAATAATAAACACACATGGAGCCATTGTGAAAGTAATAAACCAGCAGCCAGAATGTGTACCAAGCCTCTCTGGCAAGAGCAGCAGACTGCCAAGTCTCGATAGTGTGGCTGCTGAATGATGTGGCTGGGCAGCTTATCTTCAGTACTCTGTTGAGAGAGTCTACTGATCAGAGACCTTATAATTGGAAATGCTAGACTTCCTAACTGCTTGTTTTACAGCTGAAAAGGAGTCTACAGCTCTGGAAATCAAGGGGAGGGGAATTTGTGGTGAAAAAGAAGCAGTTCAAACTGATTTTCAGAAATTGTTTTCAAAGTGCAATTTCCCACAAAAAAAAAAAAAAAAAAAAGAAAGAAAGAAAAAAAAAAAAAGAAAAAGAAAAAAAAAGTAAAAAGCAAGTAAACTTACTTTCTCCATTCTGTCTCCTTTTAAAAGAAATAGAGTGACAAAGAAAATCAAAGTAGCAGTTCATTGTTCAAGTCAAAAGATACTTTGAAATCTAACAGTGAAGAATGATCTTTGTTCAGAGCAGAGAAGGGAGAAAATTGTATATATGTAACTTCAGCACTATAGTGACCACAATACTGAAAATTAAAATTTACTGCCATTCATTGTATACCTGTTACTTTT
Source organism: Anas acuta (assembly GCF_963932015.1). Classification (NCBI taxonomy): domain Eukaryota; kingdom Metazoa; phylum Chordata; class Aves; order Anseriformes; family Anatidae; genus Anas; species Anas acuta. The sequence goes on along the minus strand of NC_088979.1, from coordinate 182,546,961 downwards.
GCTTCCACACAGTGCATTACAGCACTCTGCTTAGGTATATCTCCTCTGAGTTCTAAAATCTGTTGTTTGGTGTTGGTATTGATGGTGTGGTGGTTGTTTTTTTGGTGTTTTTTTTTTTTTTTTTTCTTTCTCACTTTAAACTGTGTTGTAACATTAGGATTTGAACTGCTTGTTTGAAACAAATTACTTCTCTGGCTTCATTTCTCAGCCAGTACATTTGTCTTTCGCCTAGAACTTCTAAAATCTCCAGCCTGAGTTGTGAGAGTAGTTTCAGTAATTACAAAAAAAAAGTTCAAAATAAAAAATAATCAAAAGAATCAGCAATAAAAACAAAGTTAAGAGAAAAACAAAGCAAAAACATTCAAACATTTTCTCCCCTGCATTTTTCTTGGAATTGCTTGGGGATAGGAAAGTAGGGGAGGTTGTCTTCAAGTAACAAACAAATTTTCTCAAACATGATAAAATATTTTGCAGATGGTTGTGGATAGATTCCCCAATGGAAGACTTTTCCACCTTAAAATTATGATTTTCTAAAACTTAAACATTAAAGAATGTTATGATATCTTCACTTAAAAATGATCATAGTCTCATTAGATAATATTCAGGAAGTTTAGCTTAAAGTATACTTTAAGTAAAATCATTTCCTTCCAAAATTAATTATATAAGCATTTTTTAAATTTTCATATTTTATTCTGAACCCCAGTAAATGAAACATTTGATGCTGAAATCCATTTACCTTCTGAAATACCATTTGGATTTTCATTTGTCATTTGAATGAAAAGGTGCTTTTTAATTAAAAAGTGTATGGATCAGCTAGTGGACTTTGTCTTATTTTTGGAAAAAATATACATGTTTAAAGCACTCAGTCAAAGCATTGCTATATTTACAAAACTTCTAATTTTGTTATGCAAACTTTATTATGCCACACGAATAAGACTTTAATTAACAACAATTAGAGCTTTGAGTATTTATTACATTAATCCACAACAGAAAAGAGAATTAGTTTCCCCAGCTAATATGTGGTTGTACAACATTAATACTATTTTATGTGAAAGTAAAAGTGAAGATATACATGCAAAACTAAAAATACTGAGACATGAGAAAGAAGAAATTGAACAAGAAGTCAGTAACCATTGTGTTATCTGCTAGCAGCAGTTCAACTCTTCAAGACATTTGATTAAGGAAAAGTGAAAAGTAAGGATGATCATTTACAATAGTAGTAGGATTTAATTATTTTTAAAAGTAAGGTTCACAGAATTCATCTGGGGAAAGGAAGATTTTTTTGTAGGGTTGAAGAATGCCTAAAATATTACTGAAGGGAAATGGGAAGTAACTTTGACTGTTTCATAGAATTAATCTTTTAGTGATATCCAGTAATGGCTGAAAGAGTTAGAGCAAACACATGGTCTTGATCACTCAGATCAAAAGCTTGAAATAGCAACAACCTAGCTTTTAAATATTAGCTTTGTAGAACATTTCCACATATCTTTCACACCACTTGCTCATGGCCTGCTCAGTTTGATTACTTAAAAAGCACATTAAAAAAATAAATAAATAATAAAATAAAAGAGAGAATAAATTCTGCATGAGAATTCTGAAAGTAGCTTCTTAGGGGTGTTTGAGACATATGCTATTTACTTTTTATCTAGTTCTGACAGTAATTTGACTGGGGTGAGAATTAGTATAAATAGAATGTAGAATATAAATAGAAAACTATGAATTAAAAATACACTGGCAAAGGCACTATTTATATGGGCTTCCTATTTTCCTTAACTCTTCAATTTTAGTTTGGATTTAGTATAGCCAGGAAACTGTGTATGAGTCCATAGCGGACTCAGTTCTTACTGTGGGAGTCATCGTTCCTCTATTTCATTCTTTCAGTGGGAGGCTAAAGATATTTCCATATTTATCCTGGGAAATATAAAGCATTATAAATTTCAGGTGCCTTCCTTAGTAATTGAGAGGAGACAGCTAGTAACCAGATCCAGCCATCTATACAGAGTCCTTCTGATTCTAGAAAGTTAGTGCCTGCTAACTTTTCATACAAGAAAAAAAAAAAAAAAAAAAAAAAGTAACAGGCAAATATTTACTAACTAGATTTTTGACTTCCTTCATTCAAGCAGCTATAGCCTCAAAAAATCAGACAATCTGTTTCTTGTCTGCTTCTTCAGCATAACCCTATTAAATGCCCTAGCCAGCATCTTTTCTTCTGTTTAAGGTTTTTTCATAACCACATGGGTTCTCCAATATTATTTGAATGTCTTTTTGATGTGCCTGTTACTTTCATAGTTAGTATAAATTCTTCACATTCCACAGTCGTAAGGAGATTGAAGCTTGTAAGTTTAGTAATTTACAAGCTTGCAATGAATTCAGTTTCCTATTCCTCAGTAAAATTCATATCCTGTAATCAGGTCCCTTATCTAACCAATGGGAAATGTTGGTACAGGTAAGATTTTGTGCCTTTTAATCATAAATGTGCTCTAGTACATGCCTGACCTGCAAGAGTGTAACATGGATAAACTCAACAATTTGGTAATCTGAGAAGAAAAACAATTAACATTCACTTTTGGTATAAAATGGATTTTTAAAAATGCAATTAGGAAACTGGTTAATCTAGCAGTGACAGTGATATAGATGTTGCCCTTGAAATGATCTTAGAGTGAGAAACATTTAAAGAAAGTTAACAGGTTATGGTACTTAGATGGGAAGGAAATAGATGCTCTCCAAGGAAGTGATACCTAAGTGACACATATTGCTGTGTGACCTATGTGTTCTTTTCCACCCCTTTTATGTGCAGTTCTATGGTAAAAATAATGTTAAAAGATGCAAAATATATGCAATTGACTAACTGTTTTTGCTGCTTTTCTTATATTAAGTAATTAAAGCATAATAACATTTCTTTATTACTTCCACACATTCAACTTGAACAATCATTGCAAGGAAGCTTTCAAAGCAACTGTCATAGCAGAAGTTAATTTTGCATGAATTATAGAGAATTAATGGCAGTGCGCTTTGATTATAAATTAAACTTTTTGTTTACAATTAAATAGAAATTCAGGAAATAAATTATACCACAAAACAACCTGTGATACCTTGCTGTTCCTACAGGTATTACAGGCAAGGCCAAAATTCAGCAAGGTGCATTTATGAGTTATTGGACCACACTTCACCTGTGAATTCAACTTCATGTCTTTCCAGTTTCCTAGTGAGCAACATCAGGTAATAGAGGAAGGACAAAGACAATGATCCAGATCTCTCCAAGAAAACCAAACCCCAAAATAGCCAGTAATGTCTAAAAGACACAGTATCATATCTGAAGAAGTGCTGCAGAAAATAGCCCTGCTTAGTTTTCTAGCACTTGTGCCAAAATTGAGTCAGCCAATTATAATTCACAGAGCTGTAATCTCTGTTTAGCTCTGCTAATGTTTGCTGTCAGTATGGTGTCTTTGGCTGCAGAGCAGCTTTTAAGAAGCACTGAACCACCTTATTTTAGACCAATTATCTTGTTCTGTACCCACATGGCAACCCTGCTGGTGTGAACTTTCAGGATAACAAGAGAAAAGAAAAGAAAGAAGTGAGGTAAGTTGCCTCCTGTTGAAACCACAGCCCACAGATATCTTTTTACATTGCATTTCAGTCTCATTAAAAAATAAATAAATAAATAAATAAATAAATCTGTATCCTGTTAAACCACAGTGGTCTTTTTTTTCCTCAGTCAGTTTACTACAACTGAGTAATACAATGCATTTCACAACACAAAGTCCAGTTAATAAGCAATTAAAGAAACTTTGATTAATCTCCACTGCTGTGATACCTGATTAGCTAGTTTTTGAAGGCTGAAACAGCTCTTTTTAGTACCTTTTATTTTTCTTTTTTCTCTTAGTAGGTATTGTTGCATGGCATGAAACACATGTAGAATTTATCATGGTTAATTTGCATTTAAATCCCTTGAAGAGATGCTCATAAGATTATTTTTTTTCTGTGTTAGGAATTGTTTCCTAACACAAAAAGGCATTTCTTTGCCAACAGAACAATAATTGTGTTCCTTTTCCTTCTACCATGCAATTAAAACAGGTTATTACCAAATCAATACCCATTTCACAAAATGCATCCCTTGAATGTCTCTTTTGTCTTCCTCATCTAACAAGTCTGACCGGTGTATTTATTTTGCTTGTGCCTCTGCAGTAAAACAGTAAAAAAAGCTAGATTCTAAAACAAAACAAAGCTCAAGCACAATCTCTTAAGCACAGCTTCAGGTTTGAAAATGAATAGAGCATATGCCAATCTGCCTCAAATACTACAGAGTGCTAAGGGCTTTATTGTCTTTACAGAGATGTTACAGAACATGAAATAAGTATCTAGAAGACTTTTTGATTTGAACAGGAATATAGAAATATGAGCAAGTCATTGAACTCATAGTCCAACACAGTATGAAGTCTAGTAACCATTTTGTAAACTACACAGGTTTTTTATTAGTATTTACAGGAATTACTCCATTTCTCTATCATGTTATATTTATTTCTCTCCATCATTTGAAATTCACTAAGTATTGCAAAAGGTTAAAAAAGAGTCAGGTAACTGTTTATTAAAAATGACAGCACATAATGAATGCTACTTGTCCTGTACTCTTCCTTCCTTTCTTTCTCCTAGCTATCCTGTGAGGAGTGCTGTAATATGGACTTCTGAGAAGAATTGTTGAAAAGCACTGAGGTGGGTATACATGGACCTGCACTGAAGGAGTAGGTACATGCAGCTATGAACTGCATGAACAGGAGGACCTGCAATAGAAAATAAATTATGTTAACTAGCAAAGGCAGAAATGAGAAGGAATGAGAAGAAATGAGAAAAATGAGGCAAATGCCAATCTGAAATGTTGATTGTGAACTTGCAGCTCATGCAGAGGAAAAGAAGGACAAGTGAGCCTAAGAAGTAGGACTTGGTCAAGGATACTGGCACAGGAAGTGACTTTGCCATAGCATTTACAAAAGCTGAAAACAAAAGGAGGTAGAAAGGGAGATATGTAAACAGTTAAAAAAGAAACACTGACAAACTTTTTAGAAGTGGAAACAGAGAAAAGTGCATAATCTTTAAACATACTGTAAAGAAAACTAAAATGAAAAAAATCTGGGCATTCTACAGTCTTTTCTTTATCTTCTGATTTCAATTATTTAAGACTTCACAATGTGTTACAATCCTGGCCAATAAACATTGAAAATTCCAAGTCCTAACACTGGTTAAGGAAAAAAGTAGGGTGTGAGAGTAGGGTATTTTTGGGTTTGTTGTAGATTTTTTTTTTCAGTTGCCTTGATTAGATAAGATAACCAGGCTGTAGGTTTTTAATATGCATGTAAATACTGATATAAGGTATTCATGCTGTCATGTAAGATATTCCGTTACCTTAACAAATGCTTGTATACAACCTAAGTGTGAGCATTGATCTGATTTCCTTACTTAAAGAAAGCCATTTATTTACATATTTAATGAGAAAGCTTAAGCTTGAAGCTTAAGAAAGCACAATTGTTTAACTCTGCCCTAAAAAAGGCCCCAAATATACAGGTATTTAATATGATGAAAAATACATATTTTTGTGTGATAAAATTGGTGTTTTTTTGCTTAGGTGGCAAATAGTACAGAAAATCAGAGAATTCCTTGTCTCTAGAGATTTTGCTATTTTGCTATTACCGAGACCTTCTTTCTTTGATGAATTTCTGATATTTATGCTCAGCATTTGCATTTACTCTGGGATGTCTTCCCTGTTTACCCAGAGGAGAAAATAAACTACTTAAAATCTCTTTGTTGTTGATTGAAAGATTATCTTCCTGTCTCCTGATACACACCTTGGGTAGGTCTGCTGTGCATATGCACACTCAAATAATTTCACAGGTATGAATCTATGAATCATTATCATGGATATTTTTGCACTTCATAGTATTATAACTGTTTCTTGTTGTTGTTTTTTAAATCAGAAAATATTAGAACATTTAAACAAAAGGTTTTCTTGAGAGAACATACTAGATTCCATTAAAAAATATATATATATATATATTTTTTTTTTTCAGCTAAAGGTTAGAAAGCCATACGCAAAGTAGCAAGGATCCTTCATTGCTAGATATCCAGATCCCGGTCTACATTTTGCAATTCTTTCAGAGTAAATATTATCTACACTGGGGAAGAAATTCCCCTGTGTGTTTTAAGTCACATTTCCAAAGGCTTTGTCTTCACCTCTAAGCACAACAGAAGAATTCTTGCAACTCTGTGAAGTTTTTTTTCGGGAAAAGAAAATTGCTTCCTCCCCAGCTGTATTGGGAACTTGAGGCATCTAGCTGATACTATCTCATCTGTTTCTGTGTTTGGCCATCACGAGTAAAATCAGCTGGTATAAATCAGCATATAGCCTTACTTCACAGGTCAAGTGAATAGAGACTGGAACTTGCCTTTGGTGCTCTCAGTTCTCAGCAATGTGGCCATAAGAAAAATAGACAAATTCTGTCACACAGAGATGTGTAACTATAGATCATTTCAAATCCACTCCACCACTGTGATGTTGCAGAAGGCCAGAGGAAATGTATGCTATACATGTTTAGTCATCTTTGTCAAAGATTCTGCAGAATACAAAGGAATAAAATAAAGTGAAAAAAATCCTACTTATTCAGTAGATAAGAAAATGTCAAAAATGTTGAAAAATGCCTTAGCAGCACAAACAAGAAAAAATAAATTTTACTAACACTTTAATAGTATTAATAAATTAATACAAACTCAAAAAAGTATCTTTTTTGTTGTCTTAAACTCACTTGAACACATGTGGAATCAATAAATGGATAATAATATCAAAATCAAATATGATGAAGGCAAGTAACAATGAAAATTATACACAGAGACTGACCTGTGTTGAGTGTAACTCACATGAAAACAGGAAGGGTATAGCTCAGAATGATTTAAACTTGCAAAATGTGTCAATAACTAAAATAACTGGGATTGATGTGCTTATGCATTCAAAATACAGATAAAAACAAGTAAAGCTTGTACAGACCATTGGAGAGCTTCTTGAAAATCTAGGCTGATGACATACGTTAGCCAATACAGGGAAACCATGTATATGTTTCTAACTCTACTCAAAATGCATAAAATGCTTGGAATAACATGTCATAGGTCATAGAGTAATATAGGTTCTAAGGCACTTCTGGACAACCCAACTACAAGCAGGGTGGTATATATATCTTTTGTGTTTATAATGTTCTGTATATATATATCTTTTATGTGCACTATTGCACTAGAAAGTGCTCTGGGATGCATCCCCACAAAAGAAAGCTTGAATTAAGACAAGCAAAAGCTTGGTTCTTACTGAAGCGGTATACTCTCAAGTTATCAATCTTGAATGTTACCTTACAGATTGGCTCTGTGCAATATATACCTGTTACAGGTAGTAGTCCATGATTTTAGAGAGCCACAACGAAGCCATCACTCAGCACAGCCCCACCATTCAGCAAAGGCAGGACTATTTGTGATGACCAGAATAGCTGGATTAATCCATTCTCTATTGCCCTGCATGGAGAACAGTGGCACAGGTAGTCAGGACCCTTGACATGAAGAACGTTATGAATCAATTTAAGAGTGTAAATTGCAGTTTACTATCTTATAAGCAAGATGAGGTTAATCCCCACCTAAAAGTTGTCAAAGTACAGTTTCTTTAAATAAAAAAAAAGTAAACCAAAAATGATTCTCTTGCTCTTTTTAAGCAATTATATTTTCCATTCAACTGTCACTATAAAGTGGGGCAACATTATTATATGTTCTGAAATGATAATTGCACCTGGTTTTTTTTTCAATGTAAATGAATAAGCAGTATCTAGCACATACTTGATATAAAAAGAAAGCTCAGTGATTCTCTATCTACTCATAATATAATGATTCCAGTAAAAAAAAAAATAAAAAATCCCTAGTAATACATTTGTAAATTAAGGTCAGTTGCTTAATCAAAAGCTGTGTTTTCTTTTTTCCCAAAGATATAGCTGAATCAGCCTTTCTTCTTTATGACAATTACTGCCATTTATATTCTTCTGTATCATTAGTGAAAACATGTTCAGTTCAGTTGGTTGGAACATTCTTTTTGGGTAAGATACGTCAACAAGTTTTCAGGGAATAACAGTAAACAAGAATAATAATTTATTCTAAGCTGTGATTGAGCACTGAGTTAGTGCTGTAAAAGACCTTGCTGAAGGTCTCCCTTTTGGGAAAAGTTTAGATGAAAATGCAGCTTTTTAAAGGAGGACATTTCATCTGCATCATTTACTTACCAGGCCAAAATACTGATGGTAACATACAAACCAGTCAGGTTCAAAAGGGGTATTCCCCACTCCTCAGCCCCCCCCCCCCAAAAATAAAAAAAAAAGGCATAAAAAGCATTGCAATTTACCCATTGCTGTATACTGAAACATGGAAGAAAACAGATACTAGATCTAGGAATCCAACTAGAATAGGAGTTATCAGCAGAAATTAACAAGAAAAAAGACAAAGTTCCAAAATTTCAAGCTGTTCTTTCTACCCCTTAGAGTTTTGCTCATTGGTTAGTTACTCTACAATTTGCTCTGAATACCTTATTTCACTACATAGGTACACTTTAATCATTCTTATTTTAAATAGCAATCAGAATAAAAATGATGTCAAACATTAGTGGTGCAAGTATTTTCAAATCACAACCATCTAATGAAATTTAAAGCTAAAATATTTTTCACAAATATTGCAAAACAGTCAGTTTATTTGCTAACATAGCATTGAGAACACGTATATGTTCCTGTATTAAAATAAATAAATATATTCATGTTTTGCCTTTTTTTCTGCTCTGCTAAGTTCCTGCATGCCTCTCTCATCTCTCTCTCTCCTCCATACACATACACACACAAAATATAAAACCGTTATAAATGAAGTCTCAACTCAATTTGAATTTAGTAATATTCATAAAAGGAATACTTATAAAAGGTATAAAAGGCAAGTAAACAGCGCTGGGTGTGTGGGTAGTCCACTCCACCAACATGCACACACGAACATTGAACCTTCTAAACATACAGAACATTGCTTTTACATACTAAACGCAAGTATGCCTATACATATATACAATCAAAAAAAGTAACAAACAATCCTTTAAGTTCATGTTATCATCAACCATGGGGCTTTACGACCCCCATGGCCACATTCCCAAATCTCCCCCTTCTTTATTAACATCAGCTGTCTTCTCAACACAAATTACCACTCCATATATAACAAAGCCAAGAAAGCAAATCAATGCTCAGAAAACCTTTCTTATTTTTATACCTCTAGAACTATTTTTACTCAAAATTTTAATCCAGAGAAGAAATATTAACATTGACAAAGTGAATGAACATATTAACCCTATCTCCTTATCTTCTCCTCCTGCTCATTTTCAGAAGCACACCTTAATCATCGTTTAAGTATCCTTTCAGAAGTACCTCAGTCCTTGCTCTGGGATGCTGTTTTCCATTACAGCACTTTGATGCCTGATTCTTCCAGGAGAACCTGACTCAGTGTAGTAATTTAGCAGAAGTGTAACTGCATACTCTAATATATCCCCTTAACTGTATTGTTGTACTGATGCTTTCCATATGTGCTTAATCTAGGAGGTAAAACTGAGACCTGGGGAATTCTGCTGGTCACATAAAATGCTAGTGACAAGACAAATTATATCATCTACAATGTAAAGCTACACCTCATCAGTTGATGTCTTTGCTGCTGATATTATCCCCTGGATATAAAGCAAACTATCAAAGACAATTTGGAATGAAAAAAAAAAAAAAAAAAAGCACAAAAGCACAAGGGGAAAGTTGTATTGCCAGTATTTCTTCTGTTCTCCTAGTTCATTGTTATATGTGGAGTGGTAATTTGTGTCGAGAAGATGGTTGATATTAATGAAGAAGGGGAAGATGTGGGAGTGTGGCCATGGGGGTTGGCAAGCCCCATGGATGATGATAACATCAGACTCTTAACGACGAGGCCATCAGGAATGTAAAAGAGTTTAGAGGAAACAAAGAAGGGTGATTCAGGAGATGCCATGCAGTCTCGGGTTGCTTGTTCTCCAGCCATCAAGGCATGGAAGTTTCTGGGTGTTTGCTGTTGCTGTTACATGCAAAGTTGTTTGACCAATGAAAAGTCGTTTTTGAAAAGGACTGCTGTGGGGCGAGGGGTATAAGAGGGGAGCCTGTCCTCGAGATGAAAAAAAAAAAAAAAAAAGGCAACACGATGAAGTTATGTGATCAATAAAGGAGCAGAAAGAAGGAATGAAAAGGAACAGGCTAGCAGAACGGAGACCAGGACGGGAACAGGCACATTGATTGCCTCATGAAGATAGGTTCGGCCAAACTCAGCAACCCGCTCAAAGAAGCTTGTACTGAAAGTCGCTGGAAACAGGCACACCAGAGGTAAGAAGAAGCTCAAGCTGAGAGAAGTGGACCCACACACACAACTGCCCCTCACTGGTAAGCAGCTGGGCATTATGGGGAATCATACGTCCTTAGGAACAAAGACTGTCCTGGTAACCTTACGGCTTATTCTCCTTATTAACAATCAGTTTATGATCCTGAAACATGGGACCAAACTGAGGTCAAGGTGTGGGACTCTGCAACTGAAAATGACAAGGTTGCAGTGGGATTGCTCGGCACCTGGCGAGCAGTCTCTGAGGCCTTAAAGAGCCATGTGGGACCACAGTCAGATATGTGTGGTTTACCAGACAGTGAGGGAACTGCGGGCTCGTTTACTGATCCTTCTGGTACACCATCAGCTCCCCCACCGCTACTGCCATCGCAGGCCTTTGCTGTTCCGCCCACTGGTGGCCTGGACATGCCTTTTGGCCCAGCCCCTATTGGCATTGAAAAGGAGACATGTTTCCCTTCGATCCAGGAAGAGTGGGATGCATGAGGGCCGAAGGCTGAGTTGCTTGAGACATATTGTTCCCACGACTAGCTGTGAAATTCTCCGGTGTTTGTAATCAAAAAAAGGAATGGAAAATGGAGACTGTTATAAGTCATGGAAGGTATGGGAGCACTTCAACCAGGCCAACTATGCTCCCCCAGTCATGGACATTGATAGTAATAGACATAAAGGATTGTTTGTTACCTTTTCTGATAGTACATATGTATAGGTGTACTCGGGTTTAGTATATAAAGCAATGTTCTGTATATTTAGAATGTTTGATGTTTGTGTATGCGTGTTGATGGAGCATAGACTCCCCGCACACCCAGCGCTGTTTAGTTACCTTTTATAAATATTTCTTTCATAAATATTACTAAATTCAGATTGAGTTGAGACTCTTTTTGAAAGCATTGGTGTAGTAATTTCACTCTAATGGGCAGCTGATCACAATGTCTCTCTCACCCCCCCTCCTCAAAGGAAGAGGAGGAGAAAATAGAATGAAAAAGGGTTAAAGGCTTGCAATAAGGACGGGGAGTTCCCTAACCAATTACCACTATGGGCAAAATGGATTCAGTCTAAAGAGATTAATATAATTTGTTGCCTATTACCAACAGAATAGAGCAGTGAGAAACTAAAAGCAGACTAAAAACACCTTCCTCCCATCCACCTTCTTCTGCCACCACCCTGCAAGCAGTGCAGGGGAACGGGGACTGGTCACTCCCTGACGCTTCGTCTCCGCCGCTGCTTCACGGTCACTCTACCCTGCTCCACACAGGGTCCCTCCTGAACTAAGCCTGCAGGGGCTGCCCACAGGCAGCAGCTCTTCAAGAACTGCTCCCACATGGCTCCACACCACGGGGTCCATCCCCCAGGAGCAAACTGCTCCAGCACAGGTGCGCCATGGGCAGCAGATCCCTCCAGGCCCCCTGCTCCTCCGGGTGCTCTCCATGGGCCACAGCCTCCTCCAGGCCACAGCCACCTGTTCCACCGGGGCTCCTCCATGGGCTGCAGCATGGAGATCTGCTCCATGTCGGACCCGTGGGCAGCGGGGGGACAGCAGGCTCCACAAGGGGCCTCTCCACAGGCCACAGGGGAACTTCTGGCTGCCAGAGCACCTTCTACCCCTCCTTCTGCACTGACCTTGGGGGTCTGTAGGACTGCTTCTCACTCTTCTCTCCCAGCTGCTATTGCTCTCCCAGAGGCCCAAACAGCATTGCTCACTGGCTTGGTTGTGACCTGTGGTGGGTCCCTTTGTAGCCGCCTGAAGCTGGCACTGATCTAACATGGGGCAGCTGCTGGACTCTGCTCACTTTGGCCACCCCTGCAGCCCCCTGGCTACCAAAACTTGTCGTATAAACCCAATACATTTATCCAAAACTTCTAATTATAGTACCTTGAGGAAATTATCATAATTAGAAAGAAATAATAGCCAAAACATAAAACCGAAATTTTATGTTAGTAATTTGGCTATGCAGCTTGTTAATCAGTATAAATAATCATAAAATTTAAATGTACAGATTCTGCATCAGTCAGACACAATTTGCTACAGCTGTTGCCTAAAATTTATGCAAGCTAACAAGTAGCTCCTGACTAGAGATGGAAAGCCTTACAGTGGAAGAACTTATAAATTTTGATCTCTGAGTTGAGTGTAACTCTGAAATAAAATTTACAGCTCTGCGCTGCACTAGGTCACCTTTCTTTCTGGTTAAAAATCAAGTTCAAAAGAATAAACTATATCCTCTTACTCCTTCTCTATGCATGTGTTGGATAAAATATATTATAATACAGTAAATACAGAGCCAAGGTTTATAATAATTTATCTGCAATTACGTCTGCTGAATTATGATGTGGTCTTTGCTTTTATATAAGCATGTGGATACACAGATGTGAATACTATCATCTTCATGATTAATGAGACACCACCTAGAAGGCCACCATATTGCTGCTCTTTTTAAGAGGTTATTAAAATAGCAAACACTTAAAAATAGATAATTAAACCAAAATTGTCTGTGTCCTAGCTCCCCTCCATTACCTTTGCAGAGCTTACAGAAAGTGACTATTTTTTTTCTAATTATTCCTAAGATAAAAGTGTAAATGTCAGTCATTGTTCTCTTCTCTAAAACTATGTAATTGTTCCATGTATATTAAAACATACAGGCTATATTACATACTCAGGTCAGAATTACAAAATCATTCCATGACAATTATGCATATTTTTGTAAAGTCAATAGAAATCATGGGACTATTTGACTTGATTTTCAAACATAGTTTCTCTCTTAATTCATTCCTATTTAAAAGAATGTAACTTATTACCAAAAAAAAAAAAACGTTTTTTTTTTTTGTTTTAGTTTATTGGTTAATAATCTGTAAACATCTCTAAGGGATCGACTCGTTATATAATGGAGGAACTTGTCTTCAGTTTAAAGTGACTGTTTTTTGATATTTCTTTTTCTCTTCTGGCTACCCCCTAATATCAAATAGGGAAATGCTTAAGTTATCTATTCATATAAGATTTAAGTGCCTAAAATGGAACTTAGCATTTGGTCCATTCTGGACCAAGTCCAGAAGGCAGAAATTACACCATGAAAATATCATGATTTCAGATAGCACCTCTATCAAAAACAGAGCCACAAATGCCTTTAGCATAACTTCTGACAACCATTTTTATCTTATGTTTCTCCATCTAGCTGTTGCCTTGCTCTAGTAGGGCCAAACTCTCTGCCTTTGTCTATGAAGTTACACAACGCCAGGAAATATTACTTTTTCCTTTTTTAATAACAGCCCCCAACAACCTCCTAAAGAACTCCCAGGCATAGTTTGGGACATAGGACAGATGGAGGACCATTTGTTTTCTTTCAGGCACAGTTTTGGCAGCAAAGTGTGCACGAACATGGAAATATTGAGATCTTCCTATGGAAAAAAAAAATATATATATATATGTGTGTTTTTAATGACTTGGTTATTAAAAACTGTATAAAGGTTCTTATTCTTGGAGGTATGTTAGAATCTTGGACATGAGATAGTTGTACACTTCAGTAGCAAGACATCTACCATCAGATGGCCTAGAGAAGCAAGAAAGCAGAAAAAGTTATAACAACACCCAAATACTAATTGTCAGAAGAGACACGTGTCGATGAACCATTCTGTTTTAGTAAACAGTTATTTGGGCCTTTCTTTCCTATGACCTTTACAACTTCATAGTGTATCACTAGTTTTACTGAAGCTACTTAGATATGTATGAGAAATTTAAATGACACTAGAAAATAATCTCAAGGGACAAATGCAACACTGGCAGGAAAGTGAACCAACTGACCTCATTAGAAATATACACAGAGATGCAAACTTTTTCAATAATGTTTTTTAAAAAAATCAGCCTGGAGGCTATATTTCATAAAAATTCTTGATCACGTGTGAAATTTCTAGCACAGCAGAAGTCACTATTAGAATGAATAACATTTGTGAACTTAAAATTAAGCACATGCTAAATTTCCTAACTGAAGAGGATAAAAGTTAAAGGAAATGATCATGTTCATACTGGTCTATAGCTTAATGACCAGGCTCCTGAACTGAACTTCAGGGTCCTTGAGGGAACTTCAAGAATGGTTCTGTACTCTGTCAACTTCGTGTAATGTAAAATATGTAATCTTCCCCTGTATAGAAAACTAGAATACAGATTTTGCCCTCCCAGTTGGTATACTAACTTTAAATCAACAGAATCATACTTTTCTATCTGTCCTAATGAATGTTTTTGTTTCTACTAAGTAAATCACTGTCCAAAGAGATGAGAAATCTAGTTCTGTCCCTCTTATGGTGAACCTTCCCCACTGATTACTGTACTCAGAAAGTTAATGCATGAAATTTTGAATAAAGCACGTAAGCTCTAAAAGGAAATAAGGTTTATGACATACTTTTGGTCTCAGCATTATATTGCTATGTAGGTCCTTGTTTCTGTGTGGGTTTTTGGGTCTTTGTAGGTAATACCATGAAGCACTGGAAGTTAGGCACAGGAAAATTACTTGCACTGTGTTGTTCACTGAAGGAAGATTAAGTAGCTTTCTCTGTTTCTTTGAGTTGACTACTATAATATTTATATATATTTATATATTATAATATATATATATTATATATATTATATTATATTATATATAATTATATTACATTATATTATATATAATATATATATTATACATATATAATATATATAATTATATATATACAATATATATAATATATTATATATGTATACATATAATATATATACATTATATTATATATAATATATATATATATATTATATATATATATTATATATAATATAATGGGGTTTTGCTGGATGACTTGCAGCACTGCAAATTGCTCCCTATCCAGCCAACAGAGAAGCAGTAACACTGTAGAGTTTTTTCAGAAACACTAAGTGTATATTCTTTCCTTTCAGATCCTATGGACAACTTTTGTAGGGATATTTACTACTCTTTGAGATGAGTAGCCATTTACTTGGCTGAAGGCTTCACAATACAGACTTCCATATCTTAGTTTTAGTACATAAAGACTTTCAGTGGAAACACACAGTGGAGGTAACTTCATAACTGTTTTTACAATAATGAAGGAGCAAGAGAGCTTTGAGAAAAGGGGGTGTTAATTCTATGGTCTCCTTTTCAGAGCTTTTCATAGTCACTAGACCGTAAGGAAGTCTGGAACAATCTTGTTTTGCTCCCGTTTGATAAACAGGTTTTGGGCCACTGAGGTGCTAATCTGGAGCCTGACTGTGTAAACTGGTGAGAATATGCATCCAGAAAGAGAAGGAGGAGAATTTATTTTCTGCTGATACACTGTCCGTTTAAGAGCTGTTAGACAGAATAAAGACCTGTCACATACACAGACATGCTAAAACTGCACAGTATTATTTCCCCAATCAAAGCAGTATTTAAGAAAAAAAAATGCTTGAAAAACATGAGATGCTTAAAGATTACAGTCATGGGAATCATATAACTATTTCAGACAGCAGCATCTGATACCAGGTTGCTAGATGTTAATGCAGAATAATGAAAAAAAAAAAAAAAAACATATGCAGGGGGTAGATAAAGTTATCTACAGGCAAACAAGAGTTATATGCCAAAATTCTTAAACCATGACTGATACATACAAAAGCTGTGATCCTTTGGGATTTCTCATTTATGGAGTAAATTTATTTTCCTTACCCCCTCACACATATGTTATGTTAGAAATGCATTTACGTCAAGTTTAATTAATATGCAGCTGCTGTATTCAACATCAGGTAATCAGAAAGCCATTAAGTGGTCCACATTGATTCAGGTTATAATCTATAAATGAGAGAGCCTTTTAGTGATCAACAGTTCAAACGCTTAAAAAATAAAACCAAAAGTAACATATAAACACTAAAGCATTTGCACCTCTTCAGTTTTGTTTCTCAGCTTTTGGAATTCTCAGCTTCAGAATTAGGAAGCCCAAGTCCTATTGACCTCTAGGGATTTTGGTTCTAAACCTTCCAGGACTGAATATTACAAATATTCATTACAATTGTTAGTACTAAGGTAGGAAATATAGGAGTTTATTGTTGCCTCAAAATGCTCATTGAGAGCTCAATGATTTATTTATCTGGAGTCAGAAAAAATACTTCCAACACAACTAAATTAAAAAAAAAAATAAAATAAAATAACACAGTGAATACTAATGAAATAAAAAAGAAAGGATTTTTTTTCCCCAAGTTATATGTCTAAGCTTCATATGGACACAGATTTGACAGAAATTAAACTGTAGAAATCATATGCACCATGTTTTCCACAAGAGGAATTGAATTAAACAAATAGTAATAATCAGGATTCTTTAGTTAACTTCATTAGGCAGATAACAAAATTTGCAACTTCAATTATAAACTTTAAAATTGTAGAAGAATCTAATCTTACCACTTGTCTAAAAATAAACATTGTATCTTTGCAATTATATTGCTTGAATTCAAGCTGTTTTCTGTTTAGTATAGAACTTCTACCAAGAGATTAGTACCTTCATTTTAGTATAATTAAAACACTACTTTAGCCTAATCAGTTTCAGCACTTTATACAAACCTCTGTGCAAAAAAGAGAGATATTCTGGTCAGTCATCCTGCACAACTATTAGATTAATTGGATCTTAGCTGAGTACATGTCTATGCAGGACTTCCTTCCTTATGGTACCCAATAAAAATATGGAAAAAACAAACAAACAAACAAACAACAACAACAAAGCAGAATATAAAGCATCTATTCAGTTTCAGTATTTTTAACAGACCACTCTTGATTTCTTATTTGGTGCTGCAATATTGATATGTCAGCTTCAATAGACATAATGGAAAAGTTTCTCTGGGAAACTATTGCAATGTAGAATAGAATGTACTAAGTTGAACTTAAATGTAGGGATCTTGATTTTCTTTGTCTTTTTTAAGACAAAAATAACACTTTTCTTTAACTTTGAAATATTGCTGACTGTCCTTTTAAAACAGGTGCTTTAAAACAGAATATTCGTAGTCAAAATGAATAATTTGATTCTTTTTGGAGAAAAAAAAAAAAAAAAAAGATTTACTAAAACTTTATAATTGGCAACCTTTTAGACTAAAAACATTCACACTAACACTAATCAACAAAAATTTAACTCTTTTCTGTGAATTCCCTGCCTGCCTCCCCAAAAAATTCACCTTCAGACCTACAGAGCAGTAGGAGGCCAAATGTGCTTCCCAGCATCCACAGGTTTTGATGAATCTAGTTTTGCAGATGTGCATTTCTACATCTAAATTTGTAAATATGCCCTATGGAAACACATTTTATAAACAATGACAATATTTATCTCTCTTTTGGTGTTAATAATGGTTATCAATTTTGGTGTTAGCAACATTTGTAAGTCTTAGTATCAAACCAACTACCATTCGTTATGAAGGCTAGACACTGAAGTACAGTTCTTTGCACATACCAAATGGTATGCACGTTTTGTAGGGACACAAAAAGGTAGTTTACATAACTGGTTTGGCACCAGAAGTCTATATAGGGAAAATTTTGGCCTACACTTCATACAAATTTCCTGTAACCGTTGATTGCTAGTTTTGTGTCAGTCCATTCTCATGGAATATCTTCCAAATCAAGTCATAGTTAGCATCCGTGGAGGAGGAGCAACAGTCTGTTTTAGGCATAAAGATTGTAGTAGGACACTACTGTTAAGGTATGCAGGCAGCTGACTGGGCCATGGCCTGGGGTTTATCTAACTAAGCAGAATATAACACACAACAGAATATATCATAAGAATGTAATAAATGTATGTAATAAGTGTACTTATAATAAGTGTAATACACTTAGAATAAGTGTAATAAATGGTGCAAAGCTGTCAAAAGTTTTACTTGGGAATGGCTAGATTTGGCTGGTGATTAGGGGGGAGTTGTAAGAAATTACTGAATTCCAACAAGTTTGAAAATCAGTATCCGGGTTGTCCGAGCCCCTGGGCAACCTGATCTAGTGGGTGGCATTCCTGCCCATGGCAAAGAGGTTGGAACTAGGTGTTTTTTAAGGTCCCTTCCAACCCAAGCCATTCTATGATTCTATGATCTTTTGGAGAGTAGAGTCTGGGAAACAAGCAGTACTTAAGTAACTGTATCAGTAAAGTCATTTAATATCAAGATTACTTCATCAATCACATGAGAAATGACAAATTAGGGAATGGATATTGCAAAAGAGAATGGATACAACAAAAGAGAAAAAGATAATCAATTACTAGTGGGTTATGCATCTGGGAGGAGACAAGTTTAGAGAAAAAGAAGGATGAAGGTGGACAGGGATATGTCCAAGCATGGACAGCAGTCACACATGCAGTTGACTGGAAAAGGAGAAAACTTCTGGATTTTGAAATGAATTAAATCCAGCTTCCCCTAAGATCTGTAATTCTCTCCAGGTGCTGCTAGCTGGAAGAAGGTTACAGTGAAACTAGGGTATCCAAGTTGCATGGACAAAGTAGATGTTATGAAAGGGATATTAGGGTGCCATACAAATAAACATTATGCTCCCATGCATGCAGGTATATGTAAAAAATAAAAATAAAAAATTTTCTGTTGCTTACTTCAGATATTTTTTCAAAAGATTATAAATATTCTTCTCTTTTTTTTTCAAAATAGACAGATAGATAAATGCTAATTGAGAACACTGGAGGAATATTATGCCCATCTTCCTGTGTGAAAATCTTTTGCAGCCTAAGACAGGTTTAGAATTTTGAATAACCTTTTAAAGCTATTAAGCTCCTTAACTAAATTTATGTCTTCTCAGTTAAGCTTTCCCAGTCAAATAGATGACACAAAATGATATTTAGCTGTTTCCTGAAGATAAGGCCTGTGTTGCAGCTAACCTGCATTAGTCTTGAAATTCCCTCCAGTAATTTACTGAAATTGTAATATACAAGAACATGAAGACAAAGTGATAAATCTTTTGTACAGAGGGACTTTCATGGAATAGGGTAGGATGTCATTTATTCTTGTTCATTTGGCATGAATAGCTGAATGTTCCTACAGAGCAAACAAATGTTTACAGTCTTTGGTGAGATGCTATTCAAAGCCACTTTGCAGTAATTCAGCTAACATGCACTACAGTAGCACTTGAAAAGCTAACCTAATTTTTAATGTGCATCTACTTCCAGCATATCCCTACACTGACTCTCAAGTTGGGTATTTATCTGCTGACAATGAGGAAATGCTAATTTTCTTTTAATTATTACATTTTTATATGATAGTGTGTTATGGTATGCATTAATCAGCAAATTACAGATTAACTAAGAGAACTCTGTCACACTAAGTTCACAGCAAGGAGTGGGGTTCATAATACAAACAAATTGTGAGTGTAATAATATCTGTATCTCTGTGATGAGACCAATTTGTATACCATCTGGCACTGAAGAGTTTAGCTACTTGGAGTTATAATGGAAATATTTTGGCTACAATACAAAATGAGCAGGATAATAGCTATTTGGTGACTAAAACAAAGCAGAAATCCTGACAGAAAGAAGTAACATTGGATAAGATATGGGAGACAGAGTAATATCATTTTCTTAGCTGCAGATATTGGTGGCCCAGTCAGTTGGAAAGATATAAATTAAGAATTCTTCCATTATGATGGGAAAAGTTGTTGTTTTTTTTTAATTTGTCACTGTTTGTATTAGCCTTTCCAGTGTTTTTGTTTGTTTGTTTGTTTTGTCTTCTGCCTAAAAACACATGCAGCAAAACTTTGCCCTCTGAACACAAAAACAGGGAAGATACTATTTTAAAGGTGAAGCATACTGTGTCTGTAAGTAACAGCTTGAGAGAAAATTATAGTCGTTAGGGTGCAATAGTAAATCGTTTTTATTTTTATTTAATTCAAATTAAATCTGATTCAGAATACATGTAGAATGGTGGATATTGTTGCCAAGAATGTTATTAGAGCTTTTGTCTATCTTTTCTAGAGCCCTTTAATAAAATGAAAGGGATGTTTTGTAGCATCACTAAGTTGAATTATTTTATTTTCAAAATATATTGGAAGAATATCAATAACTTAGAGAAGCCTTTACAATTTTTGACAAATATGTTTATTTCCCCATCCTATTATTTTAGCATCTGGCCCATAAATCAGTGACACATCACCAACCTAAGCCTGATTCAGTTATTATCTATTTTAATACGTTTGAAGGAAGTACATGTATATTCTGCAACACAGGGTAATGCAAGCAATTTTGCCCAATTCAATTGTGACCTAGAAATATTACAATCAGAAATTATGTGATAACCTATCTGAATTAAGCTAGTGATTTTAAGTGCATTGTTAAAAAGATTATCACAAAGATCTTCATAACTATCAATATGTGCAATTGATAATTGTCCTACTATATACCCCAGAGGTTCTTGACTAAATGGGACTACATGTTTTATAAGATACAGCTCCATATTACTTCTAAGTTGGTCCGCCAAATCGGAGTAAAGGAAATTTACTGTGTAGAGCTGTTTTCCAGACACTTTGGCTAAATACAAGTTTTCATATCACATTGTCATTCTACTTCTGCTGAAAATAGTAATTAAACAGCAGTATGGAATTTGTTATGCTTTTTGGTCTGTTTTCCTATGCAAATGCATCTTATTCAGTTCCATGATGTGTGTACATGTGAACATGAAGGTCTGTCTTCCCAACAGATTATAATCCAGTAGACTGTGTAAAAAATGTTAAATTCCTACAACTTCAGTCAAATATAGGCAGCCAAGTGAAGACCTGACTACAGTCAAGGTAACAAAAAGGCTGAAATGCAGACTCAGTCCTTAATGGACATTACAGCAAAGAACACTTATGAAAAGCCCAGACATAGGACAACCTTTAGCCCATGGCTTACACATTTATGGAAAATCCAACCATGAGACACTACTTTAAGTGGGTAAAATTCCTTAGTTTCATCAGCCTTGAAATGATTTATTTTTCTCTACTTATTATCTTTGTTTGTTTGTTTGTCTTCATTCATGGTAAGTATAAAGGCAGTAAAACTGATTTAAAGGAACTTAAACCACAGACTTCTTCATAACAAAATACAATGCTTTCCTGTTCCAAGGTGGCACCAAGAAGATAACCAGCTATTCTTGGTCTGTGATGCTTATGAATGATAATCAAAGATTTTCCTTTATTGTGACTACCAGTTACTAAGATTCTGCCACTGACTGACAGAGTTAAAATAATTCCCTTCCATCTGACAAGTCCCGATCCACTTCCTGCTGAACTAGAAGAAAGGACTCATAATTAATTATTGCTGGACAAAAAACCCAAATCCTTTTTCTTGTTAGCTAAGCCCTCTAGTTCTGTCTTGGCTAAAATCCCAGCTGGAAAGGTATGACTCCACAGACTCTTTTTGCAGGTGCTGTGGATCATACAGGTTTAGGAGTGAAGAAATACTGTGTTGCTGTTCCTGTATGAGATAGTACATGAGCAACTACTGATAATCTATTATGGCCTGGTTCTATCCAAATTAACAATTCACCTACACAAGGCCAGCACTGAGTGATGGACACTCTGTTTTGAGACTGCCCTATGATCTGAAAGTAAATAATTTTAAAACAGATTAAGCTAGACAGAACAAAGATTTGAGAAGTAACAGTTTTCCTAGTGATCTCTGTTACTGTTCATTCTTTATGCAAAGGCACCATTTAAAATCCAGCTGTTAAAATTGCTGCCATCTTACCCTGTTCCATTTAAAATTAAGATCCTTTTTTTGTGGGATGAATGCAGTGGACAGATCACAAGAATATCTTAAATGTTTCACAGACAAATACATGCAGCAGTAGTATCAGAGAATGAATAGATGAAACAATAATCTGCCCACACCCAAGAGCAATGACCTATGGGATTAAAATCATTGCTCTCACTCAAGTGAGAGTAAAGGTATGTAGCACTAGGTTTTCAGAACAGTTGAAACTAAGAGCCAGTAAAACAGCTCCTATTTACATGCGGTAAGTAGTTGCTCATTGTCCAGCAATAATTAATTATGAGTCACTTATTTGGTGGCAGGACATGTGGCAATGAAGCTATAGCTTTATGTTTTTAGCCAGTTCTTCCCACCTTTCCTATGAATATGTTGTCACTGTTGATGGTAATGCAACTCCAATGCTTCATTCTCTAAAAGCATTACAGTTGCAAGAGCATTCCTTCCTAATGTGGGCTGTAGAACATATTTTCCCAAATCCCTCCAGCTACATTGTGTCACCTAAATTATTAGTGCAGCTACACTGTTTCTGTACACAAGAGGGTAGGGGGCACTGTAATAATAATGATGATGATGATGATAATAATAATAAACTTTTTTTGACTTATTTATTAAATGATCTTTGACTTTAATCACCTATCCATTTAGCACATCACTAATCGTTGTTTCATGTCAAACTTAATTGGCTATGAGTTAGTATTTTCTTCCATGTCATTGCTAAAAATACATATGTCCCTAAAATAATCTCTGAGCAATATCACTGTGACTACATACATGAAGTATTGGTTCACAATTTCATTTTCCCATGTGTAATAGCAGCTACCCCAGTTT
Source organism: Anas acuta (assembly GCF_963932015.1). Lineage (NCBI taxonomy): Eukaryota > Metazoa > Chordata > Aves > Anseriformes > Anatidae > Anas > Anas acuta. The sequence goes on along the minus strand of NC_088979.1, from coordinate 182,523,972 downwards.
TAATATACTTTAATTTTGTATTGGTGTTCTTTTATATCACCTGGGTCCAAGAAGCCTTGCAGAAAAACAAAAACAGAAAACCACAGCATATCAGCACAATATTATCTTCATAATTTATTTTGCTTTTCAAAATAAGATTAGTTTATTAGCCTAACAGCTAGTTTTGCTTTTGTTCATAGCACTATAAATTTACTTGTGAGATATACTTTAGTGTTTAAGTGTGTTATTCTATTGTCCAAACTGAAAGTGATACACAACATGGCATGGAGAGATACTGTGAACTAAATAGAATGGGACATTGACAATGAAAACTGATGTATAATTGCAGAGTACTGATGCTTTTATTATTTCATAGTACCAGCAATAGCTTTCAGTACCACAGCATCTTTTCCAAGCTAGAGTTTTGTGTTTTGCAGAAAGTTGCATTTTTTTTTTTTTTTTTAGATATAGTTATCTCTCATCATTCACTCTTCCGGAGAAATAACAGCATACTCAAATCCAAGTATTAAGCCTTTATCTTGTCAGTACTGTTGAATAATTCCTCTTATTTTTGGTCAAGCAAAATACATTATCTTTTGAAATCTCATAGGATGACAAGGCAAAATGTATCAGGATGTGTGTATTTCCTGGTATTTTAAAAGAAGTTGAGTAACCAAATCGTTAAAAACAAAAAAACAAACAAGCAAAAAACAACAACAACAACAAACAAACAAAAAGACTGAAAATTGTTGGGTAACCTGTGAAAGATGATGAGAGAAATTATATTGATCTAGAATGATAATACTGGAAGTGGTTAAAATTCTGCTTTTTACTAAATAATTTTTTCCTGTTAAATATATTCTTATAATCGGCTGCATACCTCACCTGAAGAACTACTCTTCTCTTTTTTGCTCTGGAAGTGGCTCAATAAGTAGCTCATTGGCCACCTTTGGCAGCCCGTAGAACCCAGACATTTTCAGGGAGGATAGCAATACTGTCTGACTTTCATTCCTAAATCAGGACAGTCACTCAGCATTGCCAATTTTTACCCAGGGACTTCTCAAAGTCCTAGATACCAGATGAACATTTTTTCTACACATGGTGGTAGTTTTGCACAGCTAATCTGGCCAAGTGTTTCTCTGAATTGCATTTGAAAAAGGTTACATTAATTAATAAATTCTCATTCTGATCAGTCACTTTCTACAACACGTAGTTTCCTTCTTTTTGTTTTAAGTGTTAAATCACATTACACTGATCAGCTCTAGAAATGGGACCCGATCTCAGACGGTTGCGTTAACAGGCCTGACTATAGAATAGAATTAGTCCAAACAAGGATGTGCGCAGGAGGCACAAAGAAGGACTTTCTGAAGCTAGCATGACATCAAATCAGCTTGCCACATGTCCTGCCACCAAATAAGTAGGCATACAACAGCAAAGGATCATACAGCACCCAGGATTCCTGATAACTGTGTGATATTAAGTCATCAGAAGGTCTTGACATGCACAGTACTCCTCACTAGCACTACGCAAAATCTTCCTGCAACCTTTCTTTTCATCTAAATTTTTTTTTGTCAAAATCTACATATTCTGCAAGAATATGTCAATTTCAATAAAATCTGATGGCAGAAGAGCACTTGAGCTGAAGAAAGAATTTTGGTAAGTCAAAACAGAGGCTTTTGTGTTGCTGTATTTCAGATCTAACCAGAACAGAAATTTTCTGTTTTGTATATTTCTGCTTTGATGCCCATGTTACAGTTTACATAATACGTTATGCCCCTTTCCTGAAAATAATGCTGCTGTGGTTTTAAAACCTAAAATGATGTGTAATGCTTTGTTTCATTTTGTTATTATTCAGGTAGCAAAAAGAATAAAACCCACAACAAAACACTGAGAAAGTGACATTGTTTTCCTTGTGAAAACTGGGCTTTGAGCATTTCAATTTTGTCACTCAAACAACATTTAAGGAGTATTTCATCTTTCAGTTCTAGTCAGTTCCTCTGCTGACTACGCCTCTCATGCAGAGCAGATATTCTTACTCAGCTGACTTTAAAACTTTATTGCTGTCTCATGAATACTGTCGTCTACAGAAATACATCTTATTTTTAATTAGCTGTGTTATTTAGTGTCCATTTCAGAAGTGACGAAGCCTTACTTCCCTGGATTTATTTTTTTCCTATGTCTAATTTTAACCCTTAGTCTATATTTCAAAAATAGATCAGAAGTCCAATTTTATTTGAATTGAGTGACAGAAGGATAACACCTCTTTCTTCCTGAAAGTGGTCTATATCTTTGCTGGACTAACATCCAATTCCACCACTTTTTCACACCAGATACATATTTTTCACTGCTCTGGGCTGAGACTTGGAATAAACAGGCCTGGATTTCATGTGATTTTTTTTTTTTTTTCAGCCAAGTTGCCATATAAAATTGTTTCCCTATTCTGAAGTCTGAGAATATACCTCCCACGTTTCATGTTCTCTTTGTGTAATTCAATCTCTTTGCTCTTGACCTCATATTTGAAAGTGTGTACAAAGGTGCCAGCTTGACAGAGTTTTGAACATGCGTCTAATAGAAAGTGGAATAAGGTCAACAATGTCTTTTATGTGGTCTAATTGGTCATTCTTATAATAGCAATTATATCAGTCGGAATTCTGACAAACTAGGTAATCTCAGTTGAAAAGAGATTTGCTCCAGAATTATCATTCAGTTTTGGTTTGCTTAGTTTCCAAGTTTTACTTTAACAAAAAGCAATCCAAAATTTGTGAAATTCTTGCCAAGGTGCTCACACCTTGGTTCTTCCTCAAATACCCTATGAAACTCCTATAAACTTCTTCCTAAAACATCCAGGAAAACAACAGAACTTTTAGTTTTAGGATTGTTCTAAAATGCATTTCAGTGTAGCTTTGCACGTTACAAAGTTCATTGGCTTTGATTTAGGACAAAGAAGTCTGTTAGTGATTATTTTTCTGTCTATCTAGTGCTATAAATAATTCAGAATATGTAATTATGTTTATTTTATTTTAAAAGAAGATATCAATTGTACGATGTTCACCCTGTAGCAGACCTGTTACTTTGCCTAGAAGACTCTGGGATCCCAAGTACTGCACATAGTTTACCACTACACTCAGCTGTCAGGTTCACCCAGCACAAGGCATCCCTTCAGAGAACCTTTAGATTCTTGCTGCTCTCACTGCAGGCAATGCTGGCAGCTCTCTTGGAAAGACAGAAGTTACATGTGGTAGCTAAAAGAAGCATCACATACCTGGTTCATCCCCACAGTAAAAATATAGTCACTTGGCCCTGCATTAAAGGACACTGAGAACCCAAATGGGATTTTCTCAGATTTGTGTAAGACAAATAAATAGATAAATAGATAAATAGATAAATAAATAAATAAATAAAAATTACTTGAACACAGATCTGAATTTGATCTCAATATAAGGTGCATATGCTTGATCACAAGCATATGTCTTTCTTCCACACAAGTCAGTCACCTGTCTGTATCACCTGTACCTCTTTCCATTGTGTATTCCCATTTGCAGGAGAAAGATGGTCTCTATCATGAAAAGAGCTTCCATTAGAGTCTGCCAGGCTTTATCACTCTGCATAAAATGAGAGATTAGAGTGAACAGCATCTTGCTTAATGATTTGGTCTCATTCATTTTTATTGCTTATCATTTCACTGAATAATGTTAAATACATTTAATCAGATTATAGTCTAGAAGATATTTTAGAAAAAAAAAAAAAAGCATAAAGTCGATATGAGATAAACATTTCATTACAAATCTTGTAAACACTTCTTAAGAATAAGATTGTTACAAAATATAACATTATGTGTTTTAATAACCTGAAAGCAAAACCAAATGCTGCATCAGTATATTAGCTTTATTAAAAAAAAAAAAAAAAATGTGTAGTATTGTAGTATACTCTAAACCTGAAGAGGTTTCCAGTGATCCAGTGAACTGATTATCAACGGTAGTTGTAATAATGTAGTCAGTGTATTTAACAAGAGGAAAAAAATATATTATTAATATGTCAGAAACAGCTCAAATCTGCAGCATCTGCCATTTTTTGATAGCTGGGGATCTGACCCATTACAATATCTAACATAACTTGGAAATTAGGGCCAGAGGAGACAATTAGATAATCTACTCTGACCTCTTATTTTCTGCTGATGCTGCATTTCATCCAGTTATCATTGTATCAAACCTAATGATTTGCATACTAACTAAAGCACAACTTGCATTTGAGTAAAGCATATTTTTCTTGATGACACTTGGTCTCAAACTTTAAAAAGAAAGAGATGGATATACTACCTCTTCATCTGACAGTTTTTTCCAGTGATTAAATATCTTTTAAGTTAAAAAGGGTAATTCAGTTTTCAAATTCAGATATGTCTGTTTTCGGCTTTCAATCAGTGCTTCTTATTGAGGCTTTATAAATTTAGTAACTGATATTTTCTATCCATAAAGATTATACAAGAATTGTAAAAGAATAATAATTCCATCTTTCCATCTTCTTTCTGACATATTAGAACATTCAAGCTCTTTAGGCCTCAAGGATATCCTACTTTTAAATACCTTTTATGGAAAAATTTTGAAGCTACTCAATTTTTATATAATTATTTTAAAATTGAGAACCTCATACAGACTTTCAGTAGCAATATCAGAAAAATACTACAATAAAAAAAAAATCTCTATACACTGTACGCATTAAACCTCTTCTATCACTTCTAAGACGGTGTTCTCTCTTCTTACTCAATATTATTGGGAACTGAGATTACTTTCTTTATCAGAATCGCTAGTTTCTAAGATATGGTCATTTGATCCAGAGAGATATCCTTAATGCCCTGTTTCTAGATATATTCTAGATGTATTTGATAGTATTTCAATGTTCTCTATTTGATGTGTTTTGTGGGAGTCCGTACATTCTATCTTAAAGAAAGGTCTAAAATATTAGGGGCCAGTGATGCTGAAGAGGTGCCTCTCTTTCTGCACACATAATAGTCCTATATATAGTTCTATATACCAAATACACAGCAAAGTTAAGAAAAATCCCACTCGTTAAGGATCTGAGAGAGACAAAATCCAGCATGGAGGACTTGTTCAATTGTTAATGGATTAAATTAGTGAGACACCACATTAGCAAGATAAGCATAAACAGAGCCATGTATGGTTAGCATAGCATCTCAAAGTCTGCGATTTTGTAGTTTGTTTGTTTGTTTTTCAAATATTAATTTAATATAATAACACTCACACTCCATTTCTTCTTGCAAATTGGAAAAAAATTAGATAGATTTTCCAAAGGAATCTTGGTAGTATTATAGTGTCACATTACAAGCAGTCATCCTCTTATACTTATGTATTGCAATGCAGAACACAGAGACAGAGATAACTTTTTACAGCACAATACAGAGTCCTAATGATTAATCTATTATGTTGCCCATGCATGATTTCCTTTTACATTACAGGAAAAACTACATTCCAGTGGCTTTAGAGGAAGCCATTAATGGGTTATTTGTATGCATTACAACATTTATACAGAATGACACTATTTGTTATGTAATATAGTAATGTCATAAGAAATAAATGACTATAAACAGTTGTATTATAGTTCCTGGATTTTGGAAAAACTGGGGGAAATCAATCCAGTTTTTATTCTATACAAGTGAATAAGGAAAGCAAATAAGGGGAGATTTGCAAACTTCTATTTATGAATTAATAGCTGAACGAATATCTGAAATCAGATATTGTAAGGAGCAAAACCAATCTTGATAACCATAACAGAATTTATGAAAATGCACACCTAGGGAGCTTTACTAAACGTATCCCATGTCTAACGGCAAATAATGAGTGGCTAACGGGAAAGGCTATAAACCCTGTCTCCTTCTCCAGGAACTGATACAGCGGTTTTGTTTATTTTATAAAAGTTTAGGGGGGGGGCATAAATGCTTTCCTTTCCAGATGTGAAAATTTGAAATGCACTCTTAAAGCATTCAGCAGTCTAGTAAAGTAATCAGAAACCAAGATTTTATGTATCAACCAGTACTTACACCAGAGCAAAGTGAGCATTCAATGCTAGCATTCTTTATTTGATAACATTTTAAAATCAATTTGCAGAGGATAAATGATAGTCATTTGAGCCACAGGACTCTTGCTAGAAAGAGATTTGCAGGAATAGGCTCTAAATCATCAGAAACAGGCCCATCAGAAAGGTATAAAATTAGTCACGATAGTTGAACTGCAAATAATATCTCAAATTCTAAAGAATGCCAAATATTTTAAGGTGTTTTAAATGTAATTGAGAACTTTGTCTTTACGTTTTTTTATGGGGAAGGGGAAGGGGAAGGGGAAGGGGAAGGGGAAGGGGAAGGGGAAGGGGAAGGGGAAGGGGAAGGGGAAGGGGAAGGGGAAGGGGAAGGGGAAGGGGAAGGGGAAGGGGAAGGGGAAGGGGAAGGGGAAGGGGAAGGGGAAGGGGAAGGGGAAGGGGAAGGGGAAGGGGAAGGGGAAGGGGAAGGGGAAGGGGAAGGGGAAGGGGAAGGGGAAGGGGAAGGGGAAGGGAAGATCTATGTAACTTGTATGGTGTTGTCAAACCTAATTAGACCTAATCAGTTGACTTTTAAGTCTTCAGCACTCACATTTTTAGAAGGGCTTCTTTTCTGAGTGTAAGAGGACCATGGTATAGTACAGGACCATGGTACAGTAACTTGTAACAGAACTATTTGGCACAACAAAAAAGTATTAAAAAAAAACAACAACAAACCCCTTCTGCTTCAGCTATTTACATGCTTCAGTAAATCAGCTATTAATTCATGATAAACAGATCAAAATTAAATGTCAGTGTGGAAATTATGTCACTTTCTTGGCAATGGCTAATGACCACCAAAGACAACGTGTTCAGCACTGGTGCATGCACCTTTCACACCACTAAGCCAAGCTAATTTTATTGTATTTGCTTGCAAAATAAGCTTATGCGTTACAAATGTATGAAAAGCACTGTTCTCTAACACATTTCCAAGCTCTCAGAAGCCCAAATATAAAAGTGATTGTCTCTTTTCACCACCTATTGGACTTGGAAGTTGATTTATTTTCAACTTCAGAGATTATTTAATAGGGAGCTCTTATAATTGGCAGCAGCTCCAGTTTACTTCCCAAGTTGTCCACGAAAGACAGTGATGCATCTTTCCAGCAGATGAACAGTTCTGTACCATACCTTTCCCTCCCTCCCTCCCTCCCTCTTTTTGCATGGAGCTTTTTACAATACAAACTTATCTTGAAACCTTACAGATCATTTCTGCTACAGAGTTTAAAAGATCAATGACATCCTTTATTTAAAAAAAAAAAAAAAAAGTGTAATAATAATAAAGACTGATGTTTCCAAACCAAGACTATCTTGCACTATGTAATAATTAGTCATTACCATGATTTTTGCTGTCACTTTTCATAAATAACAGTAATAGAATTACAATGCAATCACTGCTTGAAATTATTACATTTTTTTCTTTTTTTTTTTTTTATTACTCTCCCAGAAAGTCACATAGGAATTGCTGGTGATTGGAACTGTTTCTGGAACAGCAGAAAAGAGACCATGTAAAGATTCCCCTGTCTTTAAGAACAGGTAACACTTTACGTGTCAAGAAATCCTTCAGTGTGGGAGTCCCATGTAGACCTGAATCCCATCAGTTAAGAAAAGGAGAACACCAAGTTCTAAATGACATAGCAAATTCAAATATGGCTTAAAAAAACATAAACCACAATCCTTCCCAATAGACCTATTAATTGCCTATATGAAATGCACAGAGAATAATGAGAATATTCTTATCGGTTAATATATCTCTCTTTTGGAGAACTGTATAAGCAATAACAGCTGTAGATGGCAGAAGCTTGCTGAAGGCCACAGGAGCTTTGTCTCTTTTGCCAGTTGTGAATCTGGTCTAATATATTAAAATTTGTCATGACTGGTAACTTATTCTCGTTACCAAAGCTTCTAATTCTCATAGTGATTACCGTTATTATTATTATTATTATTTATTTATTTATTTATTTATTTATTTATTTTGAGATAATGTGAACCTGTCAGATCTCCAATTCAATAGTCCAGGTCTGAGTTCAGATGAAATAAAAATGTAAGGCATTCTAAGGGCAAAAATATTCTTACTGTCATTGCTATGGCATTGTGTATATACTTTTACAGTGACAACACGATCCAAAGTTCCATGGCCCTTTAAGCTTTAAAATCACTGAGTATAGTTATTAAATAGAGAGGGGATGGTGGATGAACAGTAAGTGAAGTAGAAAGCTTAGGCACAAAGAGATAATAAGAACCATATTTAATGCAAGAGTTAATGAGTCGTTAATTTAGTAAAATTTAACCTCAAGTTTAGGAACATTAAGCTGTGTTAAATATACAACTTAATTTAAAATGTATCAACTTTCTCTGCCAAATCTGCACAAGTGAGTATGACTGATAGTGTTACATTGTTCTGTTGAAAGAATACTGAGATTTAAGGTTGTGCCCTTTGGATAGTTCACTCCTGCATGGAAAGAGAATAAAATATGGCAATAAAAAAGTTTATCTTCACTTGCAAAATATTTCTAAAGAGTTTGGTACACAGCTATTAAAAATATTTGTCTGTATGAGGCCAGACTTTCTGAAGACCAAGCAGCAAATTAAGCATCTATTAGCTGATTGTGAAGGCATCATTCCAAATACAATCATATAGACAACAGGTTTCTGTCACCAGTTAATCTATAACACTTCTGGATGATATGCAACAATCCTGAAACAGATTAAGACTGTGTCCAAAGGAGGACAACAAAGCTAGTAAAGGCATGTCCTGTGAGGAAAGGCTGAGGATACTTTGTATGTCTAGTTGAGAGAAAAGGAGAGGCAACATGGCTGCTCTCCACAACTTCCTGAGGAGGGAAAATGGAGAGGGAGGTACCCCTCCCTCACATACATAGAATGTATGTAAATGTCACAAATCTGTGACCCCATCTGTGGGGTAGTTCAGACTGGACATAAGGAAAAAAAAATCTTCACTGTGAGAGTGGTCAAACATTGGAACAGGTTTCCTAGACAGGTGGTTGATGCTTCATGCATGCCAGTGTTCAAGACGCATTTGGCTAATGCCATCAGTAGCCTTTAGCTTTTGTTTACCCCCGAAGTGGTCAGGCAGTTGGACTGGATAGTCTTTGACGTTTCCCCTTCCCTTCCCTTCCCTTCCCTTCCCTTCCCTTCCCTTCCCTTCCCTTCCCTTCCCTTCCCTTCCCTTCCCTTCCCTTCCCTTCCCTTCCCTTCCCTTCCCTTCCCTTCCCTTCCCTTCCCTTCCCTTCCCTTCCCTTCCCTTCCCTTCCCTTCCCTTCCCTTCCCTTCCCTTCCCTTCCCTTCCCTTCCCTTCCCTTCCCTTCCCTTCCCTCCCCTCCCCTTCCCTCCCCTCCCCTCCCCTCCCCTCCCCTCCCCTCCCCTCCCCTCTCCTCCCCTCCCCTCCCCTCCCCTCCCCTCCCCCTTCCCTTTCCACTTCCCTTCTCCTTCTGTTTTTGGAGGGGAGAAATTGAGAATCTGTCCTAGGTCACTTGCAAATCACAAAGTAAACACTTCTGAATAGTATTTAGAAATTGGCGATATGTAAATACTGGCAATTCGTTAAAGTGCTTAAAGTTGTCTTGAAAGCTGTAAAAAAATCCATATATTAGCACTTAAAAGTGGTCTGTTTTTCCTGGGAATTACTAGTTTTGAGCATCAAAACACTTCTCTGGGCATGTCTATATTGATTTAGAGCTAGATACCTCTTCCTTAAAGTCATGATGGTGAAAATGTCCTGGCAATTAGCAGAAGGGAGGGAAAAAAAAAAAAAAAAAAAAAAAAAAAAAAAAAAAAAGCAACAACTTAGAAGGCAAATAATTCAAGAAATGGAAAATAAGCTATGTTAAAAACCTGTATGCATGACTATTTTTTAACAAAATTTAATCTTTTGGAACATGAGTAGAAATGGGTGGTACAGCTCAGACTAAAAAAACATTCACATGATGTAGAATAATACTTTCTCCAAAAGGTCATTGCTGCATAGCATATCACATGAGCACTTTTCAGAGCACTGAAGTTTGTAACATTTTGGTGCAAGAGGCTGCTGTCTTTCAGATGACTTTCCTGAGCCTTACTGCAACTGTTTTTCTTGAACTGCCAATCAAAAAAATGACGGACAGCCCTTTGTTTTTCTCTGCATGAATTTTTGGTTCATCTGAAGACCCATATGTGCTTTCCAATGAGTTAGGGAAATAGCATTTGACAACAGTTAATTTTCCTGAAGCCTTCAACTATCTCACAGTCTGCAGGCTGACCAGTCCAATTAAAACTTCCCCTCCTTTAGCAACTGTAAGAAAGACTTCTAGTCAGGTCAGCATCTCCTGTGATGGCTATGAACTGTCTGATTTCATATGAACACAGAGGACTCCAAAGCCCTCTATGTCAAGGTGTCCTGAGGGCTGGATGGAGGGCTGTCCAGGGCCTGGCATCCAGAGCCCTTCCCATGTCCCAGCCATGAACAAAGTAAGCCACCAGGGAGCAGCCTCCACCTCCAGGTGAGTGGCTGACAGCCCTTGACAGGGGAGAAATAGGGTCCTGGGCACAATGGAGGCTGGTTGTGGCCCATAAGGCCTGTTAGGGCCCTTGACACTGACAACAACTCCCATTTAACTTTATTCATAGAAAAAAAAATGACTCCCTTTGGGAAAGAGATGCTGCTAAAATGAATCAATTCTATTTATTTAAATCCAAAGAAGACATTTTCATATAAGCATAATTTTTACTCTCAAACACATATCCACCTTTTCTCTTACCAGCATTTGTCACTCATTATCCAATGCATGTGACAACAGGTCTTCTCCAGGTAAATCTCCATATAGCAAAATATAAGAAATATCCTCCATTCAGAACTGCCATTCTTGAGAACACAAACCTTGTCTTTAAATTATACATAGAATGATCACTGAAGACTCACCAATATACAGAAAAAGATGGAAAAATCTGGATTCCAAAGTAATGAAAAATACATAGCATTCACCATCTGTGGTCCTTGACAACAAGCAGGCTATCAACAGAACTATGCAGTAAACACATAATGGCTTTTACAAGCTTAAACCATCTGTAAAAGCAGAGTGCTTTAAATGCTAAACAGAAATGTTTAAAAAAAAAAAAAAAAAAAAAAAAGCAAATGGTATAACCATTCTGGTAATATTAAATAGCCAGCATAAATCCAACAAAGCAGAGCTATTCAGATTTAGCAAAAATCAATATCCAAGACAAGCTGGTGGGTTCATCTTAAGTGATCATCTTTTGTGAACTAGCAGACAGCCGCAAATCTTCCAATTGTTTCTCATTTCACTCTAATGTTTATTCTGGAAATCCTTAAATCCCACATCCTGAGTTTTAGAACTAAGCTTCGACCTTTGTCTCAATTCCAAATATCACTGACTTTTAACATATTTAAGGTAACCATAAGTAACTAGGCACTGGCGAAGAGAGATCTTTCATTATAAGTGGTAAAACAAAAATAACTCCATGACACAACCACATGCTATGTGGCAAAGAAAACAAAGCTCAGGAGAAGGTCCTTTTTGGAGAGGTCACGGAGATCCTTTAAGCAACATTTAAACAACCTGAAAGGCTCCTCAGTTTAAGGCCATTTTCTGCCTGGAAGAATCAGAGGACTCAGCCTGCTTCATTGCAATGTTCTCTTCAATGTTTCTCTTCATGACTGCACCTCTGGTGAAATCTGTAAGCCAAAAAAGTGCTAAGCATACCACATGGTTTTTCACACCATGTGGTTCCCTCTCTGCACTGAGAGGAAAAGGAGCTGAATTTTACTTCTGCATTCCTTCAAAACACATGGAATTTCATCTCCAGGAAGGCTTGGTCATTTGGGCTGTTGTTTCATTGGTGCTGAATGACAGTCTTTACAAACCATGCAGAAAAAAATGAAAGCCTGAAAATCTTCATTAGTCACCTCTCATCTTTGTGTTCCTGGCATGAGATAAGCAAATTAGGGAAGACAAATAAACTCCACAATATCAAAAAGCATATCATGACACAAGAGAAAAGCAGCTTTTTTATAAAAGCAGACTGATAATTTCCCATTGCAGTGTCCCAGATTTGACCAATTTTTGTCCCTTTTTGCTTCTTATATCAGAGAAAATATCTTTGTCAAGGCACTCCCAACATTTTCCATAGGCTGATAGTGCTTTTACTTTTCTAAATTTCTTATGAAAAAATTATTAACATATAAAATAACTAACTAAATTGAAGATAGTTTTTGTTTGCATAAATTTTAAATCTTAATCTAGCAGAATTGTTATTCTGTAGAGTTAAGAATTTATGTGGAGATATCATATTTAATGTAAAAATTACATTTTTTTACCTTTTCTTACCTCTGGCACTTACAAAACTTTCTTTGTCTATATTAGTGATTCTGACATTTTCAGAAGAAATGCACATCTTCTCACTCTCCCCATACAGATCACTTAGAGAATTACCTGAAATTGCCATCAAAGAATGTTAATGCTTTGCTGCCTAAAGGAACTGATCTGCTGCTGCAAACTAGGGATGTTATTCCCACACTCCAAACATGTTGCTTGAAATCCATTCTCATTCCCTCCGTAACCCCCAAGTCTGGAAGGAATTGAGATGCTGTTAACTGCTCCCATGAAACACTTCCACACTTTCTCTCAACTCTTTCAGAATATTCCAAATGGACTCAGTACAAATGTCAGCAGGAGAGAAACAGGAGGAAAAAAAATATATATATATATTTCTGTATTTAGAAAATGAAGAAACTATTAAAACTTATTAAACCTATTAAAATAATTTATTTTCTCAACTTTTGTTCATTTGGAATATCTATTCCAGTGAGTTGGTGTTTTGAGGTAAATCATTTCCACTTTAATTCACTTTTAATACCTATTTTTTTAATATTAGAGTTTTCACACTTTAGCAGATTTTTAGAGGGTAACATCTCTGGATTGTTACAAGACCAGTAAGGTTGCATGTAAACAAGATTAAAAAAAAAAAAAAAAAAGACATCTGGTTGTTTTAGGTAAATTGCTGAGTCTATTTTGTATACGAAATACATGCTATCCAACCATGCAAGATCCAATAAAACATGATGCCAGTTTTACAAACTGTCTCTTTGCTTTATCTACATGTAGATGATTAGATACCTTCACCAGGTCATGTACACTGGCAATTACAGTCAGATTAGATTAATCTGTAACAGTTTACAATGACATTGATAGGATTTTAGAGAGAGGGTGAGAAAAAAATAAACCCTCAGGCAACTTGCTAAGCAGTATTCAGCTTAAAAAAAAAAAAAAAAAGAGTTTATTTAGAGTTTATTTAGAACAACCAGAATTAATAAGAAGGTTTTATTATTCTATCTTCTTCTGAATGTTCTGGGATATTATTCAGTCACCTCAGTGCACTACCCCTTTGTCTTCCCACATGTAAAATGGGACTAACAATCATAAATATATATATGTGTCTTCAGAAGACTGTTGTGAAGTTTAATTAAAATTTCTAAGGGATTCTTGCATCCAAAACTCAAAACAAACAAACAAACAAAAAACAAACACTGACAAGTATTCCTCTATCCTGATTCAGATGGAGATTCTTATTCTTCTTTTAGCATTTTTGCTGCATGTTGATTATATAACAGTGTGAGTATATCTTTCTGTGTACATATGTATACATACGTGTATATATCTATATATATATAGATATACATAAAATATTCCACATATCAGTCTCTGAAAATGACATCATTAATTGGACTTCCTAATCTGACTCATTAGAAATCTGTTTGCATTTGAAGTTTGCATATTTTACAAGAGATTTCAGTATTAAGGAATGACATTGGAAGGACCATAAAAAAGTTCTAGCCAGCAGAATGCAACTACATAAAATGGATAAAATAATTCACAAAATAATTCCCCAAGAAAGTGAGAACAAGCTCCCTCTACAGTTAAATATAAGATGGACAAACTTAGATAGATAGGTATAGTGTGTTGGAATGCAACATGTGCTTAGGGTGAATCCAGAACTCTGGTGTTTGTTCTTCATTGTTTACAGACTCTATTTTAGCAACATTACTGTCTTAAGTTGGGCTTGATGGATCAAATATGTACAGAGGAAGGATACCATGTGAGGCCTTTCCTCCCCTGTTTACAATAGCGTGTCCAGCTGAAGCAGCAGGTAATTCAGAATACTGGTGAGAAGAGACACATCTATGGAAGAGCTTACCTGAACTCCTACTGAGTTCAGAGCTATAGTGAACAAACACTGGTGCTAGCTGTGCTTTCAGTTCTTAATGTATTTGTCAGTGTATTTAGTCACACTGAGAATCCAAATGTCGAAAATCCATCAAGAATAAGGGAAGTGTTACACAAGCTCCCTTTACTTGCAGTCCTTGTTTTATCTCATCTCTGAGGGAATTATATGAAGAAAAAAAAAATCCAAAATAAGAACTGCTTTTGTTTCTCAAGTGGTCTTCCCTAGTCTTTTATGAGCAGTGATATAGCCTTTAAAGTGCAAAGCTGTCTATAATATCTGTCTTGGTATTATTTTTTCTGATAGTATGCTTTGTTCCCCCTAAATTTGTTATTAAATTGAAAAAAATAATAATTCAAAACCTGTATCCACACATTCAGGATTTTATTTTGTTTGTATACTGTATTTAAAATGCCCACTATCAGTCTTTTTCACTTCATCTGTTTCTGCCTTTCTTATATACATAAACTCACATTGAGTCAATATGATTTTATTGTCTCCAGGCATTAAGCTTCACACATTACTTGATACAATAATAGTACACAATCATTGTCTGGTGGTACTGTGTGTTCCCCAGAGGAAAGGAAATGATTGGTGATGAGAAATTTGAGAGTTTATGTGCATAACAGAAAAACGTAGGCATGGTCATCATCATTACCAACTTCAATTTTCCTAAGATGCCTACTTTTTCATAGTGACTGATAAAAATAAAAGGGGACCACATACAACTGTTTTCCTTGAGCCAGAAAATTTTTAAATCCATATGATCTGATTTGAGCCGCATAAGCAAATATAGCATCCTCCACTTTTTCCATAAAGAAGACAGACAGTGCAGGAAAAGACAATGTACCAGTCCTATTAACTACTACCATTTCTTTGTTTTCTGAAGAAAAATTAATTTTAATTTGTGATCCTCACAGAATTATATCAGTTATGTCTGTCTAGACATATACGTAAACATTAAATAAATACATAAGCTTCATAATAAATACATAAGCTTCATAAGTTCCAGTTTCCTTTCCACATTCCAGAGTTATTTGAGACTTGTATGCCAGCTACTCCTAGCATCTGTCTCTACCACCACCTCTTTCCTGGTCTCCAGAGACAGCAGGGATGCCAAATGATGACTGACTCTTGGCTTATTCACCTGGAATTTCACCTCCTTCAGAGACCAGAGTCAGTCAAGTTTGTTGAACAGAATTTCACAGAATTTCACAGAATTTCTAGGTTGGAAGAGACCTCAAGATCATCAAGTCCAACCTCTGACCTAACGCTAACAGTCCCCACTAAACCATATCCCTAAGCTCTGCTATCTAGTTCTAGAACTATCAAGTTCAACTCAGACCTTCACTTATTGGACAGATATCTTTATTTGTATATTTTGATGACTAACCTCTTTATAATTGAGCAATAGCAAGGCAGGTTTAACTACTCATCAGTTAGAATCCAAAATGATTAATCATAACATGCTTTATATAACTACATATACACATTCACTGCGGTATGTTTGTTGATTGGCTGTAAGGGATATATTTACTTAGCTGACATGTGGCATTGCTCCAACCAAAATTCAAATCATGAGATTACAATATGAAGCCTGGTTACATTTAAAGCTATGCTGGTTTGAAAATGACCTTCTGTATTATGTTGTATACACATCTTTCTGCAAGCTTTTGAACCACAAAATTTTGTTTGTTTTAACCCACCACCATCCACCTTCTCCAGCATTATTCACCATTGTTCAGCCCAGTACAGGGCCAGATTACAGTTTCCCTGTTTGTTGTTGCTCATAAATTTTAAAGCATCTGTACCTAAGCCCACATTGTTCCTCAAATCTGCATGTGTATTTTTCAGTTCAGACAAAAACATTCATTTGTATTTACAAAGCAAATAACTGATGCAAGATTCATTCTGCAAAAACTGATTCATTCTGGAAAAACTGAGTATGTACTAGAGTGAAATCAAGCTTATTAATATCTGCAGTAAGATTTTTAAGAGCTGTAATGAATTTAAGCTCTTAGTACCCTCCTGTGTTCAGAATAACAATAATTCTTATTTGACAAATAAGAATTGAAGTAGATATGGGTGAGAAATAGTAAGTGTAATGATTTTGAATCCATGTTTTTTAAATGTGTCTAACATGATACTCAATGCCTACACAGCTTTATGAAAAGTGATAAGGGCAACACATATCTCCAAATACATTTGCCTTGTGAAAAGAGTTGCTTCAAAGACTGGCTTCATATGGTACAGAAATACTTATAGGCAGCCTACAGTGTACGTTGTCAATGTACCAAGACAACAAATGCCACAAAATGTTGCTGGTTTCACATGAAAAATTGCCTGCAGTCCAGAGACTAGTCTCTAGCTGAACCTTGAGTCAAGCTACTAAATTTATTATCCATTCAATCAGAGAAACTGATTTTGAACGTAGCCTTGGGATGTGCCTCAAAACACTATAGACCTATCTCTTGATGATGTTTTGAGAAGCAACATACCTACACAACATTTAAGAAAATCAGTGGAAATTGATCTGAAAAAAATAAATAAGGATGCAATATTTAATGTAGTTACTAAAGACTTAACAAAACTATTGGATTATTTTGAAAAGTTGTGAGTACATTTCTTCAAAATCATGAAGTAGCTACATACTAGAACTGGGAATGGGATGTCCAACATCCTTCTACTTCAGGGAATGCTATTTAAAATGTTGGTTGAAGATTCCAGCATAATTTGCAGTTGGGAAGCCAAAGGGTTACTTGAGATTCTTTTATTTCTTTATCATATTCAGCCAACTTTTTCACCAAATCGCTGATTTTAACAAATTCCCAGAACAGATAATCTGGTCCAATGACTTTTATTCTTGAATAGATTTAGGCTACAGTTTAGCTCAGACATATTTATAGAATCCACTATATGGAACAAGGAGATGTTGTTACTGTTTGAGCTAATTTAAGTCAAATCTCATAAATGAAAAGTGTTCTTTAAAAATCTGTAGGTATGAAATCAAACTCACCAATAGTCCTAGCAGACCATGTTACATGACAAAGAATATTTTCTTGAGACAGCCTTCATGGTTGGAGGATTTTTGGAATATTATTTTACAGTACTTCAAAAGCACATGAATAAATCTTCTATAATTAAAATATGAATTGGACAGCAGGTGTCAAAGCGCTCTGTTACCTAATAGCCTTCATTAAAAGGTTTCCTGTAGTATTTGAGCCATAGCCCAGGGGCTAAAGCTTGGAATGAATACTGACCTGAAAAGGTGATACAGCGCTTCCTGATTCAAGAAAACATAACTGCTGTCTAAAATAATTGTCCAGAATTATCCCTGGTAAACTTGTCACTGAATAGTATGTAGCCTTGCCAGGAAGTTTGTGCACACTCAGTTACTTAAAATTTCAGACAGCTATCAGTTGCTCAACAAATACCAAGATCATACATCCGATTCCTCTTGACAATTCACTGCCCAAATACACAACAGCTTTGCAGACAGAATTAGCTCAGAAGTTTGGTTTAATTTTGTGCCTCCTGACACATGGTAAAAACACTAAATGTCTTTGTTGCAGTGAGTTTTGATGGCAAACAGAGGAAACAAATCCATGAGAGAGAAGGAAACTGGCAAGTGGAAGAATATGCTCCAAAAATGGATTTTTCGACATGCCACCATTGATTTTTTAGCTTAAGAAAGCAGTGAGCAACAGTGGAGGAGTTTTTCAATACTTGATATTGTAGCAGACTACTAAACAAACAAACAAAAAAATACACTTTCACTTACATGGTTCTCTATCAAACATGGACCAAGAAAGTTCAGTCATCCATTTTTTCTTACTTTGTTCAGTAGATATGCCATATACATGCTCAAAACAATATACATATTGAACAAATTAGATCTAATAGGTTACGTCTCTTGAGCCAAAAAATCTAAAGCCTTTATAGTTCACCAGACTGAAATTTCAGTCTGTGTCAGAAAACATCTGTTCCAGCAACAGATGGACTTACTTTATCAGTAAGGCTGATAAAGAACTTTTCACTTCAGAGAACTGTTATGATAGACTTAAATAAAGTTCCTCTCTATTCTTCTGTCCCTCCAGAAGTTGTTTTTTTGTTCTGTTTTTTGTTTTGTTTTGTTTTCCATTATGATGCATTTTCCATTATGATGCATTTTGAATCTTTTCTTCTTAAGTCACATATTGCTGCTTTACAGCTAGTGCCTTCTATCGCATGTGACTAAAGTTCACACTCCAACAAACTACTCATCATGCAACCTCAACAGTATTCAGACTTGGTTCATGGGAAGAAAAATAAATAAATAAATAAATAAAATTTGCTCAAAATTGCTCAAAAAATCTTGAAATGTTTTTGAAGCACAGAATAATAGAAGACAGGTCAGAAAACAGATAATCTTGTTAAAACCTTGGCACCTCTGAATCAGGTTAGTATAAATCAATCACATCTTGCTGTTACCAGGATTCAGAGACACTTAAGATGTCCTTACCCACACTATTATTATAAAATTTATTCTTGGGTTAAAGTAGGACAAAACTGCATAGAGCTCAAATCTTCTCATTATCATATCAACAGGATGAGAATAAATGTTCCCCATTCAGAAAAATAAATAAATAAATAAATAAATAAATAAATAAATAAATCCTCTGAGGATCTCTTTTTTATCAGTGGACAGTAAAAATGAAATTGTCATAAAATTGTGTGCCTATATTAATAAATAAAATTTGCTTGCACATCCTTAGTTTCCCTCTTCAGGCACTACCAGTTGGTGCCAATATAACATTTCCAAAACACTGCAAATGTTGGAATGAGCAAGAGATACAATTCTTGTTCCAGATTCTGTCTTCCCAGAGATGCTCTCTTTGAAATATACAATTAGTTATTATGATATCACTACAGCATTGGATTTCTCCTTCTCTAATATTTTATTTTTCTCTAATGCATTGTATTTAATAATTTTTAAGAGCTGATAACCACAGAGGAATCCAAAATAATGAGAAGATTTTGTACAAAGCTTCTTATAGAGCTCAGCCAGCACTTACTAGTCCTGACTTACTGGACAATTTAAAATTCTACAAATATCTACTGCAACATTCCAAGTGCTTTCAAATGATCGTGTAAGACAATATTCTTGTTACATTTTAGGTGAATAAATCCAGGCCCCCAAAAAAACATTCTTCTTATTAAGTCTTGGAGATGTAACTTCAAGAACATTCTTTAAAAAATATATATGAAGGTAGGGGGTATCACATTAAAAGAAAGACACGGGAAGGCTAGTACACAAAATACATCAAGTAAGTTGGAAAATAAATGCAAACAATGGACTGTGAATGTTTCCAGCATTTTGTAATTTATGATTTTGTAACTGTGCTCCATTGGTACAGCAAGTCATATAAACAGCAGATACTCCAAATATTGTCTCATGTGGGAAAATTCAATAGTGGATAACAGACCAGCTGTGGTGTCAGTTCTCTTTCATTTTATGACTAGGCATGTTCTGTCTGGCAGCACACATTTTGCATCTTAACTATGTAAAAAAAAGAATAAACTTTTCTTAGCTTGAATTAAACATGATTTCAATTCCTTTCTTTTCATAAAGGAATTAGAATTAAGATCCTTTGCACTGCTGACTCAGCCATGAGTCATATCTATTAAATCAGTAAGAATAAGAAATTGAAAAACTACTTTGCTGAGAACCTCTTCTCTAGCATAGGTAACCAGGAAGCTGGACCTAAGATTGTGCCATAATGTGGTCAGAGGATGACTGTAGCCTGCTGCACGCTGTATTAACAAGAATATTAGACACCTGTTGTCCTAGGTGCAGCTTAGGTAATCATAACTTGCAAACAAGTGACACGGGAAAGAGCCTGCCCACTGTAAATCCCATGGGCCAATGGAGTTCTGTAAGTAACCTATGTGCCTATACCAGGAACATAATCAGAATTATATTTAGTCTTAGAACTCTAGTATATATATATATGTATATATATATATATATATATATATGTTTCCAAGTTTTTTGGTGACTAGATATTTCAATAACATTAAGTATTATATTGATTGTTCCATTCAGGCATTTTGCTTCTCTCACTTTTGGTTTTATAAATAGCATGAAGTGTAAAGGTTGCCACTGTCCTTAAAGGAGCAAGATTAGTGTTGTAAGATCATGCACATGTGCTGTTAGAGAGGCCGTGCAGACTGGAAGAGATCACTGAGAGCAGAGAGAAAATCCCTCAAGGCCATCACCTCAACAGGCACAGAGGGGGTAGGGATGTCAATCCACCTCACAGCAGCAGCGAGCATTAGCTGAAGAGCCTGGCTCATACACTTTATGGGAATTGTGATAGGGCTTCTTGCTCTAGACTTCTGCTGGACTGAGTTTTGTACTGCCAACACATGAACACTGTAATAATGCAATTGCTGTCTTTCTCTTTCCTTACATCTGTTATAAGGACATGTGTTTATCTATTCAGCTTCACACAAAACATGCCCATCTCTCTGTACAGGCACATGCACACGCACACATTTCTTATTTGTTAGTTTCAGCACAAATAAATTGGTACTAAACTAATCCTGACATCTTTTTTTTTTTTTTTTTCTTTTCACTGAGGATAATAGTCTGAATTGAAGGAAAACATTCATAAAGCAGAGCTACCCCCTCATTTTCTTTGTGGTCCACAACACCGGAGGAATTCCTATGCAGATTATAGCATTTACTAAATGCTTAGAGGAACACCCACCAGAACTCTGTTTTTTCTCTTTCTAAGCTTCTTGACTTAATGATTAAGTCATTGTATTTTTTCTAATCCTCTTGAACTAAGTAGCACAGGGAAGACATACAGCTAAGTGAGCATCAATAACATTTTTAATTATATGATTAAATTAAACACCCATAATATTTGATGAGAGGAGATGATGATTGAGGAGAGACTGTGCTGCAACACACTGCAGATGATTCCTGTATGAAATTAAAATTAAGTTTAAGCACACATTCTTTTATTTTTGGCTAAAAAGAAACTACATCTTTTGGGGAAAGAATTAAAGTAATGATTTGACTTGTTTAGAAAGACTTAAGATTCAGATTTCTTAGTGATGCTGTTGGAACTCTGTATCTGCCTTTTTACTGGAAACTAATAAACAGAAATTTCTCTGAGAAATTCATAATCATTCTTGCCTTTTAATAAAGAAACTACAGACAAACCACCTTCTTGTCTTTATATTAACTCATAACAAGATGTCAATTGGAAAAAATAATAGGGAGGGAAGGGAAACAAGGATAAATGAATTAATCAGAAAGAAAGGGAAAAAACTATTACAAACAATGAGTAGCACAAAATATAACAATGAAAAAATAAAGATCTCTGCTAACATAGTTCAAATTCTCTCCGATCTCTTTAAAATAGATAAAACATTATTACAGACCTCTCGGACCATGCAAGATTTCCAGACTCCGTCATTATTCTCTAAAGAGCTGTCTTTGAGAAAAATAGATATGTGAGTTTCATTTGAAAAACAGCAAAAGGAAAACCTACTATTGCTGAAATTCCTCCATTCATGCATTCTTCTCTCACTTTACTGAAGTGTGGCTTGGATTCATTATCTTTTGGTTATTATCCAGATCCAAAATCGAGTACACATAAGTTGAATTAGAAAGGCCCTGAGAAAATAGCTTGCAAAGGTAAAAACAGGTATGTCTGTACTGGGTACTATGTGCAGACATGAATTCCCTATGCCTATACTTTGATCTGGGACAATGAAAAACAGCTCTGCTCTAAGAGTCTGATTATATATTTCCTGCAAATTTATTTAGATGAGACTCAGAAATATCCATCATATTCTGGTAGATCTGGGAACAAATTACCTATTTTCTTATTCTACTTCAGGGATTTACTGAAAAGAAAGAAAGAATGAAATGTCTCCACTGATTTAAAAAAAAAAAAAAAAAAAAAAGCCTTTTTTTTCCCATTAGCTTAAAACATTCCTTTTTACTTTTGCTTTTATCTCAACAGGTACACTTCTCCCAATAAATCAAAAAGGGATAGCAAGAGCAGAATGGTTATATTGCAGCAACATATACAATTAATTGTACAGATGGAAAAGTACTTTGAATATATTAGCTAGGCTAATGGTAGTTAACCTGCTCATTTTCTCCTCAAAACTGCCTGCCAGCTTTCTTCTGTTTCCCATTTCTGCTCATCCAGGCATTAAAAATCCAAATTTATTCCCTGAATCTGGTTTCCCATAAGGAGCTATATCTTCTACTATCAGTTCACTTGGGTTATTTATTTTACAGAGGTATTCATCAGGCTGCTTTTATATTAGAGTCTCTAACACATACTTGTAATAATTGCTTCAATCTTTAGTTTCATTTATAGCCCAAGTGCTCAGAATAAGGGATAGGTTTCAAATCACACTCACTCATGCAGCTTTTTAACCTTTTCTGGTCCTCAGATATGAAAGTTTATATCAGATAACACAAGAAAAAATGCCTTCTTGAAACCATCTTTAACTGGGAAAATTTGGAGCATGGTTAAAAAACAAGTTTTTCATTATCTGTAAAATATATTTTTTCTACAATGCTGACATAAAGAGAAAGAGGTTGTGTGGCTCTTCAAAATTAGAGCGTTCTGAAGTAACACTTCTTCGTAGCTTTGGAGACAAATATTGCTATAAAATCACGTAACAAAGTAGATGTGAGATTCATAATGTGTTTCAAACAGTTTTAAAAATGTTTTGAGAAATAAATGTGAAAAGATTCATCTCCTCATAAAATACTTCTGCAGAGGCTGAAATAGCTTTGCAAGGCTGATTTTAGCTGCAGTTACAAATTACTTTGGCAAAAATTGTAACAATTAATCTTTTTCCCTCTTGATGAATGTCTTGACACCCATTTTGCTCTTTCTTCATTTATACAGGCCAAAATTCAGAGGAGAGTAGTTTACATAGGACACTCAAGCAGGTATCTAGAAGTGCTCTGTACAGAATAGGGGAAAACTCAGGTTTTATATCATTTCAAAGGAGCTGATCCATTTCTCTGATATTTTTTTTTTTTTTTTTTTACCAAAACTCTATATACTGGTATCCATTCTACCTTTAACAATTCAAGAAATATACATTTATTTTACTAGGGTAACAGATAGGGAATAAAACAATTCTTTCTCTTTCTCCCTCTCTCTCTCTTTTTTTTTTTTTTTTTTTTTTTTTCCTGTAAAGCTACAGTTCATGAGGTTCCATTATCTAATACATCTAATATATGCTACTTTCTGTTACAGACACTTGGCTACCATGGTGACAGGTACTATAAAAAATACAACTAGCTCACAGGAGATTTTTGGTGCTACTAAATGCATTTTTATTTTCTGCATAGCTTCAGGTAACTTTTTCTGCTTAGTCTCTCTTACTGTTAAAAACAGTATTTTGCCTGTTAAATAAAAAACAATAAACATAAGGATGACTGCTTGAGTATGGTACTGCTTGAGTGTTCTGCTGCTACCTAATGGCACTCTGTTTCTCCTTTGCTGTGTTTAGAAGGCTTAGCTGCTGACTGACCTTAGATCCTGTCTCTATGATTGTCATTTCAGGGACCATAAACGAAATCCTTCCAATTCAGTCAGAACTTTGGAGGCGGTATGGAGGAAAACAAGATTAGTCTCATTTTTTTGACTTATTTTGTCTGAGAGCAAACAGATTCCAACATGCTTTGAATTTCTAACTACTGATACTATTAAAACAACCACTATTATCTACTTTTTAGAGTATTTGTAAAGAGATAGGTAGATATAGCACATAGAATCATAGAATATCCGAGCTGGAAGGAACCCACAAGAATCATTGAATCTAACTCCTGGGTCCAAAAAAGGACCACCCTAAACAAACAAACAAACAAACAGACAAATAAATCAAATCATGTGTCTGAGAGTGTTGTTCAAATGCTTCTTGAGGCTCAATGCCTTTATCATCTCCCTGGGGTGCCTGTTCCAGTGCCTGACCACCCTCAAGTTCTGAGGAATAGTTCTGAGGAATAAACACCAACCATGATATTCACATCAAGATTTAAATTATGTGGTTATTCAGCATTTCCTAAAATAAATGCCTGGGGTGAGATTCAGTTGTAAATGTAGAGTCCTAACACCATTCTAGACAGACAGGTGACTGACAAATATGACACAGGGCTTATGTTAGATGGAGGCTTGTAAGGGAAATAGCTATTTCTTTGCGCGTGAAGTCATTTTGTGTATATGGATTATGTTTTGCTGTGATGAATCAGCCAAGTACTACATTTATTCTTTCTTTCTTACCTCTTAGTAACACAAAGATTTGAATACTCAGTGCATTATATGCTACTATACAAAGAGTATATAATGTAAAGAAGATGGAAAATAAATGCAATTGATAGCATGTCAAAAAGAAGACAAAGTGATATGGACTCAAATTTTCTCAGGGAAACAGGAGTATAGATATAAATATATTTTCCTTAAATTCCTCCATGACAATAATATCTATTCAGTGCTGTTTATATTGTTATATAGAGGCAGAAACACAATACAAAATAAATATATGAAAAAACAAGATGGAAAATTAAGAGAGAAAAAAAGAAAAAACTATGCAAACTTCAGGAATCCACCTTGTGAGAACAGTGAAGGCCTGGCTGTTGTGGTCAGGAACAAGAAAATCATCATCATCTGGGTAAAGCATACTGCCTTGTTATTCTGTTTTTATATCTGGCAATAAAGTGAAATGGTTTTGTGTATTACTTGTTATTACAAGCAATTGTGATTCTTGGAATAACAATTCTGAAGCAGCAAATAGATGTCACAGACAATTCCAAAACATGTAAATGACATCAAATAGCCAGGTCTGGAAGTTTTTAGCAGCTCATCAGCTGGATTTCTTTCAAAGATCCATGTCTACAATGTGAGTTTGCACATCTTGTTCACATGAAAATGTATATAGTGAACTGTCGTAATCTCAAAACCCAATTTCTGTAAAACATCTCAACAGGAAGAGGGAAGAATGTTCAGATAGAGGAAAAGATATGAGAAGAGATAGCGGCCTGAATTTACTTATTTGCACTTCTTTGGGAATTGGTTGTAATTTGGAACATTTTACATCCAAGTCATCAGTATTGCGCTGGCAGTTATAACAAAGGACCTTTGACGAATATGTTCCCTCCTGAATCTGAAACTGGAGGCCAAGTGTGATACTCTCAGACATTT
The DNA here is from genome assembly GCF_963932015.1 of Anas acuta. Taxonomy (NCBI): domain Eukaryota; kingdom Metazoa; phylum Chordata; class Aves; order Anseriformes; family Anatidae; genus Anas; species Anas acuta. The sequence continues at coordinate 182,498,446 of NC_088979.1, read as the reverse complement.
CAGATGTCACTAGACACTTTTGTACAGGTAACTGAATCAAGTTCATAGACACAAGATAAAGACAAATACAGTGGTGGTGGTATAACAGTTAATAAGGGGACTTGGAGAAGGGACAGATTTTTTACAAAGGAAATATCACAAATTTTTAAATTCCTAAGTAAAATAGAGATAAGTAACTCATTCAATCTACAGAAAAAATCTGGAGAATTGAACACCTAACTCTCATAAAACCGAGCCACTGCTTCAAGTTTTGTTGAACCTAATTGCACATTCATTTTGTCACTTTCAGTCGTTTTTAAAATCATTTGAAATCATTCCTACAGAAATGTTGGTTGCAAATTTCATACCAAATGAAATAAAACTAAACAGGATATTTATCCAAGTTTCCTCTGCAAGAAATTGCATGGGGCCTGCAGTCCTGTGTTGCTACCAGAGCGGAAGGGAAACACCAAGGTTAGGACAGCTAACCAAATAGCAGGCTGGTTGCCGCTGTGACACTTTGCTCAGATTTAAATCAGTCCCAAGTCAGCATGCTGGCATTCTGTAGTATAGGAAACAGTTCCTTGGTGTTACATAGGAAACAACAGCTGTAAGAACAGTTTCATGGTGCCAGAAGGGCCTGCAGCACCTTGGACACTGGGAGGAATGAAGTCTGCCCATGGGGAGGTGTCTGTCAGGGCAGGACCTGGCAGCCATGACCTGCCCCATGTCTCACCCAGCAGCAGGGCAGATGGGGAGAGCTCTGGCCCCATTCACTGGGTACCTCCCTGGGCATGAGGCTGGGACAAATCCAGGTCAGACCAGAGGCCCATGGGTGTACTGAGCTCAACAAGGCCCTTGGCCAGGCAGGGAAGGGCTGTGGGGAACTGGAGACCAGTCCTGTTGCAGCATCTCTGGGGCAGGGACTGATGGCTGCTGACATGGAGTCCTGGGCCCGGGACAGGCAGAGGGAGTCCAGGGAGACAGAGGGATAGGGCACAGTTAATCGGGCCATTAGTGCCTTCAGGATACTAACAAGCAGAAGGCAAAGAGTCTCTGCAGAATGCTAGTGACATTTTTCACTTAAGCTCTCCAATGCCCCTGTTTATGTAAATGTGATGAAAAATAGTGAACCATACCATTTAACAGCCCCTGCATATGAATTGAAATAAGTTTCAGTTAAGCAAAATAAATTAGCAACTGTAAATACATGCCTTCCTTCAGTTTAAAATATACCCATAATATTTGCTATCCAACAGGAGAAGCTCCAGAGGAGTAATATTATGAAAATGCTTTGACTGCAAGGATTCGTACCACCAGTTTCTTCTTTTGGGTCCTGCATGGACTTCATACATTTGGATACAACTCATCCCACTTAACTTCTGAAGTTCCTACATCTGAGCTGCCATGTAAAATTTCTAACCAGTGAAGAGAGATATGAATAACAGGATTCATGAGAACTATTTTAGTTGTTTGCATTAATATGAGGTGAGTTGAGCACAGTTAGTGCAATTTTTAGATTAGAGCTTGTAAAGTGGTTTGTACAACTTAGTAAAATACAGATATATTATTATTATATTATTGTGTTTATTATATTACTGACAATATTATCATATTATTATCATATTATTGAGATATATTTGATTATAATATTATTGAGAGCAGCCCTGATGAGAAGGATCTGGGGGTGTTGTTTGATAAGAAGGTTAGCATGAGCTGGCAATGAGTGCTTGCAGCCCAGAAAGCCAACCATATCCCAGGCTGCATCAAAAGAAGCATGGCCAGCAAGGCAAGGGAGGTGATTCTCCAACTCTCATAGACCCCACCTGGAGCACTGCGTTTAACTCTGGAGACTCCAGCACAGGAAGGACATGGAAGTATTAGAACAAGTCCAGAGGAGGGCCGTGGAGATGATCAAAGGGTTGGAACACCTCTCCTATGAAGACAGGCTAGGGATGTTCAGCCTGGAAAAGAGATGACTCTTATTACAACCTTCCAGTTCCTAAAGGGGGCCTACAAGAAAGCTGCGGAAGGACTCTTTGTCAAGGAGTGTAGAGAGAGGACAAGAAGTAATGGTTTTAAACTTAAAAAGGGTAGATTTAGATTAAATATTAGGAAGACAATCTTCCCACAGAGGGTGGTGAGGCAGTGGAACAGATTGCCCAGAGAAGCTGTGGATGCCCCATCCCAGAAAATGTTAAAGGCCAGGTTGGATGGGGCCATGAGCAACCTGATCCAGTGGAAGGTGTCTCTGCACATGGTGGAGGCGGGGATTAGATGATCTTTAAGGTCTTTTCCAACCCAAGCCATTCTATGATTCTATGATCTGAGGGTGTTATGTCACTTAATGTTTGACCTCACGTTCCTGACTGGAAAATGAAGATATTCCCTTCCCCAAAGAGGTTGTTTTGACAATGCATTTATTCATACATATGCAATGCACAGATAATTACATCGTATCTATTGAAACGACTCCTTTCAAGAAGACTGTTAATATCCCCAACTTTATCCTGATTATTGATTAGACCTCAGATACACAATCACAGAATGGTTGAATTTACAAGACTCCCTCAGAGGTCATCTTGTCCAAACCCCTGCTAAAGCATAACTGTCACTGAGTTCAAATGACTTAAAGTCTACACTATGGACTTGGTAAACAAAGTAATGAGGCCTTCAGATTACTTCATGGAACAGTGAAAGCTGCTAGCATGCATATACTGCAAAAAGCACTGCAAAAGCTCTTTCACTTGTTCTTTTCCATAGAAGAATGAGAGAGAAACAATGGGTACATTTGCATTAATAAACGGTGTGTTGCAAAAACAAAAACAAACAAACAAACAAACAAAAAACAGGAGGAAGACTTTGCTGGTGGGCTTCAATCTACTCTGCAAGTGGGGCACTCAGGATGATGTTCTAATGTATGGTTTTACTTATAGTGTTCTCAAGAGTGTACTAGGACACTCCAAGTACACATGTGAAGAAAGGTCTCACGAAAAAGGACCCCTTCTGTGTACTATATTACGAACACAGACTTACCCAACTGAACGATTTTAGAACACACCAAATTAATGTTATTAATTAATTAAAGGTTAACTTTGTTGCTTGAATCTGTGAGCATCTGTATACCCCCAGACTTATTTTTAACTTGTATTTTTGAAATTTAGAGCTCCATAACAAGTGAAAAGAAAACAAGTAAAGTTTGGGATAGGTATTCTTCAGTCTTAGAATAAGATACTAGTTTTCTCAAAATTCCAGAAGACAAATTCCCTGAACTCTTAACATCTAGGAAATCTGATTACATTTCAACAAAGCATACCTACCAACATTAAATTTTTATCCACAAACCAAACACCCAAGCTACTGCTCTTTTAAAAATTACCTTATATAAACTTTAACTTAGAGGATGCATCCTCACCCTCTTAACCCACATATAGATTAGCTATAAGACTATTTGCACTTGGCTTTTTCTTCTTGGTACAAATACAGATCACATACAAAAGTGCAAAGCCTTGACAAGCCAATAAAAGCAAAAATAAATAAAATTGGATCATAAAGCTTTTCTTCCACTGAACTTTCCACAATAATTTTAGACTGTGCTCTGTAATAGTGTTTAGTGAATACCATTTAAAAATATCAGTAAGAGTTTGCAGATACTAATATAAAGACTGGTAAAAGACCCACAAAATCAAAATCCCTAAGGAACAAAAGCAGCAACTCAGTCAAACATCAATTCTTCAAGCTGTACCAATAAAGTTTTATTTTCTGGTTGCAATCAATAATAATCATAATTTCTCCTGAATATTAAAAAATGGTACTCTTAGTTGCATTTATAGTTGCATTTCTTTTTTTTTTTTTTTTTTTTTTTTTTTTTTAATGCCTTGACTTTTTTTTTTTTTTGCAATTATTTTAGTAGGGATGAAAGTACATAATTTCCAAATCACAGACTGGACGAAGTTGGAAGGGACCTCTGATGATCATCTGGTCTGAACCCCCTGCCAAGCAGGGTCACCTAGAGCACATTGCACAGGATGGTATCCAGGCGGATTTTGAATATTTCCAGAGAAGGAGACTCCACAACCTCTCTGGGCAACCTGTGCCAGTGCTCTGTCACCCTCGCAGTAAAGAAGTGTCCCCTTATATTCAGCCACAACCTTCTGTGCTTCAGTTTGTGCCCACTGCCTCTCGTCCTGTTGCTGGGCTCAACTGAAAAGAGACCAGCTCCGTCATCTCAACACCCTCGCCTCAGATATTTATATACATTAATGAGGTCTTCCCTCAGTCTCTTTTCCAGGCTAACCAGGCCCAGTTCTCTCAGCCTGTCCTCATATGACAGGTGCTCCAGTCCTCTAATCATCTTAGTAGCCCTCTGCTGGACTCACTCCAGTAATTCTATGTTCCTCTTGTACTGGGGAACTCAAAACTGGACACAGTACTCTGGCTGCGGCCTCACTACAGCTGAGTAGATCACCAGGGGGAGGATCACCTCCCTTGACCTGCTGGCAATGCTCTTCCAAATGCAGCCCAGGATACTGTTAGCTTTCTTGGCCACAAGGTCACATTGCTGGCTCATGGTCAGCCTGCTGTCCACCAGGACTCCCAGGTCCCTCTCTGCAGAGCTGATCTCCAGCAGGTCAGCCCCCAGCCTGTACTGGTGCTTGAGGGTTATTCTTCCCTAAGTGCAGGACTCTTCATTTCCCTTTATTGAACTTCACGAAGTGCCTCTTGCCCCATCCCTCCAGCCTGCTCAGATCCCTCTATATAAATACCCTATATGCAGAAAGTATCTACTGAAATATATGAGACGTATGAAGCAAAAGTAAAGTGCTTGAGCCAAAACTCACCAGCCACTAAATGAGACCCAGGGACATGTAAAGATATAACATACTGTTGGAAACAATATTGTACAAAACAGTACAAAAGTACTGTTGGAAACAGCTTCCCACCAGGACTCATGTATTGTAGTTATTAACTCTAGTGTCTGAGAAGATGTGACCTGTGATTATTTTTTTTTCAGTGACATTTACAAGGAAACATATATACCATTTGAAGTTTATTCAGAATTAGATTTTTTTATGCTTTTTTTTTTTTTTCACAGTTAAAAGCACAGATGATGTGTTTCTTGACGTTTGTTTGTTTTGTTTTATACAGATGCATATTTTCCCTAGACATAAGAACTGAATACCTCTGAAAATTTTGCCCAATTCTTAGACTGAACTGAATTTAGCTAACAGGGATAGATGTTGCTGGGGAAGCTGAATGCTGAAAATGTGGTAGGGATTCACATCCACACACTGAGTTACACATAAAAAGATTGCATCAATGAAGCTGAAAATGCTGAGTTTTCTTTTTTGATTAAACCTAGACAGCTGTAAGTGAAAATAATATATATTTTTTTTAATGTCATAGTTTCTGACATAATTTTTATTGGACATCACTGAAGCCTTTAAATTATTAGTATAATATATATATATTGCAGATTTAATGTAACCTTGGTCTACTAATGGACCTGTCATCCAAGTTCTGCAAGAAGTGAAGGGAAAATGGAAAACACTCAAAGAAAACAATTAAATATCTTTTTCAGAGAAGACTTATCAAATACCATTTATCTTAAACAGAAACAGCTTTAGTGATGGAATGTCTCTCATAATGTACACTGCTGTCATGTAATAAATTATAGAGAAGTCTATGTAGGGAACTGAGTTTAACAACTGTGTATTTCTTTTCTATAGAGCAATTTGTTATGCTTCTGTCTTGCTATGGAAAATGCAAAGGAAAAAGTAGGTTTGGGTAAATAAAAGGAAAGTAAAAAAATAAATTTGTTGCAAAAGAAACAGAAAATGGAAAAAATAGGCCAAGAAATTGCAATTACATATTTTCATTACTTGTGCCTATATTCACAACAATAGTAAATTAGTCTATGAGTTAGCTACTGAGTTATCCACCAACTCTGTTGGACAGTATAATTATTGATTGACATTCATAAACAATGACTATGGAAAAGATCAGACATTATCTCATCTTTTTACTCAATGATAAATAAATATTGTAAATTCATATTATTTTAGATATATCATGCATGTGAAATACAACCAGAATGTGGCCCAAAACATTCCTATTTCAAAACTAGGGAAATAAGTAATTTTTTATTGTTGTAGAGTCATCAAAACATTGCATGTGTTTTATTATAATTGTTCTATTATGCAATTTTGTGAAATTTTGCTTTTAAGCTTAACAAAATAGTCTGATACATTCCCCACACACACATCTCCACACCACACCCCAAACAAGAATGCAAATAACTTTCTCTCTTTAAGGATTCAGTAGGTTTTTATTTCATTATATAACAATGTTGATCATTGCTGTAATTTACATCTTGTTTTCTGAGTTGTTCTGTAAGTCTGAAAAGTCACACTATTGCATCTTTAAAACAATAATAAAACACCAACAAGAAGGTCTGTGCAAATATAGTGCAATTTTAGTGGAATTGATGTAATCATAAATATATTACATGTCTGGTCCTACTCCACAATTCATATAGGTTTATGAGTGACTACTCGGTTATTAACCTAATTCATGCAGAATTAATACAATAAGGACTTTTTAGGAGCCTGGGGGGATCTGTAACAAACTTGGTGATAGAACTGACATGTCTGTAGCACTCTGACCATTAATAATTAGGGGAAAAATTATCTTTGAAGTGTAGAGGCAAATATAGTGTAATGTTCTAGACATTTTAAAAACTTTCTGCATCTTATCATATACTTGTGAAACAAAAAAGGGATAGAGAATTCTGTTTTCCTCCTGTGGCTACTCTTCAAAACAATTAGAGGTACAATCCAGAAAACATTTTAAATAAGTTTTCTTTAAACCTTGAGATATAAACCCAGTGGAGAATCTGACCTCCAATGTTCAGATGGAATATGAGTAAACTATGTAACAGGAAAAATGCAACATTATAAGTATTTCCAAGGACCATTTCTATTTTCTTAGCAGATTAAAAATAAAAATAAAAAATAAAAACTACGCAGAAGATCTAGTAAAGTGGTTCCAGCAATGGTTATGCAGATGGATATGTTAACCTTCTATTCCTAATCATTTATCTTTACACATTCCATGTTCTGATCAGACATATCCTTTATTAGTTCAGCTGTCCGATACCACTGCTGCTTTCTAAAGACAAACAAACAAACAACAACAAAAAACATCAATATAATCAGAAATATATCTTAACTGAAAATTATTTTTACATTTAAAAATGGAAATTAAAAAGAAAAAATAATATTTTTAAAGGTGGGATTTACGTGACTGGCTTGCTCATCAGCTCCAGACTGTATCATATTCTTTATGATCAAGATATATTATCTGATACCTGTTTCAGAGAATGAAAGAGTGCATATAAGATGTGCCTATGTTCTTTATCATTATATTCTATGCCTTTTAGCACTGTTGGTAGTAGACCACAGTCTACATAACCAACTTATCCCTAAAGATATTATTAGAATTGAAGGATCACCTTCTTTCTACATGTATGCTTCTCACAAAGCATTCTGGATGAACTCCTTCTGGGAACAACATGCTTGACTAAAAGGATCTCTGAGCTGAGCCTGTAGGACAACAAATATATGTTCATATATTCACAGAATCAATGTTTTCAGTTTACGGCCTTCACAAGTTCATGATGGTTCAGAACCTTTTACATCATTGTTTCAATACATGGATGGGTTTTAACAGAAGAGATAAAACCTGTTACCCCAACCTAAGAGGTTAACAAGAAGGATAATTTTTCTTTCCAGTTGTGAAGGGAAAATAAAATAAAATAAAATAAAATAATAATAATAATAATAACAATAGCAATAACAATAATAATAATTTATTTTTTTTTGTTACAATTTTCTTTCCAAAATCTGAGAAACAAGTAAATATGAAAAACAGACTTAAACGGTTTTCAGCTTAACTTTGCACAAATCCTTTGTTTGTTTTAGGAATGGAGTTTTTGTTGTTGTCTTTGGTTGTTTTTTGTTTGTTTGGTTGGTTTGTTTGTTTTTTTGTTGTTGTTTTGTTTTGTTTTGTTTTGCTTTGTTTTGCTTTGTTTTGCTTTGTTTTGCTTTGTTTTGTTTTGTTTTTGGAGGGGGGTGTCTATTACAAAATGTTAATAAATTGCAGCTGTGTGTATTACTCAGAGAAAATGTGTACATTCAATCATATGATTTAGCCCTGAATGGGTGCAAGCGTATAGTACACATGCACAGAAGTAATGAAATTGAAACACAGGAGGCTACGTTAAAGTAAAGCCTTCACATATTTCCTGACTTGCCTAACAAGCATATGGAAGCTATTTTCTATAGTTTTCTGTCTTAGCTTGTCTACTTGTTTTTTACATAGTTTTGCAAGCAATGAATGCAGTTAGAGCATGTAGATGTTATATGTGGTGCTACCTATACAGTACAGTTGTGACAAGATTTTAGTATTCATTTTAACTGAAGTTCAAAAGCTGTGTTGCTGAACAAGCATTTCTCCTACATCTTCTCATCAGTTCATATGGAGAAAAACAAGAAAATAAATGAGTATTAAAAATAAAATAAAAAGTCACTTTTATCTAAGCAAAAACACATTTTCTATAAACAAAGCATAGATATATTGAAAGACAGCAAAACTATCCAGGGAGCATGTAGAATCATAGAATCATTAAGGTTGGAAAAGACTTCCAAGATGATCTAGTCCAACCATTCACCTACTACCAATGTCACCCACTTAACCATGTCCCTAAGCACCACATCCAACCTTTCCTTAAATCACCCCTGAGGATGGTGACGCCACCACCTCCCAAGGCAACCTATTCCAATGCCTTTCTAAGAAGAAGTATCTCCTAATTTCCAACCTGAATCTCCCCTGACACAACTTGAGGACATTCCCTCTAGTCCTATCACTGGCTGTTTGTGAGAAGAGGCTGACCCCCAGGTCCCCACACCCTCCTTTCTGGTAGCTGTAGAGAGCAATAAGGTCACCTCTGAGGTTCCTCTTCTCTGTACTAAACAATACTAGTTCCGTCAGCTGTTCCTCATAAGATTTGTGTTCCAGACCCTTCACCAGCTTTTTTTTTTTTCTTTTTTCTTCATGTTGTTTTGCAACTTTTCAATGGTCTTAAACCAAAAGATTTAAATCAGACATTAGGAACAAATTCTTCACTGTAAAGGTAGTGAGGCACAGGAACAGGTTTCCCAGAGAAGCTGCAGATGCCTGTCGTTGGAGGTGTTCAAGAACAAGTTGGATGGGTCCTTTGCCAACCTGATCTAGTGGGTGGCATCCCAGTCTATGGCAGAAGGTTTGGAACTGAATGATTTTTTAGGTCCCTTCCAAACCAAGCCATTCTATGATTTTAAATAGCAAAAGGGGGCTCTGTTGAATTTGTCTCCTCATTTTTCTTCTGCTAGGCAAAGCCACCACAGTATTCTTTATTGGACCATACAGACTTAGATGTAGAACTAAAATTGCTGGTCAAAGTGCAAGCATGGATTTGGGGATCTTTAGACCTAAACTCCATCAGGGCTACAACTGAATTTATAACACCATTGGCCCTGAATTCTCTGAGGTAGTAGCAAACCATAGACCTGGGAGGAGCAAGGAAGATAAGAAGGCAACGTCTGGAGTCCTATGTCCTCCTTTGGGCTTCTCGGTACAAGAGAGATGTGGAGCTACAGGAGAGAGTCCAGAAAATGGACATGAAGATAGATGATTGAGAAGCTGAAGCATCTCATGTATGAGGAAAGGCTGAGAGAGCTGGGCTGTTCTACTGTTAAAGAGAAGGCTCAGGGGGGATCTTATCAATGTGTACAAATACCTGCAGGGAGGATGTGATGAAGACAGAACCAGGCTCTTTTCAGTGGCAAACACAGTTTGGGAACACAGGAGGCTCCATCTGACATCAGAAAGCACTTCTTTATTGTGCAGGTCACTGAGCACTGTCACAGGTTACCCAGAGCAGTTGTAGATCTCTCTCCCTAGAGATTTCCAAAAGCCACCTGGAGATGGTCCTGAACAACCTGTTTTAGGTACCTTTGCTTGAGCAGTGGGGTTAGACCAGATGGCCTCCAAAGGCCTCTCCCAACCTAAACTATTCTGTGACTCTGAAGTTCTGTGCAACATAACCAACCACTAAAACTGGGAATTAAGAGCATTACAATTAGGCTTATTCATAGGCTTATGGTGCTCTAAAGATTAAATAAATGGTGCTAGGGGAACAGTACAAAAGGCTGAGGACTACACATAGTAACAGAATTTCCACTAAATTTCTGTTCATCCTGCAGAGAAAATGTATTGTGCTGAGGCATTCTGACTGCTGGATTTCATGGTTGCAGTACCTCAGCAACCAAAATGGTCTGCAGGAATAGGACAATTTAGCCATTGGCTACTAAGTGACAACCAACCCTCCACAGGGACTCCTTTCCAGAAAATTACTGAGACTGGCTGGATCTGCAGAGAGCTTGAAATCACTAAACAGTCCTTGTCCTGAACTAGGTGAGGGAAACAAGATGTGTTTGTTTGTTTGTTTTGTTTTAACTAGCCATTGTTTTCTGTAACAAGATCTTTGTGTGAGACAGCCTTAGAAGAAGCTGCTGGAGAACATTCCAGGTAAAGAAGATGAGAATTGATTTAATCAGCATTGTCTTTCCTTCCCTAAATAGTGTGTAAGTATAGCCATATTCCTTAAACTGAGAAATATTACAAGTCTTGTGTCTAGACTAATATATGCTATCTGCCTCAAGTTTGTGTAGAGCTAGCAGTGTTTCTGTGTAACTCTGCAGCAAATAAAGACCCAACATATATAATAATCACAATGCAGAAAAATTGCATTTGTTGGAATTATTGTAATTATTACTGTAAGCTTACAAGGCTATCAGCACTGATCCATATATGTGTTTATATGCGAAACTCCCACTTAAGTAATAAATCATTAAGGGTCTATGCCTTGGTGTAGTAAAAGTCAAAGACATTGTTATTGTTCATTCATAACAAAATCATGCTGTCAAGATTACATTCCTGTTGTCAAGGTTACATTTGTGTCGTGACTTCTCTCAAAGATCCCTCTGGAAAAAAAAATGTGCTTAGCATTTGCCTGTTATTGTATTATTTAGCCAAAGGGAGAAATAGTAGGAAATTGTTGTTTCAACTTTGCCTTATTAATAGACTTCTTAACTTGAAAAAGAAACCTATTATTTTGTCTTCTTTCTAAAAGAAATAAAAACTATGCTTTAGTAAAAGCAGAAATTAAAGTAAAATGTAAACATGCAGTGAAAGGCTGTATCTTGCAGTGTGTGCTGAAATTGGAAATTAAACTGAAATCAAGCGTTAATTTGGTAAACATTTGGAGATATTAAAATCAATATTCTGTCCTTATTAATAAGTTATCATTAATATTTCTCATATGTTTTTGTTATATACTTTCATTAAAATTGTGGGCCTTGATACAATTCTAAAGAACAGGACGTTTTTAGGTGGAAATAAAATAAGAAACCCCAGACTGGTACAGACACATAAATAGATATTAAACTACCAGTACCTAGTATTAGGAAAAGATCAAAACAATTTAACTGTTATGTAAACTGGTGATATCACAACTGTATTTAGCACCCTACTTTTTCAGAGGTCTTTGAAAAAGTGGTTTTGTAGTAATTATATCTCCTATTGGTTTTATCAAAGGCTAAGAGCACTGAGAATACCTGAATACAACCCCCTCATTTAGGTTTTTAAATGTAACCACTGACTAAGCTTCAAAGATTGGGATTTAAGAAAGCAAACTGCCCTTCAGGATGCTTTGGCAGAAAGAGATACTAAAAATAGATTTTTCAGTACTCCACTGCAGACACACACACAGAGTTATGCACACAGTGCCATACTGCTGAATAAATACTGGGAAATTCCCATTATTCTGTTTTTTTTTTTTTTTATTTATTTTTTTTATTTTTTTATTTTTTTTTCTGGAGATTTTGAATTTAACACCCTTCTCCTAAAATAGTCACTTGTTTAACAGAATTTTAATATTTCCTTCAGTAGGAAACACTAAGCCATGTTGCTGAAATGTGTTATCACTGAGTTTTGTTCCAGTTTTGAATTTGTTTGTCCATGTAACAAACTGATGATTAAATATATATCTTGGTTTCAACTTTTTTAAAGTTATATTAAATACCACCAAGACTATGGATATATGAATCAATTAGGCTGTGAGTTGTGATAGTATAGTATGGTTATTCCAGCATATGCTTTTTTTTTTTTTTTTTTTTTTTGAGACTGCCTGTCTAGATTTTAATTTTCTGTTTTGTAGTTTCCAATATTGGTATTTTTGATATGTTAAAATTAACTCTTTTAAGAGTGAAATTTTTAAAGGTGTGGGTATGCTAGCTTCTTAGTACTGCAATAATGTTTATAATTAGAAGAGTATTTCATTTCCTCTCAGCATATATTTGTTCAGACATGTAGAAAAAAATCACTTGAGATTTATACAATATTCTTTATTCCAATTTCAAAAATGATGTCTTGTCTAGAACCATATTGTTATGTGGATTTTTATTTTAATTATCATCATCATCATCATTATCATCATCATCATCATTGGAAGCCAGTATGTAATTCTTGAGTTTGAAATAGTCTGCTTGGTGCAACTGAAAAAGAAAGTTTGGCCCTTCACTTATAATTAAATAGTTGTTTTTAAGGTCTCCGCATATTTTTTATCTTCCAAATCAACTGCTATTGTCATTTCAGTTTCTATTAAATGTTACTTTAAGTAGATTTCTTGTACAAGAGAAGAAATAACCTATGCTATATTTCAAGATGATAGGCAGAATGAAGAAATCTTCCTGGAAACATCTCACAAATTTGTTTTGCTCTATCTTATTAGAATTAATAAATTTTTAGAAAGCATTCCTTTTCCATCAAAACTGTCTCTTTTGATTGGAAAGTGTACGCTTTGAAAAGATGTTTGAGCAGCCATATTTAAGAATACTTAAATAAATGATGAAATTGATATTACATGCTGAAGTGAAATTTTAAATCAGCATACAAATCATGCCCTGCTCCAGAAACAAAGTATGTATGGGTGAATGGAGTCAGGAGAATTACAGCTAGAGAGATGCGCTATCTTTCCTAGATCAGACCTACACAACCAAACTGTCCCTGGAAAGTAGATCTGCTTCCTCCATGATAAGCATTATGTTTGATCTTTGCCTATAAAATTAATGGACAGTCTTCTTTTAGTTTTTTCCTTTTGTGACAAATTTGTTTTCAGTTCAAATGGAATTCAACAGTTTTAATGTTTCATATACTTTCAGTATTTTTTACTATATGAAAGATTAAATTTGGGAAATTGAGACATCAGAAACCTGCCTCTTTCTCAGCCTTGGACAGCCTGGAAATGCTTACTTTGTCACATATGAGTGAAAGGACTGAAAAGAAATAGAAATTGGATGAATGGCTATTATGAAAGGAAGATATTAATAAAATGGCCAACACATGCCATTTCTATTAAGATCTGTCCTCAGTGTACTGTAAGTAAATCCCTTACAATATGAAATCCATTTACTGATTTCCCCACAAAACAGTCAATATGTCCTTAAGGTTTTATTTCTGCATCATGATATATAGCTAAATTGACTAATGCTTTTTTTTTTTTTTCTTTTGCTGTTCCTCGGATATCTTTCAAAAATGTCTGAGTATTGAAAAAAAAAATACTTAATAGGCAGTGCTTAGAGCATTTCTTTAGCTAAGGGAAACTAAATAAGAGTTAATCCCAAGGCTAAAAGAGCTCAAACCATGTACTTTAATTTGGAGACTGATTCTGTTTTTAGCCTGGAATTTTATTTTTATTTTCTCAATCCAAAGATTGCTTAAGACAAATTGCAGAAATCAGGACCAGAATCCAAAGTTTAGAAGAGTACCCTTACAACTTGGTTATTTTAATGCCCTCTGATTCTTGGCATTGTTTCAACGGCAATTAATGTCAGAGGACAGACCATAGCAAATGCTTTGCTATTCTTTTGAGGCAGATAGGGTGTTGCTCTTCCTCAGCGAGATCTCTACAGGCAGGCTCAATAAAATTAAATTCTCCTTGCAGAATAACCAAGATGCAACAGAGATCAAGTGAGAACAGAAACAGTTTACTGTGATTGTAGGAGAGAACACAGAGCAGCAGTAGGATAGCCTCTGCCAGCTTCTACCCTACTCTAATGGGACAACTAAACTTATGTACCTTTAGGTTGTACAACCTGTTTTTCACCAAAATTGTGTGAGATAAACAGCACATGGTAAATAACAACAACTACTGGAATTCTTTAGGTAAGGAGGTTCTAGACAATGTATCTTTTTATGATCGACTCCTTTGTTAATTAAATTATGCTGACTGGTGAGACCATTGTCTGTAAATGTTCCTTAACTAATAAAGTCCATAAAGGCATATGAGATGTTAACTGTTTTGCTTCCACAACTAGCAATTTCTATGGTTATGCTCAGAAAAGACTACTGGTAATTCAGTTTCTCTTCAGAGGACTACTGTCAGCGACAGGCTTGCTCTGAGTACTCCTATTGGATCTGGCATCTGAAGAGTCTGGAGCAAGGGCACAGCTTAAAGAATAAATCAGTACTGAGCTAGATCTGGCAACATCCAGAAGCAAAACTCTAAGTGGCTAAAAAGATTTAAATACAAAGAAATACCTAATGAAATTATTGATCACTGTGTTTGGAAAGCAGTTAGCTGAGAAGTTAATGAATTACAATTAACTGGCATCTCAGTTCCACCAGTCATTCTTTAAATATCTAAGTCAGCCCTTTTTGGGATTTCGCCTTTAATGGCAAACTGACTCCAAATATTCAGTTAAATTCATCATCCAAGGGCTGCAATGGCTTCTGCAATTGCAGAACAGCACTTTGACAAATGATTGTAGCTTGAGGGGAGGTTGCAGAAAGTCAACTTCCTTCTCCAAAGCAGACTGGGACTCCATGTTAATGCAGCCACTGCTTACTTCAAATCTGCCTGTGCCTGTTAGATAATCTCTTCCGGCAGGGCTACTCTGGACTCAGAAGACAGACAACAAGAATATATTCTACATTTCCCTGCATCAGCCAAGCTAAACTACTATTCTCGGTCTTTTTTTCCTTCCAGATAACTTTGTATCTGAAAAGATACATTTGTATCATTACTACCTTTGGAAAAACTGGAAAAAATAACTTTTAAATTAAAGTGATTTCCATGTTTTCTATTTGAACGGCAGAGTTTAAAACAGTAATGTAAAAAGAATGTTTATTCCTCTATACTTCAAAGTTAAGAGAATCCACAGTAAAATACAAAGTTTTCTTCTTAGCCTTAGTTACAAAACAGCCATTGCAGGACACAGAGAGCACGCATCTTATTTTCATCTAAAAAGAAATAGTAACATCTTCCTCTAAATGAAAAAAAAAAAAAAAAAGAAGAAGAAAAAAAAATCACGATTTTTTTATAGCCAATACACACAAGGTCAGAAATATCGGAAGGTTATTGCTATCTCACTGATGGCAGTGAAAAGAATACATCAACCATGTTGTGATAAACTGACTGTTTGGAATGCACCAGAAAAGAGAGCTTTGGAGATAAGTGTGTCTTTTATGTAAGAATACTCCTGTGCTCCATCTGAGAAGTGATCTGTGAAAGACACCTCTGTACCTTTCAAACCAAAATGTGTAGGAACTAAAAAATAAAAATCCAGAAATAACCCATAAGATTCTCTGAATCTAATAAGCTAACTGACCTATGAACTACTTTGAAAAATACAGGTCAACTGTTCTCATCTTTAATCAATCTCCCAGCCATCACAATATCAGAGTTTCTTGTAGACAACCCCAGCAACAAGCCACAATGTTATTTCTCACCAAATCCTCCTCTTATTTACTTGTTCTGCTGTTCCCATTCCTGGTAATCACTCCAAAGAGTTCCTAGCAATTGACTATGATATGATACTCTGTTGCACTGGAAGATTATGTTCAAAGGAATGGAAGCAATTTACATTTCCATGTCTTGTAATTCTTGATCTGTGAATGAGATACTGATGTGTCATAGCTAACACCAACCTAAAGAATCTTGATGTACTTCATAAGTAAGCACACTTTACCACATCATCTAGGGAGAATGTCACCAATGTACTAGTCTATTCAGTATTGCAGAGCTTCCCAGGGGAACAGCAAAAATTTGACCAAAAGCACTGGAGGAATTACATTGAGTTAAAAAAAAAAAAAAAAAAAAAAAAAAAAAAAAAAAAACTTGTCACAAAATTAGATCTTTAAAGTAGAAGAAGGTATTGTCAAGGACTGATTGTACTTTGCTAGCCTTGACAAGGTACACGGATATACAGTAACTATGAATCAATATACATGGGTAGAATTCAAATAAAACTCGAGACTAGGGGGAAACATGGCTTAAGCTTTAGGTTTGCATAAAATTAAAATTAAAATTAAATTTAAATAAATTGTAATGATACTGAGAGCAGTGAGCTCTCTTACCACAAAAATAAACAGTTTTGATATAAACAGCTCAAAATATCCAAAATATCTCAAAATCTGCAGAAAATCCAGATATTGGAATGGCATCCATGTTGGGTGGTGACAGGGGAAAGCAGACAGGGACTGACATAGTCAGAGAAGAGATTCACCATGGTACAGGAAATTATAAAGAAAGAAAAGGAAAGTGCCTGGAATCACCCTCTGGAGGTCCAAGACTGGTCCATCCCAATGAACAGGAAGTCAAGCGAAGATTACAGGAGATCTGTATGGGTAAAGAAAGATCTCCTGGCAAAATTCAAACATTAAAAAAAAAAAATAAAATGCATAGAAGGTGAAAGCAGGGACAAGTACCTTGGGAGAAATGCAGAGACACTGTCCAAAGTATAGAGGAGTGGTAAGGAAAGTCAAAGCAAGGAAGACTTACTTGGAAGGTGGAAGATGATTAGATTAGAGAATATATGAGCAAACTGGACATACGTAAATCCATGAAACCTCATGACATACTCCTGTGCATGCTGAGGGAGCTGGCTGATATCATTTTAATGGCACTCTTGATCACCTTAGAAAGATCATGGTAACTGGGAGAGGTGCCTGCAAATGTCATTCCTCTGTATAAACAGGGCAAGAAATTGGACCCAGGGAACTACAAGCCAGTCAACCTCACCTCAGACCCTGGGAAGGTGATAGAGCAGCTATTCTTGAAAACCATTTCCTGGAACATGAAGGACAAGAAAATTTTCTGGAATAAGTCAGCATAGATTCAACAAGGGATTGAATTTACACATTGACTGAATGCGTAAATACATATGGATTGAATCCATAAAACATGGATTTATCAAGTTGGTCATTCTTGACCAACTTGTTAAGCTTCTACAGTGAAATGACAGGTTTGGTAGATGGGAGAAGAGCAGTATATATTGTCTACTTTGACCTCAGTACAGCTTTTGACACTGTCTCACTTAAGATCCCCTTACACAAACTGGTGAAGTATGGACTGGTTGAGCAGACAGTAAAGTGGATTTAAAACTAGCTGAATGGATGGGTCATGATGGAAGACAGCAACTAGTGGTGTACTGCAGTGTTCTATACTGGGTCCAGTCTTGTTTAACATCTTCTTTAATGATCTGGATGATAAGGCAGAATGTACCCTCAGCAAGTTTGTCGACAATATAAAACTGGGAGGAATGGCTGATATACCAGAGGGTCATACTGCCATCCAGAGGGACATTAACACGCTGAAGAAATGGTCTAATAGTGACTTTGTGAAGTTAAGCAAGGGGAAGTTCAAAGTCCTGCAGCTGGGGAGGAACAACCCCATGCACATACTGGAGACCAGATGGAAATCAGCTGGAAATCAGCTTTGTCAAAACATCTGGGAGTCTTTGTGGGCACCATGCTGAACATAAGCCAGCAATGTGCCCTTGCCACAAAGAAGACTAAGATACCTTGGGCTGAATTAAGAGGAGTATTGCCAACAGTTCAAGAGTGGTGAACTTTACTTTCTACTCTGCACTAGTGAGGCCACACCTGGAGTACTGTGTCCAGTTCGAGGCTCCCCAGTACAATGGAGATGTGAAACTGCTGGAGAGAGTCCAGCAAAGGGACATGAAGGTGACTGAGGAGCTAGAGCATCTCATGTATATGGAAGGGCTGAGAGAACAGGGACTGTTTTATCCTGGAGAGGCGAAGGTTTGGGGATGGGAAGTGTCTGAATGTATACAAATATACTGAAGGGAGCATGCAGTGAAGACAGAGATGAGCTGTTTTCAGTGGTGTCCAGTGACAGGACAAGAGGTAACGGAAACAAATTGAAAAAAAGAAGTTTCTGTCTGAATTTAAGGACACCCCCCCTCTTTTTTTTTTCACTTTTTTTTTTCTCTTTCCTGTAAGTGTAATTGAGCATTGAGAGATTGCTCAGAGAGGTTGTGGAGTCTCTATTCTTTGAGATTCAATAACTATCTGCACAAGGTCCTGGGCAACCTGCTCTAGGTGATCCTCTGAGCAAGAATGTTGGGCAAGATGACCTGTAGAGGTCTGTCCAACCTCAACTATTCTGTAATTATAGTTGTATCCGTGGTGTTTATGGTCTGTTTTTGTTTTTTCTTTTCTTTCTTTTTTTTTTTTTTTTTTTTTCTCTAAAAGCTCTTCTGGTATTCCACTACAGGATTGCATGACAAGAAATAAATTAATCACAACACAGAGTACAAATGTTTGCTTTAATCAATTTAGACCTTCACAGAAAAAAAATAAATATTAAGAATTAAAAAATCTGCATTGAGCTGATATCATTTGACTGAGATAAACGCACACTGTTGAGATTTTTACTGCAATTACAAGGAATTGTTATACTGAGCTTCTATCATATCATCCTGTGACAATGCAAATTGAGAGCACAACAGACAAGAAGCAATATAAAAAAATGACAATTCTATTGACAAAAAAAGTAGCTGATACATTCGCTGAACAGAAAAAATATTATAATGTTAAAATCTGAAAAGATATGTTGAGGACTATCGATCTGCTATTTTCATGACAAAAGGAAAAATTTCCTTGTATACTTGTATATCAAAACTGCTTGGTAAACAGAAAAAAAAAAAAAAAAAAAAAAGGAAATTTTGTTCTTGGACCACTAATGACAATAAGGGCTTTCCTGGTATGCTTTCAGTGCCATCACATACATGAGCAGGTATTTCACAGAATCACAGAATTTTCTAGGTTGGAAGAGACCTCAAGATCATCGAGTCCAACCTCTGACCTAAAACTAACAGTCCCCACTAAACCATATCCCTAAGCTCTACATCTAAACGTCTTTTGAAGACTTCCAGGGATGGTGACTCCACCACCTCCCTGGGCAGCCCGTTCCAATGCCTCACAACCCTTTCAGTAAAGAAATTCTTCCTAACATCTAACCTAAAACTCCCCTGGCGTAACTTTAGCCCATTCCCCCTCGTCCTGTCACCTGGCACATGGGAGAACAGGCCAACCCCCACCTCGCTACAGCCTCCTTTAATGTACTTATACAGAGCAATAAGGTCACCCCTGAGCCTCCTCTTCTCTAGGCTGAACAAGCCCAGCTCCTTCAGCCGCTCCTCGTAGGACTTGCTCTCCAGGCCCCTCACCAGCTTCGTCGCCCTTCTTTGGACCCGCTCAAGCACCTCGATGTCCTTCTTGTAGCGAGGGGCCCAAAACTGAACACAGTACTCGAGGTGCGGCCTCACCACCACTTTTATCATTTCTGATAAAAATATTTGTGTGTGTGTGTGTGCTGCAGAATACGATATTATATAAACTTTATTGTGGTAGAGATCTATATATCTGGTTCGTATCTGAACAGGTTAATATTTATATTCTATGCTGTATTTATTTTTGATATTTTAGATATAAAAGCTAAAAAATGTAAATCACTAAACTATACTTTGTAATCTTTTTCCCTGTGTTATTGCTGACTTCACTATGTGTAATATACTTTCAAACTGGCAATGCTAAAGATTTCAGAAGTCTAATTGAAAATAATCAATACTTCTAAAATCTTTCCTACTTCCACGGAACACAGTGCACACAATAGCAAGACCACAAAAGATTGCTACAAGCAAACTGAATGAACTGAGTCATATAAACAAAGGACTGTTTTTTGTTGTTTTTTGTTTTTTTGTTTGGTATTCACTAAGAAAAGCTAGTGAGTAATAATTGGTATTGTTTTTCAATTTATCAGATGAAGAACTGACAAAAAAAAATGGTATCATCTTCAAATATGATGAAATCTTCTGTCTATGTTACATAACTTTTAAGAAGTGAAACATGCAACACACAGAACAGATATAGCCATGAACTTACTCTGAGGAGGAGAGAAGAGGACAGGAGGCAAAAGTCAAATAATTTATGTCTCACAATTGGTGGGGGTCTTCTCCAATTTTTCCTGATTTTACACTCACTTTCACTACTTTGATGAATAGATGGTTGCTCATTGAGGTCCATTTGAGATCCCATTTTACTGGGACCCACTGCTGCTTCATTTTTGGCTGAAGTAGGGTATTACAAGGGCTTTCAGACAGTGTCTTAGGTTATCACAGGTATCTGTGTGGCACATCTGAGTTTGGTGAATTAAGATCAAATGTCTTAACAACCAGAAGTACAAGCTTAGCTGTCAAAATGCAGCTGACTTGTTCATTCAGCTTTACATGAAGTACATAAGGCCAGATTTTACTCCCTTAAATGTAGAACTGTCTCATTAACTTTAACAAGGTTATTTCAGGAATGTCAGTCTTGAGCAATGAAATATAGCTATATGAAGGTTTGTTCACTTTACTGTCCCATTTGAAGATGTGCAACTATTATCATACTAACATAAAATACAATCAGAAATATCTTTCTATTCTGTTGTACAGGGGAACCAGCCTGAGTTGCATAAGTAAATATCAACAAATATTAAAGTACTCATTCTATTGCACCATAAATTTTGCTAAAATTATTTAAAAAAAATAATTGTTTTCCCATAATTTGTCATTAGCATTGCTTTGATACAAATGCACTGACTGAAGATCATAGCTCTCTATGAAAACAGGGATTAGGTCTATCTAATTAACCCAACAATATTCACAATTTTATTTGCATTTAAATTATATATATATTTTTTTTTTTAATTAAAAACAAAAAAAAAAAAAACATTAAGGGTAATCTTAAGCACTTCTTTGAAATATAAAGAACATAAAGCTTCCCAAAGGTAAGGCATGTCAGGGTCTTTAGGATACAAGTGTCCAAAACAGCCCTGCCCAGTCTCTCCTGGTCCTCCCCAGGTCCTGCCCATGCCTCAGAACCACATTTCAGCACAGACTGGGGCCATCAGCCCATCACCATGGACTCACGTAACAATGAAGGCTGGGGCTGCCACTGGCTGCTCCCTAGCATGATCTGCTAATTGGATCCCATGGGGAGCCCAAGGGAACTGGTAACTTCTGGTGCCCCAGCTACACCCTGAGAGGTTATGATATGAATGCAGTGTTCTTGTTCATCAAATAATGAAATATTAGAGTGATGATGCATTCCAGATGTTCTTTTTGAAAGAAACCTTACACAGAATTTAGTGTGGTTGATAAACTACTGAAGTTTATTGCCACAGGAGGCAGATACCTTCAGCCATCTCAGAAGGGATTCAACAAATTCATACACAATTCATTAAACAAATATGAATGAAATTAGGTAGAATTGTGCCCATTAGCATCCCTAATTACTAACACCTCCCCTGAACTATGAGGTATAGTGGAAATGAATCACAGAAAGTAGACAGAACAACAAAGAAAGCTTCTCCTCTTCTCTCCTAATGAGGCTGCCAGGCAGAAGGGGATATAGTAAAATGAAAGAGTTAACTCCCAAAATGTGAGCAGAAGAAAATTCCATGATTTTTTACTACTAGGAAACTTTGTTCCTGGTGGGAAGTGAGAAGAAAGATGTTTGCTAGTGATAAAAGATTGAGTACGGAGAAAAGAAAAGAAAAATAGAAGGATACCCAGATGCACAAAATTCTCAGACTTGATAGAACGTATGAGCGGTTTCTGGTATTTCTAAAGAATCCAGTTTAATCTATGGGCTTCTGCAGAGGTGATATCATTTATCATTTGGGATCATGCAAGACTGGGTTTGCTATGCAAGAATTCAGCTCCTGGGGAAGGCACTGCGTCACAACTAAGCACTGCTTCACTCATGTTTGATACCCCTGTAGGACACACAGATCTTTGCTTCAGCACAATGGTCAATGACAAAATCTGATACAAGTTGGACAAAGGGTGGATATTGTTGTGGTGTTGGCTCAGATAGAGTTAATTTTCTTTTTAGAATCTGGTATGGTGCTGCATTTTGGATTTAGGATGAGAATAATTCTGATAACACACCAATGTTTTAGATGTTGCAGAGCAGTGCTTACACAGAGCCGACTTTTCAGCTTCTCATGCTGCCTTGACAGTGAGGAGGCTGGGGGTGCCCAAAGAGCTGGGAGGGGACACAGCCAGGACAACTGACTGTTCAACGGGGTATACCATACCATATGGGATCATTCTGAACAAAAAAACTGTGGGGATGGGGGAGAGGGGAAATTTGGGGACTGCTGCTGTTCAGGGACAGACTGGGCATCCATCAACAGATGATGGGCGATTACATTGTACATGTATATCACTTGTTTCGTGCCAATATTACGTTATTCTAAGATTATTATTATTGTTGCTGTTGTTGTTGTTATTATTATTATTCCCTTCCTTTTCTGTCCTAAAAAACTGTCTTTATCTCAACCCACAATCTTTACCTGTTTTTCCAGTTCCCCATCCCATTGGGTGTAGTGAGTGAATCAATGGCTGTGTGGTGCTTAGCTGCTTGCCAGGTTAAAAAACACAACAGAAAGTTCGTGTACATTTTTAAGGAGTTCTGTCAAAAGTGATTCAGCAACGTCTTTGTACTCCCTTCTCCTGCACTATCCAGAGACTGACTGTCTGATCATTGTACCAGCACTGACCAAATTGAACTCTCAAGCCTCAGCTCCTAGCATACATTATTGTTTTTGTCTATAAATATCATAGAATATGTATGTGATTCAGCAGCCTCTTTTAGACTTTTATACCAGCCAGTCTGTTCTTATCAAAGGCAGCAGAAACACAGACACGTCTCTTAAATGACGTTTATCACTAACGTTTCCATATAAAGACTAAACAAAAAATATTTTTCCAGCCTTTTGAATACAACAGTTCACTTGGGGATTCAAAAGGATTCACTACTCCTCTTGCAATATGCTTCTAACAGAATACTCACACCCAGTGAGAAATATGTTTTCATCATTCAACTTAATTAGCAATTATGATTGATTATCATTGAGTACAACGACCTTCTGCATTGAGGAAACAAAAAGCCCAGATGGTCAGGTGGAATGAAGAATTAACCAGAACAAGATGCTCATTCAGGGGCATTGATGTAAATGAAAGACACAGGCAAAGACTATTACCGTACTTAAAAGCACAGTCTAGGGAATTGTTTGAGACTTCATGTACTCTTGCAACACAGTATTCAAGACTTCTATAGAATACATTTTCATGACAACTTTTGAAAATTCCTTGTGAAATTACGTCTTTGTTCCTGAACTCACAGGGCATTAATTGCAGTCCTTGAGGATTTCTTATAAAGTTTGGTATGACATCCTTAAATGGACTTTTTATTTATTTATTTATTTATTTATTTTCCTCTGCAAGCTGTTACTGCACTGGGACTTGAAATGACAGCATTTGTTTAGCCTGCCTTTCCTGTCTTGGCAATTGCCAAGTGCCAACAAAGCACAATTTATTAAATTCTCTTATGAAAGAAACTATATCCTCCCTTCAGAGAATAATTCCAACTTTCCTTTTGAAAGCATTTATGCTAACTGTACTTCAAATAAAGGTATTTACAAAGCCATTTTGTGTTGTCTATAATTCAAGTATCTGCTGTTAAACCAATTGCTTCCCAAAGCACACCACAAATGTTTATGTTTTAAGAATAAATGCATGAAGACAAAGGAAAAAAGAAATCTGAATTTGGTTTATTGCTGTTACTGTTTAACTGGTTCATTGGCAATTTTCTTGTCATTTACCTTCTGACTACTAGTCTCTCACTGTGACGATAAACTAGAAAAAGAAGGGAAATAGCTTACCCCTCAAAGGAATAACAGAATAAAAAGTTTTCCAGAGACAAAAGACTCTAGTCATGCAATTATCTATCTTAAAAATCAGTTCACAAATGATATAATACAGTTTTCATTAATTCCACTTTCATAAATAGTTGATAGGCTATCACTAAATGACTGGTGGCATGCTAAGCACTTCACAGATATGACTCTAATAAATATTATACATTGTTATTACAATATCAGCCAAGCCCTAGCTGGGTAGTTAGCATAAGTAACAGACCCTCACTACTATTTATTCACCACTGACTAATCAATTAGATTTCTTGATGATTTTGCTCTTTTAAATTCACATATAAATGCCCAAAATATAAGTATAAATAGTCAAAAGTGTGACATATTCACAGAATCACAGAA
Organism: Anas acuta; assembly: GCF_963932015.1. Taxonomy (NCBI): domain Eukaryota; kingdom Metazoa; phylum Chordata; class Aves; order Anseriformes; family Anatidae; genus Anas; species Anas acuta. The sequence goes on along the minus strand of NC_088979.1, from coordinate 182,473,896 downwards.
TCACAGAATTTCTAGGTTGGAAGAGACCTCAAGATCATCGAGTCCAACCTCTGACCTAATGCTAACAGTCCCCACTAAACCATATCCCTAAGCTCTACATCTAAACGTCTTTTAAAGACTTCCAGGGATGGTGACTCCACCACTTCCCTGGGCAGCCTGTTCCAGTGTCTAACAACCCTTTCGGTAAAGAAGTTCTTCCTAACATCTAACCTAAAACTCCCCTGGCGCAACTTAAGCCCATTCCCCCTCGTCCTGTCACCAGGCACGTGGGAGAACAGGCCAACCCCCACCTCACTACAGCCTCCTTTAAGGTATCTGTAGAGAGAGATAAGGTCACCCCCGAGCCTCCTTTTCTCCAGGCTGAACAAGCCCAGCTTCCTCAGCCGCTCCTCGTAGGACTTGTTCTCCAGGCCCCTCACCAGCTTCATCGCCCTTCTCTGGACCCGCTCAAGCACCTCGATGTCCTTCTTGTAGCGAGGGGCCCAAAACTGAACACAGTACTCGAGGTGCGGCCTCACCAGAGCCGAGTACAGGGGGATGATCACCTCCCTAGCCCTGCTGGTCACAGTGTTTCTGATACAAGCCAGGATGCTGTTGGCCTTCTTGGCCACCTGAGCACACTGCTGGCTCATATTCAGCCGACTGTCCATCATCACTCCCAGGTCCTTCTCTGCCTGGCAGCTCTCCAACCACTCATCTCCCAGCCTGTAGCTCTGCTTGGGGTTATTGCGCCCCAGGTGCAGGACCCGGCACTTGGCCTTGTTGAACTTCATACAGTTGGCCTCAGCCCATCGGTGCAGCCTATCCAGATCCTCCTGCAGAGCTTTCCTACCCTCGAGCAGATCGACACACGCACCTAGCTTGGTGTCATCTGCAAACTTACTGAGGGTGCACTCAATGCCCTCGTCCAGATCATTGATGAAGATATTAAAGAGGACTGGTCCCAGCACCGAGCCCTGGGGGACGCCACTAGTGACTGGCCTCCAACTGGACTTGACTCCATTTACCACGACTCTTTGGGCCCGGCTATCCAGCCAGTTTCTAACCCAACGAAGCGTGCGCCAGTCCAAGCCAAGAGCACCCAGTTTCTTGAGGAGAATGCTGTGGGAGACGGTGTCAAAAGCCTTGCTGAAGTCAAGGTAGACCACATCCACAGACTTTCCCTCATCCACCCAGCGCGTCACTTTGTCATAGAAGGAGATCAGGTTCGTCAAGCAGGATCTGCCTTCCATAAACCCATGCTGACTGGGCCTGATTGCCTGATTGCCCTGCAAGTGCCACATGATGACTCTCAAGAGGATCTGCTCCATGAGCTTCCCTGGTACTGAGGTCAAACTGACAGGCCTGTAGTTTCCTGGGTCTGCCCTCCGGCCCTTCTTGTAGATGGGCGTCACATTTGCTATTCCCAGGTGAGAAAAAAATATATATATATGTGATTCTTCAGGCAATTTTTTTTATTTTTTTTTCTTATTCAGCAACGGAAGAGTTTTGATTGTGAGACTGGGAATTAAGACATCGTCTGCATAGTATTCTTTTCTAGTTTTCATCTTGTCTCAGAAATGGCATCAAGGTCCCTCCATCTGCACACTTCAGAAGCTTGGAATGCAGGGTTTGTGACAGAGCACAACTGCACAACAGTTTAAGTTCATCTAAAAGAAACTAAAAGCATATCAGAAAACCTTTTACAATGCTTTTTTTGACCTTAGCAGGAATACTTCCTTCATGCATGCTTTTTTTTTTTTTTTTTTTGTCAACTACTTATTTATTCATTTATTTCTATTTTGCCACTGTTAGTGGCATATAAAATCATCTATACATTCAAAAATATGTTCTTAGACTAATAAGTACCTCTCTATGGAGATGACATACTGTTAACCAACATTCCATGGAATTCGTACTAATAATCTCTACAGTTTGAAGTAAAAGCAGAAGTCTCTTCTCCCTTGGAATTTTTAACTCTCTGGTATGATATACAATGTGTTTTTATACCTTTTCCACAGCTCTTTGGTGGTGGAACATCACTTACAGCTTCACACAATGATTCTGTAACAGCACGACCATGAACTCATTATTCAGGAAACCTCCAAATCTTGAAAAAATCTTGGAAATATTCAAGGCCACAAATTACTACTTTAGATATCACTGCCCTGGTGAGAACAAAGATGTGGAAAGGCTACTCCTTATGCAGAAAAATGTAAAGGGATAGAGGATCCCTTCCACTATAGCTAAGCTTTCCACAAGTAGCCCCCCTTATGGTGTAATACCTCTCAACCTGATCCCAGTTTAATGATATAAATTTCATTTATATCCTATCATGTAATCCTTTGAATCAAACCCCAGTCTTTTCATTGAATATGATGGGAGAATAGAATATCACTGTAGAAATCAAGAGTTAGATCAGACTTCTATCCAGAAAGACATAAATGTTTTAAGTGTTTTTACCCAGGAAGTTTGGATTTTAGAGGTTAATGTCCATGTAATGGATTATTTAAAGAAAACACGGGATATTTGGCCACTCTGGGTCCTGTGATTTGTGTATCTTACAAGGAAACAGACTCACATTATGTTTTGCAAATCTAGCTGACTAATCAACTAGCAAACAAGAAGAAACAATCTGCCAAAAAGAATGTCTTAGGCCTTGTATTGAGCACACACATAGCACGAATGATTGATATTCAGCACACACAAAAATTGACCTGAAATGTCACATACTTTTATTCCCTGTGCAGGTGTTCTACTAGCAGGACAAAAATCACAAACAAATAATGAAACAAACAAAAAAAAATTCTAAGCTTGTCAATTTGACAGAAAAGTTTTACTGCCCATTATAATGCTGATGTGCAAATTTTAATTCAACAATTGTGTTAGTTATACATTACAATTTAATGACCAATCCATATATATGTAGGAGATAATATAAATATATACAGCTACATATATTGATGGTGGGCATCCACCTGTTTCCAAGCCCTCCTCACTAAGCACCTTCTTTGTAGCTGTACCTGCATAGCTGTGCAGGCTCAAGACTGCTTCAGATGAAGAAGAACCTGCCAAAAAAAATGGAAATGTTTTAAATCTAAACCCATGTTCTGCAAACAGTGATATCATGGCAATAAAAGGACACATAAGTGGAGCATCCTAAGCTGTCATCACCCTCACGCTGGAGTGCAGAGCCACAACCTGTGCTCTAGGGCTCAAGACTGAACAGGGAGCAGTGGAAATGACACAGCAGGAATCCCTTAGATCATTTAAGTGACTTTACTACAGAATTATCAGAAAATCTGTTCTTGAGTTGACAAACCTCTCCCAACTAAGTTTTAATGAAAACTGACATTTTCCTATGAAAACAAATATATAAATAAATAAAACCTTCAGTGTGACAAATCACAATGTTTGTAGGAAACTCTATATTGTTTAAAAAAAAAAATCTGCCTAGCTGTAACTGTAACATATTTGGAGGCTGTTATTCACTAAGAATGGTCTTGAATATCATTGTCCTTCAACAGGCCTCCCTGCCAACGTGAAGCACTTTTAGAATACTGTATGTCTGATTCACCAGAGAACACACAGAAGAATATTTTGTCTCTAAAATAAAATTTAAAAAAAAATGCAAAGAGTATTTACTTTCTTCAGTGGACTATATTTGCTATGTTCTGATGACGTGTCATTCTTTTCTAGTTGTTCAGTGTTAACTGTTAATGAGGCAGTGAGGTATTTTTTTCACTTCATTTTTATCTTTATCAGTCATGTCCTTTGTGCATTGCCTGTGTTACATGTTCCTCTTCCTCACAGTCCTTTCTGTACATTATAAACACAAACACACATATGCACCATTGGATCATAGAATCATTAAGGTTGGACAAAACTTCCAAAATCATCTGGTCCAACTGTCCTCCTACCACCAGTATCACCCACTAAACCATGTCCCTAAGCACCATGTCCAACCTTTCCTTAAACACCCCCAAGGACGGTGACTACTTTGGCCTTCTACATGCATTCTTTTTTTCTCTTTCTTCCTCTCCTACCTACCTATATGTTATTAACTGTACATGACTTTGAAATACTATCATTATCATAACAACATCTCTTAAGTGCTACACTTATTATCTCTGCAAGAAAAATTATGTTCCTTTTTATGAAAGGGTATCCTAATTTGTTTGCTGTTCCTTACCAACACTCATTCTTTTCTCTTGAAATTGGAGAATCTTAAATCAGTCATTTTCTACAGTTTTTGACTATATGTTTTGCAGAGATGTTACCTTTCAATTTCACTTTAAAATATTGTCCTATTGCTAGCCCTAAAAATCAATTTGGTTCACAATATTAAACCATCTCTTCTCCTTCTGTGATTATACCTGTTTGCTGCAAAATGCGTCTTTGAGGCATCTTGTTAACCTGAAGGACTTGTCTACTTGCATCTATGTACAGGATTGTGTCTGGGATACTAGGGCAGACCTCATCCCCAGAGGGGGTAAAGGTGTTGTGTGATTATTGTTTTGTCATTTTACTGTTTGCACTGCAGACAATCATCAGACATGATTTATCAGAGAGGAGCTGTCAGGTTTAGTGAATATATGTGGGTGTTGAAAATTGTGCATTTTGCAGCCAGGCAAATAGCAAGGATTTTATTTCAACTATGATTATATAAAATATCACTAATAAGACTGGGAATGTTCATTATCCAAACAGATGCTTAAATGCTTATAAATGTTTATCAATGTCCTAAAGTGAACTGCTATTTTTGTGAATTACATTGGATTATTGAGATTCTGTAACAATCTGGTCAAAAATGTATTGCATATATTTGCAATGATTTAGTGTACTGTGTAACACTAACCAAAAAAAATAATAATTACAGAAAGAAAAAAAACTTACAGAAAAAATCTGTAACTGTTACAATAAAAATATAAGTATGTCACCGACTACAAAGCAAAGATATAGTAGTCGACTTTCATAATGAACACTAGAAAAAACAAAATGAACTGGCTTTTGAATATTTACAGCGTTGTGAAGAAAATTTAATGGGCCACTGCAATAGAGAAGACCACACATTGCATCTTTCTGCTCCTGTGACATGAGTAGACATAGACAAGTTAAGATTTTCATTTAGATTTAGCCAGCATTTCAAACAATAAACATTGTAAATGTGCTAGTGTGATAAACTTGCACTTGTCACCATGATAGCAAGGCTTCTTTTACTCTGTTGATGTAAATATTGTTGTTCATTTTACTGGCTCCAAAGTTCTACTTGTTGACATTTTTCTCTTTTCTTTGTTACTAGACAACCAAAGCAATGCTGTTTCATATTAAGAGAGCAGCTTATCAGAAATAAAAGCTTTGACTCTGATATTATGATATGTAATATATAAACGAACATTTTCAAAATGAAGAAAATATGAATTTTGAAACTGTTGTATACAACGAGAAAATTCGATCTAAGACTTTTGGCTAGTCTCAGAACTGAGGTCTCCAAGTTACTTTGGGTCACTGCCAAAGTATCATCTGGTTTTGAGGGGAGCGGTCCTGGGCCAGCTGTAAGAAATTCAGGAAAAAAATCATGCATTTGAAAGAATATTGTCATGAAAATCAGGTGAGTACAAGAACTGGTCTTCATCTTCAAGTATGAGTGAAATGTATTCAAGGTAAAAGGAAATATTATTTCTTAACACATTAAGTGTTTGCTGGTATTAGGTTGTTGAGGAGTTCTGGCTGCTTTTGTTATAAAAGTATCTGATTTTATGACTGTTTTTTATATGGTTAGTCATAAAACTTACAGTGAAGGAGAAAAGTATAAGGATAGAGAATATAATTAGAGAAAACATTAAAATATGAATGTGAGACAGAAATATTTCACCTCAAAATTCAGGATCATTTAGATTCTGTACTTGAGTGAACACAGCAGAGAGCCTAAAAGTTCGTCTCCGTAACAGTGCTGCAGGCCTGTAATACAATACATCAGGCTAGTTATTTTACACCTAAGACATAAATCAAGATGCTGTTCACTCAGTCTTTATTCTTCTGAAAATGCACTTAAGTGACACTTAAGCGAGCCCGAGCTGAGAATCAACACATTCTAAGTGCTCTATAAAACACTGCCATAAAGCTAGCTTCACTAATTTATGTCACCTAATTGTGGGGAGAAGTCCCTATATAGCCCATTGTTCAACTGTACAGAGACACACAACAGTGAGCCTTATACATGCAAAGGAAACTAGTTTGCACAGTGGACTTAGATCAAAAAATCAAGGCTAGATTAAATCTACCCAAACTGAAAATACAGCATTGGAAAGACTTATCAGGCCAACTTCCCACATCCAAAATGCAGGAACATTTATCTTGTAGGAAACAGCATCAATGGCATTATGAGCCTGTTCTTTTCCCTTTGGCATAGAAACAGGTATCTTGCCCTCATCGCTCCATGGAGACCCTCCATGGTCTATGGAGAAAAGACCACGACACACCACTGGTTAAATGGGCAGGATTGCTGCAGTCTTGTTCTTTACTTTGTAAGTGTTCCAAGCAGGATGTTTTACATTTTTCTTTTTCTGGAACCTGAGACCACGCTCCATTCATAGCTCACATTATTCATTCATACATATTTTATTGTGGTTAAATCTGCTATTGACCAATCAACCCACAGAATTGTAAAATATGTGAATATAAATTCGTTGGTGAATACAAAAGCTCATATGCTGCTGTTTGAGGGAAATCTATGCATTGAAATCTAGCAACAGTATCTTGTTCTTCCAAAGACATCAGTAAAATTGCTAAAATCAAAGAGCTGAATGAATCCATATTTGCTAATTTCTTGTTTAATTGCATGTCCTCATTAAAGTCAAATTCAAGTGCTTTTTTCAACAATATAAGAATCTTTTCCAATTATTTTCTTTGGCTAAAGAACAGGAAAAAAAAAAAAAAAAAAAAAAAAAGATTACCAAACAAAAATTAGCATAGTGCTAAGAGAGGGAGATTTTACTTTTCAGAATACCATTTCTGTGTGTTTTGTTTCACTGAATGTGAGTAATAGTGTCTCATAAATAATCAGTTCCTAAACTTCCTATTCTTAGGAATTTTTGAGGGATTCACATAAAAATACTAATTGGGAAAATCCATAATTGTACTGGAAGCATTTGTGCTAGTAAAAATGCCTTTGATCTGTAAGAAAAACAGAGCTTGTTAAAGTAGACAAGCTTCTAGCAATCTTCCATCTAGATCTGATGAAACAATCTGTTAATGCCTCCCTGAGAATTTAAATAACTGAAAATCTGGGAGACACTATATCTTGAATATCTGTTGTGCTGCTTGGAAATGTCTGAGAAAGAAGAAACTCAGCTTACAGACTGAAGAGAGGGGCTGTGACTACTGCTGATGAATCTAAACAAGTGAAACCAGAAAGCTCAGAGAAAACCAAAGCAATAATGTAGATCTTAGAGGAAGTAGACATAGAACTCCCTGGGTCATAAACTTCTGCAAGAAGATTTTGATTCCTGAACAAAGGAAGATACTGTTTCCTGGTGTTCATTGTTACCATACTGAATAAGATAGGACTTTGTTCATATTCTTTTGTCATCACAAAGAAATGCCAAGCAACAAATATCTGACTCTGTTATTTCCTTGCCCTCTTAAACAAACAGAGCAGCAAGGATCTAAATAATGACCAGGCACACAAAACAAAACAAAACAAAACAAAACAAAAAAGCAAATCAACAACTACATAAAATTATTTATAAGGACTTGCAGAGAATTCAAGATATAATACTAACAAGAAATTTTATCTTTCACTTTTGTGAGGGAATTTGAGTGTTATTATTGGGAGTGATAGGAAGAATCATGGAAAATAATTATGTGAAAATATGGCTTTAAGAAATGTAAGGAACAATACAGAGATATAAAATTTAAGGAAAAGTAAGGAAGGCTAATGTCCTGGTTGCAGCTGGGATAGAGTTAATTTTCTCCCTTGTAGCTGGTACGGTGCTGCATTTTGGCTTTTTGATGAAAGTAGTGGTGATAACACAACAATGTTTTAACTGTTGCAGAGCAGTGCTTGCAACTTTTCAGCTTCTCATGCTGCCCTGCCAGCAAGGAGACTAGAGGAGCACAAACTGGGAGGGGACAGGACCAGGACAGCTGACCCAGACTGGCCAAAGGGGTGTCCCAATTCTTTATGGCCTCATGCTGAACAATAAAATTAGGGGAGTTGCTAGGAGAGTGCTGACACTGCTTGGATATGGGATGGGCATCAGTCAGAAAAAGGTGAGCAATTGCATTGCACATCACTTGCTTTATCTATTCTTTTTGTTGTTGCTTTTTATTATTTTCTTTCCCCAACTTCCCTCCCCACCCCCCACCCCCCCCCCCTTTCACTATCTTTATCTCAACCCATGAGTTCTTGCACTTTTCAATTCTCTCCCCCATCCCACTGTTGGGGTGTAAGTGAATCACTGTGTGGTGCTTAGCTGCCTGCTGGGTTAAACCACCACAGTTGACATGCTATTTTGGGCTTGATTTTAATTGTTACCTTTATGTAAGAGCAAAACCATGATTCTTGCCCATCAGTTAGGAAAAAATGACCTTATTTCATTGATGCTAACAACAAAGAACTGGACTGGAATCTTAGAGAGAGGTAGAAATGCTGAACCAGGAAGAACCAAGGAATAATGCTATTTATACTCTAGAAATTATGGCCTGACCTGAATGAAGATTTTTTTGTCTACTTTGATTTTTAAGGGTAGAGGGACACAGAAAAGGTAGATTCCTTTGATCTGAGGGACAGAATGCAAATGCATTTATCCAAATCATTGGAGAGAGAGAACTATCTACAACTGTGATACAAGACAGTTAAAAGTCTGTTAAAAGAAATAAGTTAAAAAGATAGATAGTGCAAGAGATTACTGGAATTTTAGATTTTTCTTTGACATTAAACCTTTACATGACTTTACTTAAATCATTTAACCTTTCATTCCTTATTTCCTTGATCCCGTTTATAAAATGAAGATTTTAAAGCACATCATCACTTAAAAGCAGTGTGATTAATTACTGCTTGTAAAGTGCTCCACATGAGATAAAATTTACCTGATTACATAGCCATTGCTGTAGTGATTTTCTAAACTCATTGCTTACTAAGGTGACTATCCTGTGGGAAACTCATATATTCTATAACTAATTTATGTTCTTGGCAATATTTCTCATACTTGTTTTAGGAAGAAAAGACTGAATAGTTTAGTGCTTCTCAAAATCACTGTACGCTGGTTCTGCTCTGAAGTTTTTTCTTCTTTTCTTCTGTCCAGTTTTCTTACAAATGGTCACAAAAGAGGAGGAACAGATAACCCTGCTTCGTTGCTTATAGAAGCTCACTTTTTCTAATATTGAAATTAGCAGATGCAGGTTTATACCATTCATTCAAAATGGAAATGCCTCAAAACATTAGGGGTCTCTTGAAACCTCTTCTAAAGACCAGTGGACTGCAGCCTATACCAGAAAAGACTAGAATGAGACAGCAAAACTAAGAGAGTCTGTGGTGTGTTCTGTAATCCTTTATGTACAGATCTATTGACTTTAATGGAATAGCCATTCTGGTTTACACTTATAAAAATCAATAAAGTCTGGACTCCTTGCTTATTATGAGACTGTCTCATCAAAATAAATCTAAAGGAGAAGGAAAGAGGCTTGTAGCTAGAGTATACACAGATAATTATCTTACAGGAGAACTAACTTCTCTTACTGACATTTGCCTTTTTGCTAGAAAATAGTTTATTTGTTGAAACAGATCTTCAACTCAGAATGCACCAGTTACTTCTGAAAAGCTTTTCACTACTTAAGGTAAATTTCTATTCCATGTAGAATTTTCAGGTACCCTAAAACAGCACTAAAATCTTCACATTATTTCAATGCAAAGGGTCGTTGAGCTTATTGCCTTACTTAAAAATTGGATAGTTAGAGAAAGACTGAAAGAAATTAGACATCTAACCAGAAATTGTCTTGCCTTCTGGCAATCTTCAGTTGAGTGAAATATGTAGATTATGGAATTCGTCTCTGATTTTTTTCATAATGGGGAAAAGAACTCAGAAGATATCTGATATGCAAAGATTTAGCCAGCGATTTTTAGTTAATAACATGAGAACTAAAATGAAGGGAGGATAAATACAGTGATTTTTTTTGTTTCCAATTTATAGTGTTGACTCTAAAATTTGAAGTGAGGCTTAGATTGCCATGAAGTTTTCCTAAAAATTGGGATTTTAATTTCTATTTACCACTTCACAAATTCCCTATACACTAGGCTCTAAAGGCTCTAGAAGTATCTTCTAATGGAGATATAGTGTGGGTATGTATAAGACATACAAATGTTTTTTATGAGACATAGACCAAAGTCCACATCATTTTAGCTCATTCATTAATAAATTCTGAGGAGTGATGAGGATGGCGAGTCAAATCGTGAAGTAAGTAATGAAAGCAGTCTTCCGCATTGCAGTTAAGCCTCTGGTAGCAGTATAGAATTAGGCTGGTAGGACAGGTCTTCCATTGATAGTAAAATGCTCAGTCATTTCAAAAATATCAGAAGTCCCCCACATGGAAAAACAAAACAAAACAAAACAAAACATTTTTTTGCAGTCTCAAAGAAAGAAGGCAGCATTTTGTCAACAGCATGTCATCATTTTTTTTCTTTTCTGTTATGTTCCCTTTTGGCTTGACTTGCAGTCCTAACATCTTGAAAACTGCAATAAGGATATTTCAAACAGAATATATGGACAGTGTTAAAATATAATATTGGTCAATGTCTGTGTATTCTGAGCTGTATGCCCCAATCATAGCATGTCAAATGTGCTGAAGAACAACTGGAGAAAAGCCTTGTGTAAATCTTGATTATGATAAAGTCTGGCTGTGCTCAGTAATTCACTCACACAGAGCATAATGCATAATCAGTGATGAAGCTGACTAAAAGACAAAGATGAAGCATAAAGTCTAAGACAACGTAAAGAAAGAAAAGATTTAACCATTTAAATTGGCTTTCAACTAAGCTCAGATATTAAGTTCACTTCTGAATGTTATTATCTTATTTCCAAAATAATTAGCATTAATATTCTATGTTCAAAAACAGTTGTGGGGGAAGGCATTTATCCCAGCAAAACTAAAGGTGTGAAATAGTATCACGTTTTCCCAGATGATTTCATATTCAAACTTCTACAAAAAAAAAATGAATGTTGTATTTGATCAAATAGGAAGTTTAAAGATCATCTAACAAATGGTAAACCATCTTAAAGACTTCTACTGTAACTTTTATTTCTCAAAGAGTTAAAGCACAATATAAATCACATAGAATCATTATTGGGGTAGCTGATTTATTGCTAATTATCAAAGTATGCAAGACTAGCATCAGTAACATAATTCTAGTTCATTTCCCTAGCACAATATCATTTCCCTTGAACAGAATAAGATTTGAAAATGAAAATGTAAGACTCAACACAATGTAGAGAAATCTTCTGTCTTCTTACTTGATTCCAAGCTGCTCTGGAATGTATTTATTATTTATTTATTAGTCTTTATTACAGTGCTTCTAGACTACAATAGGAAAATGGTAAATTAAGAGGTGTCAGATATTTGAAATGCTTTCCTTATTATGAGTTGTCCTGATATATGTATGTAAACACCAACTAAACCCTTTCCTGCAGAGTTTAGAGATTTAGGGAATAAAACTATTGACTTCTCTTTGGGCATGATTCCTTTTGAAGACAATGATAGGTCAGAATGTTATGTGAAGGTTTGTAGATTCAATATATAAACTGAAGTGAGTGTCTATTATGTATCTACATGCCTTTCAAAGATTTGGCCTTTAGCAGGCTCACTGTGATCATGCTTCTCTGGTATTCAGACATTTTAAGGCAATTATCTTTCAGAAGAGTAAAAGGTATATTATACAAACTGATAAACAGAAATTCCTTTCAGGTTCACATAAATTTAAATTAATATCCTTTGCCTGTCATAAAAGTGTTCAATTTTCCTTGTTCTACGCTCATTCCGCTATATCAGTTCTGATCCTTACAGTGAAGGAATATGACTCAAAATGTTAAAAAAAAATAGTTAAAAGTGCTATTGACATATAAAGACCAACTCTATCTATCGAAACCTGCAAAGATATGAAGAATCTTAATTTTGAAGTGATTAAATTCTTCAAGCTTATACAGTGCTAGGAATTTGCTTGAAAGTCTGTCCCAATAGGCATGTGCTTCTGAAAAAACAAACCTCTGATCTCTCTCCTTTTCCTTTTTTTTCTATATTTTTTTTTCCTTGGTTCACTGATCTCAATCTTTTCCTTCAACTTCACCTAACAAATCTTTAGACTGAAACACTTTCTGGACAATACATGTGCAATATAACCGGTAGGAGTCATTTCATCTCCCACCAGTGTAAGCCAATTCCTTTGTCATCTTCTTCTATATTCATAATGGGCATATTAGTATGTTCTTCATTATTTTATAGACATCCTTGCATACTTCACTGTTTTTAGATGGTTAATTTTTGAACCTGACCTTTTTTCCAACCTAATTCAGGTAAAAAAACTCATTCACACAGGGAATGCATTCTTCATAGAAATAAACACTGAGATACCTATTAAGTTATGGAGATTTTAAACACACATCTCAAGGAAGAAACTACTTGCCCAACTGTTTCATATAACAGAGAGAATGGAAAGTACAAAACACAGATGGAAGAGTAGGGATCAAGATCAAAAAAGTCAAATGCTGTGAGAGTAATAAGGAAGGCAGGCCTGTAGAACCACACAAGGAGTACGTTCTAGTGAGAAAGAGAGAGAAAGATAAAAAAAAAAAGAAAGAAGAAAGAATTCATCCAAAGCTTGAAAATAAGTTGCTTTCCATATTACCAAACCAGTTGCATTACTGTGGACTTAACTAAAGTATTTGAATCAGAGTCCTTGAGAACAGCTTAGATAGAGCTTGTAGGTTTTGTACTCTACTAATGACCTCTTCTTGTTCCCATGACCTGACCCAGGGTACTCAGGCAAGCAACAATCCAAACCAAAGAAGGAAGCACTCTCATAATACTCACAAGTGTGAAGTTTTTATGATGTACAACAAGGTATGAGAAGTAAAAATAGTTGATAAATAACAGTATTTTGGGGGCAAAAATCAAGATCTTAGATACTTTGGATGAGAAGACAGACACACACATGGAAATTTTATTCTTCCAAACACTCAGGTCTTTCTTTGTTTCTACAGAAAGAAAATATTTGTAACCCTCTGTCTTTTAGAGCTAAGTTTTTTGTGCTTCTGAAAACCTCAATCAGGCCATAAGAACAGTCATAATTATTATGTCTGAAAGAACATGATATGTATCTTTCTCCCAATCTCATGAACATAACTCACTCCTTACATGTAATAAAGAAACAAAATCTCCTCTGAACCTTTCTGCATAATGATGAAATTATTGATTTTAATTCTCAAGTCCTTAATTATTCAAAAAAGGCTTTTTACTAATAATGATTTCCTTAAATTAAATAAAACAGCAAAAATATGGGCAACTGCCAGTAACTGAAAATGATTACTTTCCACATGAAAAACACGTCAGATTAAGTTTTCAGTATCTGGAGAGAAAGGAAAATATGTTGTATCTTAGCATCACTCTAGAGGCTCTAATACTGGTTCTAATACTGGAACTAATGAAAAACTTGGGAAAAGAGTAGCAGTAGTAATAATAATAATAATAATAATGAAAGTCTGTAATGACCTCTATAAAAAGAAAGGAAGAATAGAACAATAAATGTAGTATCTTAAGGCAGAATGCAAAAATGAAATGCATCTTGCCTATCTACAAAATAGTGCTAACTTTATAATCAGTTCTTAATCTTAAATGTTTATTATTATTTTATTTATTTATTTTCTACAGAGAATTCATGTCTATAGTTATTGTAAGAGGAGAATTGAGATGTCTGCAATGACTTTGTTTTCTTACACGCAAAGAGATCTCTCATGTGTCCCGAATCTGCCAGTAAAACTCTTCCACAGCTGTTGACTTCTAACATAGTTGTCACTAATGGTCCAGTCACCTCCCCTTACCAAACAAGCTGGTATAAATAAATTAGCAAGCAGTGTGCCCACTTGGAGTTGCAAAAGGGCAAAAGCAGAACCCAGGCCTTCCAGGTCACTGAGGGAGGCCTCCAGAAGCAGGCTCTGTGCCTTATTGTTCTGCAGTGTCACCTCTGCCTGCCCTGTGACCCAGGGTGCAGGGAACAGCTGGTCAGCCTGGCAATTAGTGACTCCTTGTACTCAGGAGGGGATGAGTCTGTCCACTGGGGCCCTGCTGTCGCAGAAACCTTGCTGGAAGGTAGAGACACAGCCTTACCCAGGCATCTGACCTGCCACCCCCTCTCTGCCATCTGCTTCTTCAGTGCAACAGCTTGGGAGAAAGGAGGCTTCAGAGATCTGCAAATATAATTGTGCATCAATGGTATTGTCAAGAGACCAGGTTTGGAAATCCTGTTACACCAAAACCTCTGTTGCAGCTTGATTTTTTCATGCGCTAAAGTGAACATTTAATTTAATGTTTCTTTTAATTATTACATGGAAATCTTTAACATTCCCTCACATGAAGCTAAGCCTGTCCAAATCCAGCCAAGTAAGATACTGGCACTTCAAGATAAAGTCCAAGCTAGACAAAGCAATCTTTACTCTGAGCAGCTCACAGTGGATAGCTTGGTCAGATCAGGAATAGCAGCTGCAGCAGTTCTTAGACTTTTCAATTTGAAAGAAGTATAGGCTATTGGTTCTGCACACACTCTTTTTTTTTCTTTTTTTTTTTAAAGTCTCAAAAGGAATGTGGTGGAGATTTAATGATGTCTCTGAGCTTTGCAATAGGTATTTTAAGGTCCCCATTGCCCTGATGTCTCAGCATATGTCCAGCAGCCACTGGGTGCAATGCTACTTATTTGACATTTGAGTCCTGGTTAAAAATAGCAGTTTGTTGGCTCAGAAGAAAAGACTGTTTGGCTGTGATGATGAGCCAGGGGATGACATATGCCAGTCAGCTGAAGAACTGGAGGTGAGATACTAATTGAGTTGTGCCTAACTGTGAGAATTGAATTGACAATCAAAAGCCTAAAAATGTATGGCCCTGACAGGCTCTGAGTGAGAAGAAGGTGGCTGATATGAATTAGCGAAGATGAGTACACCAGTGAAAATCAGTATCAAAGGAGAGGGACAGGAGTCCTTCCCTCCGTCTCATTAAAAAAACAAGTTGTAGATATGGTGCTTGTGTGAGTCTGGGATGCCAGCTGCTGTCTGGAGTTTCTGTGGCTAAATTCTCAGATCAAAGTGGACAGAGAGGGCAAAAAGATAATAGCTTCCTATGAAAGCTGGCTAGTGCTCAGTATTATTTACTTTTCAAAGAGAAATGGGAGAGTTTGGGGTAAGGACAAATCCCTCTGCAGTTTGTAGTGACAATTCTCTCTTGAGAAACACTGAGAAATGAAGTAGCACTAAAGCTTTTGGCTCTTTGGTACAGAGACTTTCTAACCTCCTTATTGAAATTGGTATGGAAAATGTTAAGATTACAGTCTGCAGTAAAACTGCATTTAGAGTCAGGATCAAAATGATGTTACTCTAATTACAGCACTGCAGGCACAAGAACCGATCAACACAGCCTAGGGGAAGCAATTACCCTTGTGAGGAGCAGCACCTATTTGGGTGGTGAGGGGGCTGAGAAATACAGTAAACAGTCTAAAAATACTCCAAAATTACATTGCAGAGTTCACTGAAAGTGCCTGAATCTAGGCTAGGTCTGTGCTTTAGTCTTCTTGAAATGCCCCTGCTTGTCTGTGCTCCTGTAGCCATTGTGGGTCCTAACATAAGCTTTGATACTACTGGTGCTGGGGGTGATTTGGAAACAAAGCAGGTGCTACAGGAATGCAGAACTTATTTTCCATATTATATTATGCAGGAATTCATTACACCAATTTTTTAGATTTACATAAGAAGGAAGATTAAATTATCTGTGAGATGAAAGACTACATCTCACATGCAATCCCTTGCAGCTCATAAATAACTACATTATTCTAGAAGAATAGCTTTTTCCACTCTACTTCTTGACCAAAAAGTGATGGCCAAAATCAAAGCCAAATCATAGTTTTTTGATTTTTACAGATCTCCTTCCATACGACCAAAAAAATAAAAAATAAAAAAATAAAAAAGTAAAAATGCAAGGAATTTTGAAAGCAAGTTTTAACTAGGAGAAAAGTCAAATTATTTTAATTAAAAAGTTCAAAAAAATACTACAATTAAAACTTGAACTCCAATTAAAAACAAATTGAAGTCATTTTTCTTTAGTTTGTTTACTCTTAACAAATCTAAATAATATTTTCATAAGGAAAATAATCCTAAGGACATCAAAGTATCCTACCCAAATTCAGCCCTTTGGTAAATATATATAAATATATACACACATACACTCAATGGCAATATGTACATTTTAAGAACACCCTTTGGTTTCTTCCAAATCAAATTTTTGTTCTTCAGGATTTAGCTACTACTTCAGGATTTAGTTACTAGAAAGAGCCTGGGAACTTGATTTTGTCAAATATTTAAGCAGACCCAATGCTATCAGGAGTGTGGTTGTATATCTTGTTTTGCTAGAGGAGTGTTAGCTCTAACACCAGGAAAAAGATTTTCTCTACAGGACAGAGTTTAAATTCTCAGTTCTGACTACACCCATTTCTCAAAGAAAAGATATTGCACTACAAAAGTAAATGAGAAAAGGTCCTGAGAATCAAAGTTGCTGCTCTCCATCTTGTGTGTGGGAGGACTGCCAAGCAAATGCAATTCAATAGGCCATTTGCATCAGCCTGGCTTATATTTCCGCTGAGGGAGGCAGGAGTTTGGCAAACTGTGTCAGCAGGTTACCTTGCCATTGTGAAAAGGCATAGCAGCAGCTTGCTAGGCATAATGAGACAAATGTGCCTTCAGCTCTCCAAAGTCTTTTCTTGCTAAAAGAGAAGAAAAGAATGGCCTACATTAACACCCTGGATATGCTTCTTGTTTACATAGCCTTGTCAATTGTATTCTCCTCATTGAGGTGTTAAAGGTGTATTTGTGAATGCATTACACCTGACCTATGAACCAGTCTTACTACTTGTGTATTTTATGTCATAGAAAAAAGTATGCTAAGAGCATGAGTGATCATTGCTTGTATTTCATACTATGATTGGAGTGAAAGTGGCTTAGTTCACTAGATGGAAATCAACTATACCTGGCTGCTGTAAACAGAAAGAAGCCAGAAAACAGAAGGACATGGGGGCAGAGGTACATGATACAGAAGCATTCTGGTTCAACAGCACAAGCTGTTCCATATCAAAAGAGGATTACTTGAACAGTAACAGAAAAAAAAAAAAAGAAGAAAAAAAAAAAGTGAATTCTCTACACTTGTAAAAATCTATGAGCCATCTACAAAGCACAGAGTCATCCATCTCCAGCAGTTGCTACAGACAGCAAAACTGAGGCAAAAGAGCTGCCTGAAGTGTGCTTCATAGAAGAGCGAAAGGGGATAACATGGGGACAGGGTACCTTCAATCCCAGGAGACCAATCTGCTGCAATCACTTATGAAGACCACCGGCATGACATGCAGCACCATCTGACAAGGCCAGGGAGGAGGAAGAAGAAAAGACAATGGACAGTGTGCAGACATGCTACAGGATGCTGCAAGTCTGGCTCAATGGAATTACCCGAACTCTCTCTGTCCTTAGAAATTTATGCTCTACTTTTGCACTGACTATTGCTGGCATTTTTTTGAAGACAAATGAGGGTAACTTTAATATTTTATTTAGTTGATACAGTAGTTTCATACATACATACATACAGTCATCATATCATTAGCACTGGTTTTTCCAGCAGCTCTAAGTGGTCTTATGTCTTTTTCTCCACTAGAGCTGGTAGAGTAGCCTTAAGGCTGATCTAAATTACCACTCTCCAGAGTTGTCATGGCAACAGGAACTGGCTGAGCAACCTAGCATTTTATCTTTTCCCTGAATATATTCTGAACACTGCATTCAGAACAGTGATTGCAACTATGCTATCTCCACAGGCTTCCCTTCTCTTGTAGAGCATCCTCAGGTGCCCAGCTAAATCAGCCTCATGCCTGTTTTACAGCATGTGAGTGGCAGATCTCTGCCAAAACAGTTTCCAGGACCTGCTGTACAATTTTAGTGATGTCAGAACTGTCAGTCTACACTTGGTATATTGACATGAACATCATATTTCAAAATGTCCCTTCACTGCAACTTGCTAAACAACCTGCAGAATTTTTAAAAATCTCTCTCTCCTGAAAATTCAATTCAACTGTCAATGACTCTTTTTTGTCTACTTTCCAGAAGTATTCAAATGAATCACTCATTGCAAAAGTTTTTTAAAAGATGAGGAAAAGTAAGCAATGTGCAGGGAAAGGACACCTGGCAAAAACAAAAAAATCTGAATTCATCAACCTACTTTCTAGAACCTCCCATTCCAGATAGCCATTCTTTGTACAAACTTGAATATTGTTTATAAATGTTGTCCAAGTTGTGTGTTTCTGCAGTTGGAACTTGTCTGCCTGAATGATGTAAGATACTCAGAGAATGAGGAAAGTTGGGACGAGTCATCCTGGCTTTTTAGGTAGCAGTTTCTGATATAAAAATGATGTTGAGTTTGATACAGGGAGAACAGAGCCCTGTGTCCTGGCCAGCAGATTCGCTTCAAGGAGCAAGGTGCTGACGAATGCCTTTACTGGGATTCCGCATGCTGAAAATCAGAAGGCATTTCTACAATTTCTACAAGAATTTCATGGATAAAGTTCTGCTGAGCATAGTAAAACTGGGATGGATTAAGCTTTAGAGGCTGGGTTGGATCAGAACGGACTTAGATTTGGCTGTTTACATGTGATCAATGAAATGGATGGCATGGAGCTGAATGTCACATGACTGTCAGCTAATGGACTCTAATGGGCACTCAGTTCTGATGGTTCAGACATTTTTTATTTTTTTTCTGAAGCAGATAAGTGGAGAAGAACCATACATGATGATGCCCAAATTACAATTTTTAATATGTCAGGGAGATGGAACTTGTTTTCACAGGCTGCACAGCTGACTTAAACAGAGAATACTTAGTTCAGGGAGAAATAGGTTTGGACACACTCCTAAGACTAAGCTTTGCTTCTTATGCAGCATTTGTAATATTTAGAAAATATTAATTAATATTTAGAAGAAATTACACATTTCATCTTATTCAGATTAAACATTTCATATCCATGTTAAAGAATCTGAATATCTGAATCCTTGCAAACAAAGAGCGATTATCTAAGAAAATGATCTTGCAGGTTATTTTTCTGCCTCACATCCAGTAGTAATACAGTCTTTGGTTACTATTCCTGCAGTAGCTTTGTTTCAGAAGTACTCTCCTGACAATCTGTGCTCAAATATAATTGTTACTGCCAAAAACAATATAGTTATAAAACTTCTTGGGAAAAAAGGGAAAAAAAAAAAAAAAAAAAAAAAGCAGAAATATTAACAGCCTATGTTACTAGAGCATTAAGACTCATAGTCAAGTTTTCACTGTACCCAGAATAAAGTGAAAATACTTGGAATCTAAGCACCATACAGTGCTGGTCAAGCTTACCAGCAATGATATAAACTTTATCATTCTTGTTCCTCTGTATTAAATATCTGAAAATATTTTAAAATTGCACATCAAGAATTGTCTGTGGAGAATGGCAATGAATATTCTCTAAGGGCAAAACAAAGAAAATTTCAAGCTCTCTGTAGAAAAACGATGCACCAAAATGCAAGCAAACAATTTTATGTGCATAGCCCTTCCAGAGAGAGGAGGAGGAAGAATTACACAAACATACTTTTAACTGTCTAATCTCATAAATGTGGTAGCTTCAAGGAGGAATGTCATTACTCATGCTTACTTTCCTTCAGAAACTTCCATCTCATAACAAAGCACATCAACCCTTTACATTTATGTGCGCAAGAATGATATTGTCAGACTTCTGCTGTGCAGGAAGTTCTACCAGTGTATCTTGCTTTTATTGGTTTGTGGGTTGGGAGGCTAGTTTGATTAGTTGCATAGCAATTTATTAAATGGAAAAAAAAAAAAGTCTTCCTAGTTTTCATTTCATAACAACAACAACAAAAGAATGATTGTCACTTACAGCTAACTTCCAAGTGGCTTACTTATAGACTGAAATGCAAATTCTAATTGCCATATCCATCTAAAACCTGTCCTTTTTCTCTCTAGTCCTTTAATAAAGAAAATAGCAAGTTATCTATAGATCACCTGATGACTGCATTTTTTGTTTTTCCTGTAATTTGAGACATTCACACTTGCTATTATAGCAGTCTACTATGTAAAACAAACAAAAAACTATAATGTGCCATAGAAAATACATCTTTTTCTATGACGTATATTATCTATGTATATAGATCTTCTATATGTATAGATCTTCTATATACATAGATCTTCTTATAGATCTTATATATGTATAGAAGATCTATATTATTCCATACCTGAAGATCAAGAAGGTATACAGGAAATCAAGAATCTTTGTTTTTTTAATAGTCTTGGAAAGGGTACACGCTAGGTACTCATGCACATATGCATGCTCACAGCTGTATGTGTACATGCATGTGTAAATATTTCCATATGCATATGTATGTGCATATGTATCAGGCCCTAGTTTGTCCTTATCCAGACTAAATGAAATGGGAGGGAAATTTTTGAGGTCCTCTAGGCCTACTTTACGCAGGCCTCATTCACATACTAAGACAAGTGAAATGCTTGTCTCATACAATGTGAAAGGGAGGGGATATGGAAGTTTTTTTCCCAAGAGCAGATTCCTATCATTTTCTGAAGGATTGTGCAGCCACACAATAGGGTGATAGTGAGTATAGTAAAAAAAAAAAAAAAAAAAAAAAGAAAGCAAAATTTTCAGAGTGCTTTCTGAAGCCTCTCTTTTACTTGCACATGCTGACTTCTGCCCTCTCCAACTGCATTGACTCTTTTCCACACAGAATATGTAGTTTCCTGCAAAGTCACTCTGGAAATTTACTGCTAGCCCTGAAAACTAGAAGGGTACAGTCAATGTGTTGTTTCAAGCAGGGTTTTTTTCCTAAAGAGTTAACTATTGCATTAGTTTCAAAATACAGAGGAAAATTAAGATGAGGATGGTTCTGCTTCCATTTGAAATCAAAAGAATTTACACTACTAATTTCATCTGAAACAGAATCAAAAACCAGAATTTGCACTTTGACTAAAACTTTTTCTATGTGACATATTTCAGTTTTAGGACTGAAAATGACAAACAAACACTCTCCAATCCTCTGCTGCTTCGTTTACGTTAACCAAAACCGCAGATTCCTATACCTCTTACTTCACAGGAATGTTCAGGTTACAGCAGTCCATGAAAAAGTTCACTGCCCAGGCACATCGAGCATCAGAAAATAACATCTTTATGCTGTAGCAGTAGAACATCTACTTTTCAAAACCACAGCTTACCAAGTGCCTTAGCATAGCTTTCCATTACTATGTCAGATTTCTGTAACTGTTGAGGCTGGAGAAACACAGAGCCAAGAAGTTCATTGTAAAGCTGGAAAGGAGAAATAAAAATAACATTGTACGTGGAATTTCAATCAACAAAGGTAAAAAACACCTCTGAATGAGCTATTTGGGTAATGTCTTGGGAACTGGCACTGCATAAATGTAAATTAAAAAGAAAAAGAAAAAAAAAAAAAACAACAATAGAAGGAGATTTTTTGATGAGTCTTCTTTGTACACTAGAGGTATAGAATCTAAGTCCAATGATGCTTTAAGCATCAAAGCTCAAATAGTTTTAATGATCAGGAGCCTCGATTACTTGTTTTTATTACCCTATTTTAATTCATAATAACTGTAACATTATTTGCATATAAAATATCAAAGGAAATAGGCCATTGTAAATTGACATGTATACTTTTTAGTAGGCAAAATTCTTCTGAACTGTGAGTTTAAAATGCAAGTAGAGCTATTTTTACATTACCTATTTTCTTATTTACTTATTTCTAGAATAGAGTGGAAAACCTCTAGAGTCAGTTATTTTAAGCAACAGTTTCTGACAGGTTGTGAATTAACTTGGATTGCAAAGTCACCTTCAAAAGCTCATCTCATGGTTTTAGGAAAGGAAATACTGAATGAAATACTCAGAAAAAAAGGAAAAAAGTGGGGGGGGGGGGGGGGGAAGTGCTTTCAGTAAGTTTTCTTCAATATGGCTGTTAGAAGCCTTTTGAGTTGATATAGCCTGTTGTATGGATATGCTGTTCCTCTACTCACCCCCTTCAAAACACTACAGAACAGTGTGTATTAATTGGCTGGGATTCGCTTGTCTAAACATCAGTGTCTAGGGAGACTTCAAATGCCCAAGAGAATCTCCATAGGGCTGGTAAATATAATATAATTCCTGCAAGACTCACATTCCACCAGTGAGCCATCTGGAACACAGGCAAGATGCTCTGGGCTGTCTAAAATGTTACTAGATACTGTGTTCAGACATCTGACTCCTGCCCATTATCTTTGTTAAATAAGTCTCTGATCCTGCATGTCTCTCACTACCTTCCAGATGTAGACTTTGGCAACATTAGCTGCTATGATTGTGACATATAGAAGATGATGTAAAACTTCTGCAGCAGTTTCCTGAGCAGATGGGAGTGTCTAGACATAACTTCCCTGCATGAAATCTTGGAGAATGGGAGAGGCAACAAAAAGACTAAAGGGTAATGAACTGAAAAAAAAAAAAAAAAGCATTTATATATACGCATATATAAATATAAATAAAATGTAATTTCCAAGTCACTTGCATAGATCATATCTTACTTGATGCATTCGGTCAATATGTAATTCCAATGAGTTATTTCTCTGTGTTCAGTACATGGAAATAAATACAACAGTGTAATATCCACTGCTTTTTAGAATACTATCTAACAGAATTAGTCTAATATGGCTGTGAAAATATTAAATCAACAGAATATTTAAGTCAAAACAAATTGAGGGATAAATGATTTGAGTTTTTAAAAATCACATTTGAAAAAAAAATCATTTATATATCAATTCAATATAAATATTAAAAAGCTGTCTCTAATGATGTATGTATTTAGAGAATGTAACGGGAATCTAGAGACTGAGATAATGAAACTAAGAATTCTGCATCTAGAGTCTCTTAAACCATGCCACCCTTGTTCTGAGAAGTACTGTTGCAACATACTTTTGGTAAAGCTTAACTATATTGCCTATTTTGTTTATAAATAAATATGCTATGTCAGCACATACTTCTTGCATTATTATTATTATTATTGTTATTGTTATTGTTATTGTTATTGTTATTGTTATTGTTATTGTTATTGTTATTGTTATTGTTATTATCAGTGTTGTTATAATTATAATTATATGTTATATGTTATATATTATTATATTATTAATTATAATCAGTGTTATTATTAACACTAGTACGACCTCAGTAGTTAAAATAATTAGATAGATTAGTAAGTTTGAATGTCTTATTAGCAATTTTTCACTGATTAAAAATTGGAGATTGATTATGAGAAAAATGAGAAAATTCAAAAATTGCAAATTTTTTTTAGAGTTTTAAAAAGAGTCACTCAACCTAGTTTTTGGGCTGAATACAGTCATATAACCAGTAGAAAAGTTTTTATTATTACTACATGCTTAATGCCACAGAAAATTTCTTTTAATAGCCTGGAATTACATGTTGCATTTTATAAAAGATCATACTCAAATGATCAAAATTGTTTGTAATAAACTGGTAAAACCATTTCAGATTTTCACAGAATAGCCCAGGAGGGTTTAAGATTTTTCTTCTGAAACTGTCCTTACCATCAACAATATAACTTTCTGAAGCTTATACTTACACAATTAATACCCACAAGTTATATTAGTCAACATCTGTGGTATGGCAATAATTCCCTATATTTAGGAAGGCAAAATAATTGCTCTCTCATACTTCTATAAGTTATAGCCCGGTATACATTGACTTTAACAGCTATTACATAATAACTGCACTTCACAATATAAGTATTTACCACAAAATGGTATATATTACCCAAATTAAACTGTCAAAAATTTTGTTGTAGGTGGTTTAGTTTTGTAACAGACAATGGCAAAGCTAATGTGAATAAACAGCTGTTGAAAACAACAGCCTTCTCAAGACAAAAATTACTTCATTATTACTATGTTCAATGGGAAAAAAAACGTAAGCTTGGACAATATGCCTTTGCTGAAATGTTGTTTCCTAGCATCGCCTTACCTTATTTTGCCACCTGTCATGAAAGACCTTATTTTAGCAAAGCAGGACATCATTACTCAGATTCTCTGTATCATGTAAATGAGATATGTTAAAACAGATGGGAAAATCCAGTTGAGGGTAACTTTTTTTGAAAATCATGTCTGTAGGGTGATTGCTTTATTTCTGGAAGTACCACCTTCAAAGCGAGAAGGACTGCCCAAAACATGCAGTGATTAGTCTAGAAACCTGCTGGCTCTAGTCTAGAAAACTCATCCTTTAAGAGGAAGACCAAAAGAGAATTCAGTGCAGACTTCCAGCTTTAATTGTTAACTCATGGATGAGTTCAGGATAAATATGCAATATATTCAGCACATCCTACAGTGATTTAAATGCTTCTGATATTATTAGGCTCATTCCAGCAAGGACAGCAATCAAATTTAACTTCAATGAGAGAAGTAGAATGCTTTTTTTTTTTTTTTTTTTTTTTGTCTTATTAATAACCATATGATATAATAAATATGAAGACTGTGTTTCTTGAATGTTCACCCAACTGAGGGGCAACACAAAGGGATCACTGTGGTTTTAACCAAGTCCTGGCAGAGGCTGTGATTCCCTTGGGCCAAAAGGAGTCCTACCTGATGGCAGAATGACAGAGCAGTGGTGTTTTCTGCTTTTGCTCAGTATGTAGATTTGTTCATTTGTGACTACGGACAGGTTGTTAAACCTCCTCCCATGGCTGTAACCCTTTGCACTCAAGGTCCTTCTGCATCTCTAGAACCACAGCTCAAAGTAGCTATGAGGTAGCTATGCTAGAGCCAGTTCAGATCTCACTTCTGATCAGGCAGGTGTTCAGAGGCTGGTGACTGCCATGTGGATAAAATGAGATTCTGAGTAGTTAAATTGCTTGTTCTACACCCTTATAGACAAGAACAGATATTCACACATCAAGGTTTTGTTCTGTTTGAGTGTTTTGTCTTTATTTTTATTATTGAAAAAGTGAATTCTTGAAAAGCAAATTCTTTGAGAGTAATCATCCAGCCCTTTGCTCGGTTTAGGATAGGATCCTAGCTTAGGTTAGGATCTTAGAAGTAAAAGCTGAGCATATGCTAACTTTGACAGAAGGAAAAATACAGATCAGTTAACAATTGATAGCAGAGTCTAGCTTTCTTCTGCATTTGAATCCTGTGAGGCATCATTCCCAGAAAGAACTCCTTGGTTTGCTTCTAAAACACCTCCTTCCCTGTGTTCCTCCTTTCTTTGAAGTAAATTTCTTTCTCCTGCCTTTACTGCTGTCACTGATAAATTACATATGTCCTTGTGTAAATCCAGTGATTTACAGTGAGTTTATTGCAATTAATGAAATTGTATAGAACAGCCCCATAGTCGTAGAAGTAGAAAAGTTATATTTTCCTGTAGTTGTGCACAGCCTAATGAAATCAATAAAATCATGAGAGTTGGAAAAATACAATGTCTGTCTATAATCATGCAAAGAAGGGGGAAGACCAAGATAAAGGAAATATATTTCCCTCTTCCTCAGGAAGATATTGAACTTAAGTCTTGTGTTGAAACCAAGTGGAACTTTTCTTTAGCAATTCTAGAAAAGATTTCTGTGTTTTTCTGCTCAAAGTTAAGCAACTAAATCTAAAGGAACCTGCACCTCACAATATAATGCAAGTCTGAAGTCTGTTAGAGGTGGATTATTGTAAACAGGGAAAGTCAAAGAGTAGTTCTTTGAAAAGAGGAGGTTAAATGAGTAGTGTCAATATCCATCTATATATCTGTTGCTAAGGACACAGAAAGCTTAGTAAGTGAGTTTTTTAGCAGATTCAAATTCCACCAAAGCCAGTAAGAGTTTTTGCATTGCCCAAAGTAGGCTCTATATCAAGTCCAAACTGAGGGAGAAGAATGCACTCAAATAGCCATCAGTACAAAATGTTTTAACTTTGGAATCAGTGTTGTTTTGGATATACAGACTATACAGTGTTAGTGTCCATGATACTGGCAAAATGGATGCTACCTTTTTCAAAATACAGCCCTAGTCTGGCTGAATAAAATGTCCTTTTTGCTGCTGACTTCCTAGAGGAAAAGAGAAGTATGTCTTTCTTTGCTTGCAAACTGTCAGTCATGCTGCAGTGAGCACAGACATCATGAATCACTCTTCTCTGAGCTCTAATCTCTGTTCATAGTGACAAATGAACCTTAAAAATCAGTACAGTCCTGACTCCTGAAATCTTTTGAGAGTTATTTTTTAGGAAAAAAAAAAAAAATAGTAGATGTTTAGGATACTAAATTAGGGGACGTAAAATTATAAGTATGTTTAAATGACATGTTAAAGAGTCTGCACGTGGAATGTTCTCACAGTCTTGTAGCAAATATGTAAGCTATTTTCAAAATGTTAGGACCATGTTTTAGGTTACCTTTGTAGTCTTATGGAAGTCTAGCTCTTGCCTTTTGTAGGCAACCACACGATGTGAAGCAACACAGTGCATATCTCTTCTGTGTGTTAACAGATGATGCCTTCTCTAGAAATGTCTTGAACTTTAATAAAAGGGTCAATAACTTAATGTGCTATACCTTCCCAAAAAGTCTGCTATCTCCTTACCTAGCTAAGTTCATATTTTGCCACTAGTTTTTGTGGTAATAACTAGCTATTTCATGATTTTTCCTGGTCTGCAGTCTTCTTCCAAAGAGTAATGAAAGGTCTACCAGAGCGACCTTCCAGAGCATACCAGAGGTAAACACTTGAGAGAAATTAGTAGTCTATTTATAGAAAATTTCCTTGCTTAATGTCAGAATAAATAATTACTCTATAACTATTTATCTCTGTCAGGGGATTCACCCTACTCTGCAACAATAATATGAATTTTGTTTTAGCTTGTATTTTCAACAGCACCTGAAAAAATCACCATGAACTTAAACAATCTCCTCTTGAAATTTTTCACTGATAACTTTAATGATGACACTGAACAATGCTGTAACAGAAGAATAGTAATACTAATTAACCTGCAGATTTGCTACTGTTGTAACCATTTTTGTTGGGGGAAAAAATGATTAAAAATAGAAATAACTAATCCACTAAAATGGCACAACTCTTGTTTGTGAACAGATAAATTGGAATAAAAACATCCCTAAAAAGTACTCCTCTTGCTGCCTTTTATAGTGATTTAACTGCATGCTCAGCAGATGGGTTACACAACTTTTGCCACTATAGTCACTGTTGTACAACTCAGGTATAGGTAAAGAAGGCATTAGAAAAATTGTTGTTTTTCTCTTCTCCTCCCAGCTTTGCTGCTTGAATTTGTTTATTTCATAGCATGTTGTCATTTCTCTTACCACATGGTCTTTCACAAAGGCAGTAAGAAAGAAAAACTAGTTCTAAAATAAGGTTAAATTGATGAATAAGCATCAGTTTCCAGCTAAAACTACCGCTGATACTAATACCAATAACAAAAAAGTGTTCTTATTTTTTTTTCTGGATTTGCCATCCATTGATTTTATAATACCTTTTCAAATAAACAAAGTGAATAAAGAATAAGCTAGTGAAATCTAGCAGATAAAATGAGTGCATGGGGGAGAGTGGATTTATTTTTATGAGATAACAGCAGTATTCATGAAGTGGGAGAGATGCATGAGAAGAATAACACGAACCTTTTAATTACAAGGCTTAATACTGGTAAACCCTGCCAAAATCTTATCTGTTAATCAACCTGCAAGATATCTCTAGATTGGACGAAGGGAAGAAAATGACTAGGAAAAATGGTAAGGTGCTGCACTGTGCTTGAATTTTAAGCATAGGACTTAAAATTCAAGAAATTGTAACTTTAACCTCCTCTGAGTAGGCTCTTGAGAAAATTACAGGAAAATTTAACTATCCAGCAGAATAAATTATATGGTTGTGCAATTGCAAGGAGATTGATATAACATTACTTAAGACACTACAAGAGGATGTGTCAGCACAAATATGAAAGCCATAAGTAATAAAAGCCTCAAATAATAATATACACACTCTCCCTGTCATCATTATGCACCATCATTTACGGATGGACAGCACCTGCTTTCCTGCTGAGTCCTCTGGCACATGTCCATTAGGCGCATTTACTGTCAAGTAACTATTCTCCTGTGTGGTAGATGTGATCCTTTCACTGCTACTCAAAGAAACCTATGGAGAAGATCCAAAGCTAATGGATGTTTCAGAAACTGACTGTAAAAATAATCCTAAAAAAGAAAGAAAATTAAAATGATGTCTTTTAAAAATTTCTCTTTACATTCATTTCAGAATTTGAAATGCAAATGTGGACTTTCTTTTCATGATATTGGAAAACAGTGACAATCAGAGCAGAGGTGAAACCCATAATAACAGTGCAGATTCACAGTGTATGGCAGAGGGTGCACCTGGAAAACACATGTGGGTGCAGGAGGGTTGTCCGAACTTCTGGCTCAAACTGAGGTGCATAACCTCCTCTAAACTCAATAGAGAGCAAGCAGTAGTTAAGCCTTTCTTTCAGTGCTCTAACTTTCTGAAAATGCCCAGCTTTAAATGTTAGGAGATATTTTTCTATTTCCAGTGACTTGAGAGGGAGCAAAGGTGCCAAAATAGCATATGTGAATCACCAGCCTTTACTCTGAGCGTATGCCAGAGCAGTGAAAAGCTTTTAAGTGCATACACGGGAACACAATACAAAGAGGAGAGGACAAAACTGGTATCACCTTCCGCTGCTAAAGGCTTTGCAAAGTGAATAATCCATGGAGTAAATAATATGGAGTAAATAAATGCTGTGTTGTGACTGTTGCCAGGCTAGAATGCAAAAGCATTTATTATCTTATTATTTTCCATTAGAAAATAAACATTTTTCTGCATCAGGAAGAATGTCAAAGACACACATGCACACACACACACACACACACACAAACACATGCACAGACTTTCAGTTTTGAAACTCAGGCAAAAAGTGACTCAGTACAATCCAGGTTGATTTACAAACTCTCTGAAAGATATTAACAGGATGATCACATAAGCAGATAATTTTTCACACAAACAAATCTTTTCTTAAAATAGAAGAAAAAGACAGTCATGTCACACCAAGCAACATGTGGAGGTCTCAATTTCTGCAAGCACTATATCAATGTAAGAATTCTTCAGTGTATTATTCATTCACTCTCAATAACACTCTATGATAAAAGATATAAAGTAACATAATCTGTATTTTATGATTCCTCCATCTAGACTTGACACTCATGGAAAGGTTACTTTAATTTTAAGTGGGAAACTGAGATACAGCATTGGATATAAAATAATAAAAATTTGTTTTTCACTTTCCAGGCTACATAGCTATTTCTCTAAAATTTGAATTTCATTCTTGTATTCTGTTCTGTTCAAAGCTTATACGAAGGAAGCATGAATCAATGCTATGAATAGAGATTCAGTCTATTTTTATTTTTTCATAAACTCTGCTTATAAGATTTCTGGATTCATTGTGACTAACTTTGTCTTAAAGTTAGATGTGTAGTCTCACCTCATTTGTCTTTTCTTCATGGCCAATACAGTAGGAGAGACAAAGGGATACCTTTTCAGGCCCGTTTATCCCATTTTCTACTGTCATCTGTCTTAGGTGGCTTATGTCAGGCAAACTGAAACCAACCCATTTTGCAGTTATTAGGGGAGTCAGTGAAATAAGTTTAGTCTGATAGCCATGTAGTTCCAGAGGGTCTAGCTAGTCTACTGAAACCCTGAGCATAGAAATAGGATTTTCGCCTTACTTTGCACATTTGCAATTCCATATATTCTATAGTAAAGGAAAAGTTCTGTCCTATTCAGGGATGTTAGAAAAAAAAATCAGAAGATGGAAGAAGAAGGTAGCTTAAAGTGTAAGATTAAAAATAATGAAATATGAAAATATAGTTAATTTAGTAAGCTGTTTTTTACTTGCTTTAAAATATATTCATTAAGTATTAGTGAAAAAAAGAAAAGAAAAGAAAAGAAAAGAAAAGAAAAGAAAAGAAAAGAAAAGAAAAGAAAAGAAAAGAAAAGAAAAGAAAAGAAAAGAAAAGAAAAGAAAAGAAAAGAAAAGAAAAGAAAAGAAAAGAAAAGAAAGAAAAGAAAAGAAGATAAAAGAAAGAAAAGAAAAGAAGATAAAAGAAAGAAGGAATAATTCCTTTTGTTTTTTTCTATGTAATCTCTTATGCTTTTTGTTTTCAAATGACAGCATCATGGTTTATTAAAAGAGCTCCATCTTCTGGCGACTGATCCTTCATAGGATCCTTCATAGATGCAGAAGAAAGGCTAAAATCATTTGCAGAATTTAATGAAAAATTGATCCTGAGAAACTCATGTCTGGAGTTGCACTCCACAGAGACTTTGTGACATTTTTATTTTAGAGTAATTTGTTACTTGTTAACTTTGATTTCTAACCTTCTGTCAGGAATCTTAGTGGTTATTGAATTAAAATAAAAGGGCAACATATTAGAACAATCCTGAAGAAAGGAACTAAATGCATAAGCTGACAGTAACAAAATCACAGAAAGAAAGACATCTTACTATCTCCCTTTGTGTCGGGTCTGGCTCCTAGTTTTGGTCCTCTTTAAAAAACAACAAGAAGAACAAAAAAAAAAAATAAATTAGTTTGCGTTTTCAGAATGAACAGACACACATCCCCAAAACAAACAAACAAACAACAACAACAAAACAGAGAGAAACATAAGAAATCATTCATATTTTGTCTGCCTGCCTTCCCAACTCTGTATTTAAAGAAGGTAGTCAATGTTACAGAAGGAAGATGGCATCTTGCATATCATTTTTTAGCACGCTTCTCACCCTTGATGTTATTACTAAGGGGCTTATTCTCACTTGTTTTGCCTTTTGTTAAAGGGGTATGTTGGAGAAAAAGTTGAATGTCAGGCTTTTCTCCTGTGTTCTGTGAATGATGGCATATCTACTTGATGTTACAGCATAAAAGATCTGAGGAGAAAGCAACTTAAGGAATTCATCACTCCTCTTCAGCACATTTCTAAACAGAATATTGAGGAGTTCATTGCATTAACAAAGTGAAATTTGGTACACTGAAAAGAAATGTCTTCACATGAAGAATAACCAAAACAGCCACTAAAATACTAATTTCCAAATTTCCATTTTTGTAATCAGCCCCAATTGAGAACAGATAACCTGAAAATGGAGAGAGGTCTGACTGTGGAATCAGTTCTTCAGAGACCTTTGAAACACTTGGAAACTACTCAAGAACTTGTAAAAGCAAGGCTAAATATGTTAAAGTTTTAAATGGAATATCTGGGATATTTCTATTTGCAGTAAAATGCAAAAACAAACAATGAAATAGGAATGTGACCTTGTTTTATAGCCATTTCATCATTAGTAATTAATTGCACATTCTGAAAAAATAGTATAAAAAATCTGTTTCAGTGAAATATTTATTGACTATTTACACTGTAATAGTATGAAAAATGAAGGGACAAAAGGTAGCTTACGTCCATCATATTTTCTTGATTCTATTTTTTTAAACTTTATATAAACTTTTCTCTGAAGCTATAATTGGTATATTCATTACAAAATAAATAAATAAAAATCATCCACTTCTCAGTGACACCTCTAAGATCATACTTAGACATATTACTTTATCAAAGATAAACTGGTCATAAACAAAACTAGTCTGGAATTCAGAGGAAGGTTTTTAAAATCAAAGCAGTAAAGTCTTTCAGCCAGTCCTGTGATTAAAGTATCTCACTGTTTCTAACTTCAGCATGATTACACTTGTAGACCCACATGCTGGTAATGAGGGTTATTTAAAATAGTCTTGCCAAAACTGCATTAGATTTGGTAAAAAGTGCACTCATTGCTACTGCTGAGAAATAGTCTAATTTACACTGATTGTAAAGGTCCATCCAAAGAATAGAAACATCTGAAACCCCATGTTCCTTCTGCAGATGTCGTCTGCTCATGGCTTGACCCAAAACACCAAAACATCAATGCAAAATTTGGTATGCTTTTACTCAAGCCTGAAGGGAACAATCATGGAAGATTACCTAAAATATAGTCTCTTGAATTATCAATAATCAGAATACATCCTTGTCACTCTTATTATCTGTAAAGAGCTTTCCTGGCTAAATATATAATATTCACGAAAAACCCTCTGAAAAAGCTCTCACCATCCTAAGTTTTACTTAGAAAACTTGAGAAATCAGAGGTAATGAAATTCTGATCTCAATTTGCTTTTTGATTGCAGCTGCCTTCAGAAGTCCCCATTTGTTCTGATCAGTTATTTTCATTTGGGGCTTCACTTAAGACCATTTCCAGAAATTGTGTGTATACTGCATAGTAGAAAAAAGTAAAAAACACTATTAAAGCTGCAAATTATTCATTGTAGCATTCTCTAGTATCTCATTATTTGTATGTTTTATAAGTTGTACTGGAAAATTTATTCTCTTTTGACCCAATGATAAGTTTCATGAAAATTTTGTGGAAAAATGATTTAGTTATTTCTAATTACATGACTGATGGAGAAAAAAAAAAAAAAAAGGGTTCTTCTATGCATTTACAGTCTTTCAGACAAGTGTGCTTAAAGAAAAAGAATATCATGTAGGGGTATTTCTGTTACATATTGGTCATGTTCATTTCCAAAAGAAATTTGTTTTTGTTTCATGAAGTTATGAAAGTCTCAAAACTGAATACTAGTGACATACATAATCATCTGGACAATATCGGTGTAATGAAGAAAAGACATATTGTTCTAATAAACCTTCACCCCAGAGTATATAAAGCATTCAAGAAAGATCACATTTAGGAAATTTAGATTCCAGTCTTGTCTCTGTTGGGTGATCACATGCCTGTATTTCATTTTCCCTAATTTAGTTTCTCACCCTGATAAATGGTGATAATGTAACTTCCCTGTTTAAAGAAAGTTCTGCTTAAAAAACATACCAGAATATATCAGTACTTCAATGGAAAACCAAGACTGCAGGAACCACATTGCAGAGTGGTAAGAACCAAATCTTAGTCTATAACTACAATATTTGACAGGTCCTCTGAAGTCTGATTATCATTCCTTAAGTGAGGCTGATCTGCAATAGGGTTTCTGTCTGCTGTCTTCTATCCTGTTTACACTGTCCTGGACATAGGCATTCTCTCTTGGAATTTGACTTCAGCCATGTCTACTACTGTGGAGCCACCTGGGTCTAGAGTGGGGTGCTCTAGATTAATTGTAATTTGAATAATGGATCATAATAAATACATCTACCATGAAGATTCAATCATATGGTTGTTTACACAGCCGGAAGAGTGGGTAGTTTAGTATTCACATGGCTGAAAATCAGGAAACATGACATCTTATAGCATACATAAAAAAGCCACATGCATTAGGAACCAAATTTCATGGAAAATGGTGTTGCCACTATACAGGCTTTTCATAAATCACATTTCATTGGTTGTGCTTTTAACTATATATACAAATATTTTCAGAGGCAGAGGGGACAGCAAGCTCTCAATTATTTTTTTTCACACAAATGGTCTCCATGAAAAATTGTGTGGTGTCCTAATACATCATATTGGTTCTAATCATCTTTGCTTCTAAATTTCAAAACTATTTTTGAAAGGTTTACCTTCCTCATTTTCTCATATTTTGCTTAATATATTTCATCTATTAATTCCTTTTTGTTGAACTCTCAAGGTGGCAGGGCAGAGCTCATGTAGAAGTCTCATGCAGGTGAAGCTCTACTACAGTGTTGTGCCCCAGCCAGAACCTGCAAACCACAGGAACGTCACACACACGTATTAAACAACCGGGATATTGTGAATTCTTCAGATATGATCAACAAGGAATAGTAAATGAAAATAATACACATGAAGTGAAAATAATACATGTGAATCCTCCTGTGACACTAAAAGTGCTTTCATAAGCCTGCTGTACCCAAGGTAAAGTGAATTTCCCTATAGAAAATATAGGTGGAATTAAAAAACAAAACAAAACAAACAAAAAAACAGTTTCACTTTTAATATTTACACACAACAGGCTTTCCCAGACTCTTCAGTGGTACTTAGGTGTAACTCATGCTTAAAACAAGCATATGATGGTTCTCTGCAGGCAGATGTGGTGTGAATGATTCAGGGAGTTTAAGAAACTGGAAAACCATTATATTTCGTTGGGCTGCAGTACTATTGCTTGCTACTAGAGACTGTGATAGATTTCTTCTAATTTGTATATCTTCATTTAAATGGGCACAAAGTCCTAGAAGGGGATTGTTTTGGATGTGTTTTACATTACTTTTTATTGTCATGGCTACCTTCTTTTCCAAAGTGCTGCCAAGAAGATGTTTAGAGATCTCGACATTAAGGATCAATGCCAGAATGTGATGAAAAAATGGTAAAAAGAATGTAAAAACTGTAAAGGGCATAATCGTCACACCAAATAAACAAATAGGATCCTCTCAGAGAAACCACACAATGTATAACACCTGCTCCAGGAAAATCATCCCAGACAAAAAGAGGAATAAACCTTTACCCTGCATAGCCTTAAAGGTCAACACCATGCCTAGCATCACACATATTCCTGCATGCACCAGAAACAATATAACAGGGCCACCTACTGAGATTCAGCATCTCTTTTCCATAATATTTATTTCATCTCTATTACTGAAGCAGCATAATAAGGGCAAATTAATCATAAAAGCTCCAGGGACTTATTTCACAGTGTATCAAGCAATTATATATTGAAGGTGATGAAATAATAGTATCTTTGATGTAACTTCCCACATAGGACATGCAAAAGAAACCACCAGAACCTAGATAATAACAAAGAGAAGAAAATTAAGGAGAAAAATAATTATAAAAGAACAGCCAAAACTACATTGCTCTAAAGTTCTTTCCTTTGCATTCTGAAAAGATTGAAACTATTTGGAAAACAAAACAAAACAAAAAAGAACAAAGACCAATCATAAAAGGAGGAATGAGGGGAAAGGCTTATCATTTTTATTAAATAGGAAAGCCATATAAAGGATTAACCCTACTATTCATTATCCCTATTATAATATACATGCATAATTTATTTCATTTTAGCTTTCTGTTCTCCTCCTATCCCCCCAAAAAGGAGCTATATAATGAAGATAAACTGATTAAAAATACTATTTGCTACTGCAAATAAAATATTGCATAACTGAACAAAATAAATGTAAAGCTGATGACAAGAGAAAATATGAATTTGTCAGTAAATGTGTAATTGTAATTGGCCACAGATTTGGCAAGGAGACAAAAAATATTCACATAGAGGAATTCTATGCCAGAAAATAAAGAAACTAAACTAAAGAAGATAAATTACACCCCATCAACAAGCTGGCCAGCTGTAGCATCGTCTTGTATTCTCTGGCTAGCAGGAACTCAGGACCAGCCTACTGATTTATTCTATTTTTGGCAATGGCACATCCCTCTGTTTTTTTCTAAAGACGAAAATGAAAGACCAGAAATTAAAGGTTTCTTTTTAAGTGTGATAAGTAATGTACCATATTAGAATATGAGATAATTTAGGTAAAGATACTGTGGAATTTTGTCTAGCAATGAAGAGTTTACATTTGTTACCATTGTATTAACAAAGCACTGCAGCAGACAGTAAAAGAGGGCTTAATTCTTGTGCTTGCTCTGTCTCCATGCAAAACTACTTTATTTTTGATTAATAGGAAGCTACAGTATTTGAGTCAGATAAGGAGTCCAACATGAAGCATCGATCCCCATGGTACTGTTTTATGTTAGCTGAGTAGGACATTGCAAATTACCACAAAGAGTAATCAGAAGCTCAATTATCAGCACTGTACCAGTAGAGAACACCTAGTTGATTTGTCTATAGGTTAAATCAAAACTGAACATATATATTTTCTCACACATTTTGCAGCTCCCTCAGACACAAGAAAAAGTAAATTTATGGTAAGTATAATATGGTGTATGACATATATTCAAGCTAAGTCAGGCTAGAGATTGAATTTGTCAGAAAAAAGTTTTTATTAAAGAAAAATATCCATAACTGAAGTTGTCGATCGCACAGTGAAACTACTGCAGCTTGCATATTTCTTTGTAGTACTGAGGCAAAGTAATAAAAAACTTTAAAGCTGTTCTAATTTTAAATTTAGGGAGTCATACACAGTTTAATTTTATCCTCATCACCAAGCTTTTAACTAGAATAATCAATTTAAAGTTACACGGCCTTCTGTAGTACCTGATAAGAAAAATGTGTCATGGTTGTTATAAGTCAAAGAATGGACCACTATTCTCCTCTATATGTTAGACTATGCTAACTTTAAATAAAGTTCTTATTAGCTTGTGAGTTAAGAGTAGGCTTTGATCTGCAGACTTCATAGTGGTTACTTTGGATCAGTTCTTTTATTTTTTTCCTCTTTAAATTACTACAGTACCTTTAGAAGGCTACAACAATATCTAACAAATAAATCAACCCAAGATGAGCAACTGTTTCTCAGATAAACTCCTTTCAGTACTAGGATGACAAAGAAAAATACAGTAAGTATAATAAAAGTATTTGTCATTTGCTAGGCTGGAAGTAGCAAACAACTTTAATGACCTCCCCCTCCACTATTAAGTCTTTATTATCTGTTACTGTGCTTCAGGTTTTTATTTTGAATAAAGATACTCTTGGAAATAATTATGCAAAATATATTTACACTGATGTTTGTGCATTAAGTGTTGTATTTGTTTCAGAACCTTCTAGCATTACCAGAGCTTCCCCTTTAACTCTGCAAGTATCAGGCAATTCTTGAGACACAGTCAAAACCAGGGATAAAAATATGGGTTAAATATGGTCTCTCTATCAATAAACATGAGATGTGGCAGTCTGCCCCACTAAAGATATTACAACAGCCTACCCGCCATACAAACTATGAAAGCAAGTTTTATACTTTGAGAGAAGCAAACTCCAGCATCCTTCTGGCCAGACACTAGCTTTCAGTTCTAACCCTGAGATGAAATGGGTGCTTAAGAGATGTGTTAAGCAAGGGTATCTTTGATCCTCTGCTAGACTGGCCCCCCTAATAGTGTGAAATATCCTCAGAACCCCTCGGCCAGTTGTTTCTTGTCACTATGTGCAATGCCCTTCTCTGTAGCACCTCTTCCTCTTCTTGCACCCACAGGGTGTCTTCTACTGTCATCAGCCTACCAGTATGTGAATCTGGGTTTCAGTTTTCTATGTTAATAATAGATGAAAATGTAACAGAACCAAGTTAAGGCCCTAAAGTATGTTGTTTTTTTTTACATAGACTTCTCATCTGCAGGTGGACAAATAGATAGAATATAGCCTTCCCTTCTAAGTGTCTCTGGTGTCCCTTGTCCTTCCCACATGATCCATCAATATTCCAGCCTACTCGTGTTTAACATTTTCATCCTGTCACGGTGAAATTTCTCTTCATATAAAATGCTTCCAGCCTTCATTCATTGGCCCACTGAATCTTGCACTGATCTTCTTTCATCCATTTAGCGTTCCCTTGTAGGACACTAATCATGTTTGTTGGTCTCAGGAGTAGTTTTTAAGCAGCCTCTGTTCTGCACTCCTCTGCTAACTGTATTGTTTGGTACTGCATTGTACAGATTGTACAGTGATCCTTTAAAATGTCACAAGTTAAACAGGGTCACCATGAAATGACAGAATCCTAGAATGGCTGAGCATTGGAGAAATACTGCTTGTATTCAGTTATTTATTGCTGAAAGTAACAACCAAGCCCTTGAGATAAAAATGGAACTGGTAGAGGAAAGGGCAGTGGTTTTGAACTGGAACAGGAAAGGGATTTTAGTGATTTGTAGTTAGCTGTAATCTACTCTTGTTTACGGTCTGTCTACCTAAATGTTTCAAACATAGATGCCATTATTCATTTCATAGTAGTCTGATTTCAGTTTTCATACTGTCTAGTCCCCCTGGTGACTGCTACTTGATATTAATTTAGAGCAAAATTACATGTCACTCTACTGCCTGTTCCTAGTTGCTCTATGTCAGTCTGAATATGGTTGTATTCCTGTGCAGGGTGAATAAATCCTATTTACCTACATCGCCATGGATTTGTGACACCTAGTTACTGCTTGAAAAGCTCCCTGAGATCACTGATTTAGGAAAAAGGAGCCCTTCAGCCATCCCAAGTATCATAAAGCAGTATCATCAATTTAAAAGTCCTATGGTACATTTTTCTGAACAGAGGTGCAAAAGCAAGATTATTATTTTTTTTTTTTTATCATCTAGATTGGTCAATTCAACTATCATAGTAACATACCAACACAAATCAGGCCAACTCAAAACACAAGGAAGGAAGAAAATAAAAAAGTTACCTTTTCACTTCCTGACGAAAAAATTACACTTGCTGGTGATTACATTATAATCAAATAATTATTAATAACAATAATCACGCTCTATATCTCTGGAACACCCTGCATGGGAAGAAGCTAATACACTGAGATGTAATTTTGTCAATATTGTCATTGTAACAGCTACAGACAACTTCACACTGAGGGAATCTTGAGCTGTTCTGTAAAAGGGTTTTCCAATATTTTTTTCTGAATCCATCAAGTCCTGAGCAGCTATTTCTTACACAATTATATAGCATACACAATTTCACTTTCTGCCTTTACAGCTCCGGCAGCAACGGATGTCTTTTATATATCTCCAGAATCATGAACAGTCATCAACCCTTCTTTATTAAAAAATCCTTTTGTTCCCATAACTTGCTGTACTGTGGTTTACTCTAGGTAATTATGATCTGTAGTTTAATGTCTCACATCAGCAGAAACAGAATGCAGATATTTGTTAGCACATCTGTCATTTGTTCCTGTATTTAACAGCACAGTCCATGAGTTATTAAAGAAATTGACTACTTACCTCCAAAAATTTTCCCTTGAAATATTCAAACAAAAAAAAATCCTTTGTCTTAAATGAAAGTTGACTTCAATCAATGGCAGCTGCAAAGAGGATATTGCTTTTTCAAAATCAATGCCCAAAACTAGTTCTTCTAACTATACAGAGTCGTAATCTCACAAATTCAATTACAAAAAAAAAAAAGTGAATTGGTTAACTGGTCTGTCACTTTACTTTCTGTTGCATTTCTTTATCAGAAGTATTAAGTAACCTTTTTTTCTCAATGACACCTCATGATGTTGGTTACTTGATTGCCACCCGTAGTTATTTCTAACACTGTCCTATTGTTCCAGCTTTTAAGGACTTTTCCTTAACATCTAACTTTAGCTTTTCCTTTCTTAGCCTCAGGCTATCACTTACTGTCATGACATCTTCTGAGACAGTATAATTCCCTTCATTCATTTTTATTGTTACCTTGATGGTATTTACAGACTGAGATTGTGTTCAGCAAGGGACAGGCCCAGCCCTGGGTATCGGCCACCTTCTGGGGATGGGTCTGGGCCCAGAAAGCTGTGTGCTTCTTACTTTCTTGCCCTAAAATTAACTCGTTTATAATTTTGACATTGAATTTCATACCACTTTTACTGTATTGATATGGTCGGGTCATTTTGTAATTAGCTTTATTTTCTTACCCAGCTGGTGATATTTTATAAATAATCTTTCAATTTTGCTGGTAACAAGGCAGGGGGTTGCCGTGGGGTCAGAAATAAAGTACTGAATTGTGCTGATCTGGGAACCCCAGTCTTTCAAAGCAAAAGAAGTATTTCCAAAAATATTAACATGAATTTTGCAAGCAGGAATGAAATATCAGATTAAAATGCATCATATTTTAATATAATTTTAAAAAATCATATAATTTTTAAAAATTGCATGCCTTTTTCAAAAGCTCCTCTTTTATCAAATTATCTTCTTCCATGGGAAAGCTGCTTCACTGAAAAAAAAATAATTTGTTCCACTTAAAAATGGTGAGTTAGTAGAAAAAAGATGCAAGGAGTGTTGTGTAACTATGAAATAAGCCCTTAACAATTATAGTTGGCTAGGTCTTCTGACTTCATTGTTGTCAGAGTCACAGCACACTACAGTAATCTAAACTAATTTGAGAAAAAAGTATCCGTATGAAGAAGCAAGCAAACACTGGAAAATTAATATCAAAGTTAAGTAAGAAGTGAGCATGATTCTAAACACTGTGCTATCTTTCCACATCACAATAGATGCTAGCTGCAAGCACAATCATGATTTAAATCACATTTATTTTACCAAAGTGAGATTCCTTTCACTTTAATAATCCTATTCCCATTTCTAATCCTGAGACATTCTTCAGTTTGTTTCTCTGATACAGAAATATATCATGCTACATATATCCATGGAAATATATCATGCTACAGTATTTATATAGTATTCATATATTACAGTATTTATATATTCATCAATATATCATACAATATGCTATTCTACAATTGATAGAATTTATTTACTGAACTCACTTTATTGGATAAATCAGATAAAACAATTAGATAAAGAGATTGAGGACAAGGGATTTCTTTCATTGGCAAAATCTCCTTAGTAAACCTACCAATCTCATTAGCTACCAAGGGCCATTTTCCAAAAGTGCTTTAGATAAGCAGTCAGTTGCAGGGCTTTAAGGCAGTGATGCAGTGTACACAGACCCGTATAGCCACATAGTGCCAGTGGCACATTCCCAGAACCTTCCCACCTCCTCACCACCTTTCCTTTTTTCTTATCCTCGTATAACCAGTTGGTAAGGGGTTAACATAGCTGACAGAGAACTTGTGGATTTGTGTAAATAAAACAGAAGATTAAGATGATCTTTCTGTATATTTCTGAGTGTGGGTGCCCTATCAATTGTGGATTTGCTGTGGGAAGGAGGAATATAGAGGTCAGCTTATACCGTGCAACCACATAACCATATTCAGAAGAGGATGAAATTCAGCAGTGTATGTGCACATTTGCTCACATCTATTTTCTTCTTAAAATTAGCCTACTGGAGTTGAATTATACTGTCCTTTCTCTATGTCCTTTCTGACTCTCCTCAGTACAAAATACATGTATATATGTAGACATATATTTCAATTAAAGTAAGAAAACTAGAAGAAAATGACTGCATTATAACTACTTAAATAATTCCATTCCATGCCTGTCATTTCAGCAATACAAACAGTACATGCCTTCCACCCCACCCTCCAACCCCACACTGGAATATGAAGCAGGATTGAGGAGAACAGATTTCCACATAGCCATCCACAGATTAGTTTGCTAGGACAGTTATTAGCCAGACCCCAGAGCTGATAGCCAGAGGCATCACAATAAGAAGTCAAATGCTGCTCTGCTACCCAAAGGAACCCTCATGATCACTGACTTTGACTTCAAAAAATAAAGGTGCTGCCACAAAATTCCAGCATACTGCTGGACAAAATGAAACCACTGAGCAGAGGATCTCTCTTTGGTAGATACATGCTTAATGTTTGTCTGGAAATGTTTGAGAAAACACTCTCGTTTTCCATCCCATTACATTGTCCCCAGTGCCTACTGAAGTCCATGATAACAGCCCTACTAGAAGCCAGCTTGGGCCCTTCCTTTTCTCTGTTATGTTACAAATAAAAGAAAGTGGTTCAGGTGAAGAAAGACACAGTCCAGTGTTCAGATCAGTCCAATGCATTGTTTTAAAACAGCAGCAAAAACAGCCTGCTATGTTATCTTGCATTTTTTTAGTGTTTGCTCTTTTACATTTATGTCCCATTTTCTTTCCATTCTGACATTTATCTACAGTAAATAGATAACTTGCACTCATTATTACATGCAAACAGCAACATCTCTGTGGGACAGTGTTGTAACAAATATCAAGTTATTATACTTAAAAGATTAGGAAGGAAGGGAAGGGGAGGCATTAACACCACATTTTATTTTTAAAGTTCCTCCTCTGTCACTCAAAGGAAATCAACCAATGTTGCTTTTTGTTCCAAAAGTGTATAATAAAAATTAACTGTAAGTAATTTTTTACAAAGGAATGCCCAATGGATTTAATTATGAGGAAAGACTGTGACACTTATGGAATAAATATGACACCATATTCATCCCTTTTATGTATCCTTCACCCACTAGAGATTGCTGAGTTGACCCCTCTGCAGCTGAGGAGTCAGCAGTTTGATTTTTAATGTCATAATCAGAGCAATTAGTACATAGTGTCTGCATTTTGACACATCAGGCAGAGCCAGAGGAGGCTGCAAAATATTGGTCCAGTGAGAGAAAACAAACAAATAAGCAAGTAAAACAAAACAAAATAAAATAAAAAACAAACAAACAAACAAAGAGAATTAGAGCAATGCAGCAGAACTGATTCTATATATGCAAATAGTTCTGTGCCTCCAAGTGGCTCATCTTCATGAACTCTATTGCAATCAGTAAACTCTGAGCATCATATCTGCACCGTTTCTTTGTGGGAGAACAATAATTAGAGCAAGCAACCAAGGGCACATCCACCAAGCACTCTTCCTTTGGATTTGAGGTGCTAATAGGGATTAAACAACTTTTTGCAGCCTCTTTTGTTTTATCCTTTCCTCTACCTGGTGAGGTCTATCTGTTTTTAGTTACAGGAAAAGGAAACTGCCCGACTGAATATGACATTTGTAATA
Organism: Anas acuta; assembly: GCF_963932015.1. Taxonomy (NCBI): domain Eukaryota; kingdom Metazoa; phylum Chordata; class Aves; order Anseriformes; family Anatidae; genus Anas; species Anas acuta. The sequence continues at coordinate 182,431,045 of NC_088979.1, read as the reverse complement.
GGATAAAAAACATTTGTAACAGGATAAAAAGACTAAAAAAGACCATCCCTTATTACCTCAGTAACTCTTAATATTCTGTGGTATATCAAGTGGGATTAGCCAATCCTACTCCATGTTGTTATTTTGAAAAAAGAAAAAACAAAAACAAAAACTTACAGAGCAAATGTGTATTGTAAATGCATTTAAAGTATTTCAGTTTATAGGAAGATGTAAAAAATGTGGATACAAAAGGCCATATTCTTCATTCTTTTTTCTCAGTATCATGCAGATACACAAATATAAAGCCATCTCCTACTTACTTTGCAGGCTACCTGCTTTATGTGTAAAGATGTTGGAAAGCTACAACAATAACATAATTCCTGTCTAGTTAACTGTCTATTGCCAACTAGAACAGGTTATTTCAGTCCCATGATTAAACAATGCTGTTTAGAGGAGAGGAAAAAAGATCCTTCAGTCTTCCATCTTTATCTCCTTCTGGATAAAAGGTTCAAGAGACCTGAAACCAAGGATTCATGATTTCTTCTCAGTTCTCATCTATTTCAAAGAACTGATCTGATGCTCTTTCATATGTTGCTTCTCACTGAGAAAGGACTGAGTATAATTTGACATCATTTAGGGACATTTCGACAGGCTTTTTTCTTCAATGGTGGAAAGTGGGGATAATGGCATGGTCTTCATGGTTAAAATGTTATCTGCTTTGAAGTTAATGGGACTGGATCTCATCATGTGGTTGTTGTAAGTGGAAGCATGCTACTCAACATGTGCTAGTGCAGAAGTTTTGCAGCCCTTCATTGCTAAGCATTTTCAGTCTTATGGATCCTGCTTTCTATTCGACAGAAAAACTGAATTTCAGTTTTTCAGTGGTCATTAAGCACATATTCATGAAATAATTTCGATAAGTGGTTGTGGTGAACTAGTATCTCAGGACAATATATATATATATTCAAAGTCATTTTGGAAGGTCAGTTAATTAAGCTAAAATTTCATCTTTACCTTTAGTTTGACCAAAAGTGAGTTTCACTCATTTGATAGCAGGATTTATTTCACTTAACTATGTGCCTAGTCTGGGCTTGTCATTGTTCTCTAACCTGTCGAGAGAAATGAGCACAGCTAGAGATAAATTAATCTCATTCTGTATTAAAAGTCTATTTCTGGCTACAGTGTCCCACACTCTGAAAATATGTCCACTGACTGGAAAGCCATCTAGACAAACACCTTAGGCTAGACATATAATTTTTAGATAAGTAAAGATAGATGAGACATATCTTATTAAAGCATCAATGAAGCTTGCTTCATACCATTTTCCATTCTAACAGCAAATACTTATCCACAAAATTCAAATGCACAAATCTGTGCTAGAAAAAATAACATGTTTTCAATTTATTTTTTCAACACTTGTCAAGGAAATATCAACCCATCTACTTGCAGGCAAGCATCCATTTTTGAAATTGCAGGACCCTCCATGAACACCATCGATTGTTTCGTGTTTATATCAAATGTAACATGTAGTAAGGAATGCTACTGAACAACATCTGGATCCTTGAGGGAGAGTAGGTGACATATTTTGTTGTTAAAAGTAGACCTTAATTACCTTATTGTATGTCCTTTTGTGCAGGTATTATCAACAAAGACTAAAATACTTGCTTTTAGAAATGTAATCCAGGCAAATTAAACTTTTAATTCTGCCTTTAGTTCACCTTAATATTTGCAGAAGTTCAAAGTGGAACACCAATCTGTTGGCTGTACATTAATCTACTTTATTCTGCCACTAAATCCTCAAAGTAACATGCAGTAATTTCTAGCTGGTAAGAAAACTGAGAGACATCTTTTTCAAGTGTCACGTATTTCTGTATGCAAGCAGTGTGGAGCGGTAGTTAAAGGTACTTTGTTCTCACTGCCAAATACAGAACAAGCTTCTTACATTTTCTCTAACCTGGTTTTATACAGAATATCCTCTTAAATGGGACTAACTACATTTATCCTGTGAGCTTAAAGATGGAGTTTATAAGCCAAAAGATTTTTTGAAATTATCTCAGTGTTTTCCAAAACCATCCCAGAGACATCATGATGCTATTTTTATGCCAGTTCCTCTGTCAAATCGTTTGTGTTGTCACTAAGATTTGCTGCCAAAAGTGAAGACAGCAGAATACAGTACTTTTTATTTCCTTTTTTTTTCTTTTTTTTTTTTTTTTAATGTACCAAACACATCACAAACCTAGCCCTTTACCTATGAAATGTGAAATGCTTGTTATGTTATTGACGTGAATGCACCAGTCAGCACAACTCAGCAATGATGATGACATGGGCTATGAATAATTTCTTTTTCTGTTATGTTTTCTTGTTACCCCATGGGCAATGTATGCTGGATATTGCTTTCTGTGCCTGATCTACATAGTATTTAGACTTGTTACAGCAGAAGTTAGGATGAAATTGTACTGATTCATGATCATGAGTCTGGAAATCCAGTTTAGCTTTTACTGCATCACATCCTGGCTCTGACAACACTGAGGGAGAAGACCAGCAACTGGGGCTCTGAAAAGCCTGGGATGATATTTTACAAAAAGAGGGTGGTGGGTTTTGTTTGTTTGTTTGTTTTATTTTTGTTTTGTTTTAAAAAGGAAATGTTTTGAAACTGCAAAAAGCACTGGTTAAAGTGTTATTGCCCCTTCTGTGCCTACATGCACACTACATGTAAGAGACCTGCTACTCTAATAGACTACAACAAGGGCTGAAAATCTTTTCTTACTCTTTTAACCTGATGTACCTGCAAAAATACTCATGATGTTCATTTGAGAAGTCTGAAGACTCTCAAAAAAGTGGTCATGCATATTTCAAGCCCAGTGCTGTCAAGAGGTGCTTCCTATCTTCTGAAATCTGCCCTAAGCTACAGTAGTGCAATTTCTGTTTAGTTCATCTGAGGTGAGTCAAAGCAGTATAATACTATATACAGTGAAACTGGCTTATACCATTTTTCATTTATTCTTCCATTTCATGGGAAAAAAAAAAAAAAAAAAAAAAAAAGTAAATGCTTCTGTGTTGACTTGGGATAGTGTGAGCAAACTAGACAGCTTAAAGACAAACAGCCTACACACTAAGCTGAAAGCAGCTTCTTTGATCAGTCATTTCTTTTTCCTTTTATTTCCTGCTCTTTATGCAAGGAGCACACATACCACAACAAAGAATGTACAAATGCTTATACTAATAGATTTTGGTTTAAAAATATATCCAAAAATATTAATTTACCAAAATTATCTGTGCAAAGAGTAAATCATTTTAACGAACTGAAATCCCAAAGAGTTTGACTTAAAATCTGATCATAGGTCAGATTCACAACAGTTTTAAAAGGAATACAGTTAACACAAGCAAAGAGATGAAAACTTCAGGTTATACCTGCTGAGTAATGAGAGGTCTTAATATTGTTCCTACTGATATCACATACCCATCTACAAACAAATAGACACCCCAATGGCAGTCCTCTATAACAGTCAAAAGAGGCTGAACAGAGTTAATGATTCCTTGTAATGGCTAAAAGGTCTTTCATTTAGAAGAAAGACACCATTTCTAACTGCTTTATCAGAGAGGACTCTACTTATTAAAATGTTCTGGCACTACTATTTTTTACATTATTGCATTGTTTATTTGCAACAATTTGATGCAGGCAACAGGGAGTTTCATACCATACAGATTATAATTTAAAGGACAGAAGCTTACTTTTTCACAGTGTTTACATGAATAAGCTTTAGTCTTCTAGACATGAGCATCTGAATATAAAAGATTTTTATCACTGTATTAGATCACATATATTTATAATGTGATGTACACTCCAGTCTTCTGTGCCTAAAAAAGAAGCTGATCATTATAATGCAACCTAAACAAAGGAGAAAGCTACTGCCTCTGGGGAAGACTGAGACATTGTCATTCTGTGCTTTAATGTTAAAACTGTTAAGTGTTAAAAAATATATTAAAAATAGATTTTTATTTTGTTTCAAGAAATTTCAATGAGCACAATCATAAATGATGATGTTAGTAATGTATGGAAAAGGTAAAATAAAAAAATAAAATTAAAAAAAAAAAAAAAAAGGTTAAAAGAAATCACTCAATAAGACAGACAAACTGAAAGTATTTACTGCTGGGTGGTCTGTAGCCAGAAAGAAATCTGGACAGGAGATCAGGAGGAACACTGACACATCACAGAAGCATATCTCTGTGAGTGAAATTTCATACTCAGAAATAACTGATCAGCTTGTCATTGCAATGTTTCTAAAATTGTTTCTTGCCTGCCATGACTGAGGACATGAGATGTAGATGAGTGGCTGGGAAGGTAACCACAGAAGCTATCCTGACTTCCCTTTACACTACCGCGAATGATTGCTAGTATCCCACTGGAAGAGTGAATGGAGGATTACAGAAATCTGCAGAAGATGGTTATGGATGTGCAGGCCAAGGAGTTTTTTTTCTTTTTTACTAGAGAAGTAAGGACAGGACAACACAAATGAAAAGATGGTTCAATCATGTGAAAAGCTGGGGATGGATTAGCATTGGGAGATTTTTTTTTTAAAGATTAATCCTCTCAGGTGATGAATTCTATGCAAGTAGCTGGGAAAATACAAGGGTAAGGCAAGCTTTCAATTACTGAATTACTGAAGAAATTAGTAAAAAATCATGTAGGGTCCCTTTCTCATTTCAGTACAAAGGAAAAGGAAAAACAGGCAATCAAAGACATGGTAAAGAGAAGGACCACAAGAGGAGGAAAATTGTAAGATTTATAGGAAAAAAGGCACCATGTAGGAACACAATCATTGATAGAAGGAAACCTAATCTATTCAGAAAATTTGGTGTGGGCAGTAAAAAGCTCAGAAAGCTTGTGCACTGTTCCAAGGAACAAAACAGGAGAATCTGAATTACTGCCATAGGACATAAAAGCTATATATTTTATATGTGGTGGACAGAAAAGAATAATAAAACAGTTTCTGAAAGATATCTATTATTAAAGATAGCTAGAAATAAAAGTGCTGAGGAAACACTAAGTAAATAATGCTACAGGGAGAAGTGATAGAGCAGATAAAACTGTCTGAGTCAAGCACTGGAAAACAGCATCGAGGAATTTGTATCAAGGTCTAGAATCTGCTTTAAATATGGAGACTGTCTCAAATCCTATGACTATTTATTTTCATTATGCAGAAGATTGAAATAGTCCTGAGAACTCAGGCTGGAATCTGGGCTTCTTATACAGCATTTGAGTGTTCATTTCTGTCTTACTCACTTTTTCTGTGGATTTGCTGTGCTCTGAGCCTTTCTGTTCACTGGTTAATCCAGGGGCTCCAGCTATGAGCTAGACACTTTTTTTCCCAGGCTGGAGTGCTTTTATGCATAAACGGGAGACTGAGCTCAAAACAACAACACCAAATTAAGTGACTAGTCCTAGGGGATAAGTTTGATGTCACATGTTCCAGCAACATATCTACATTCCATCAGAAAACAAGGTTTTTGGTTGCCAAAGAAAAGAATCTGAATCTTACTAAGCCTCAGCAAGATTTTTAAAAAATATAATTTTTGAGGACCTTCACTTTCACAAATCTCTTTTGGTGACAACACCAACATTTCTTATGGGTTTAGGTCATCTTCTCTTACTGGTAAGTACGAAGGAAGGATTTATTTTACTTTCATAAAATGTTCCCCTAAGCCAATCTGCACTGCTTGTGGAGGAAAAGTGTTTCAGGCAAAAAGAAGACAAAACAAATCAAATGAGTAGTAGCACATTTTATTATAAAAGTCAAAGACAGATTAAGAAAATGGGTCCTGTTCTCCAAATACCTTAGCTTTTTACCCCTGGCCAATTGCTAATGAAATTCTTTGATTATTTATTTTCCAAACCAGAGATAAGGAAGGTATGCATTTTTGAATGTGATGTTCATTTCTAAATTCATTTACAAGTGTGTCTATACAAATTTGCAGGTATGTAAACAACTGAATGTTTACCTGAGGTGAATCTAATAAATGCTTAATGTATTCTAAAGCAAAATAACCTTTTCAAGCCAGTGCCACAGCTGAATCTAATGCTTGCTGACAGACGCTATTTTGGCAATTATTTTTAAAGGTCTGTTTCTCTTCATTTTATTAGTGCATGATAAAGTCAAGCCCTAAGGCATCCAATTTCTGAGTTAAGTGATGAAATACAGTAGTTACTGAAGAGGACTAAATTAAAAAAATAGAAATGATATTATATTTGGAAAAAAAAAAAACTCTATGCAGAGTGAATTTTCAGGAACTTGGGATCTTACAAAGAGTAGATAAGATGACAGTATTTTATTGATAGCCCATGTGTTATAGTTAGGTTTGTATGCCTTTCACTTGTATTAGATGATAAGGTGCATGTTGTTACTAAATGCAAGAGAGAACATTAACCCCTCTGACTTTGTGCTGTTTAGAGACCATTGGTTGTTAACAGACTTTGTAGGAAAGGTATTGACAAAACCAGTGAGAAGGGCAGCAAGCTGGCAAACCACCAGCAACTATTCTGCAAGCTATTGATTAAAAACTACTTCATTTTGGAACTGCAATGACGGCAGTAAAGTGTGAACAGAAAACCTGTCTATCATTTCAAAACATGCCTCTTTGTTCAATAAAGAGACAGGTTTCACTAATTATCTAGATGTTTCTAACAGCAGGGCAAAGGGATTTAAAGTGAAACGCTGTTTCATCTTCCAAGGACAGCTTATTTACATTCTGTAGAGATGTATTAGGACTGAACAATGTTGTGAAATATATGGATGTAAAGAAAATTTGATCTATGTCTTTTTGGATATATGAAAAATATTAAAGTGTGCCTTGGCTTTGTCTGTGACAGAATTAATTTTCTTCCTAGTAGCTGGTATGTTGCTGTGTTTTGGATTTAGGATGAGAATAATACTGATAACTCAGTATTTCAGTTCTTGCAGAGCATTTCTTACACAGAACCAAGCTTCTCATGCTGCCCTGCCAGCAAGGAGGCTGGGAGTGCACAAGGAGCTGGAAGGGGACACAGCCAGGACAGCTGGCCCAGACCAGCCAAAGAGATATTCCATATCAGAAGGTGTCATGCTCAACAGTTAATATAAGGTGCTGTCCAGGGTGGAGAGGACTGCTGCTCAAGGATGAATTAGGTATTGGTCTGTGGGTGGTGAGCAACTGCATTGTGCATCACCTGCTTTGTACATTCTATCATCATCATCATTATTTCCCCTCCTTTTCTGTCCTATTAAATTGTTTCTATCTCAACCCATGAGCTTTCACTTTTTTTTTACCCGATTTTCTCCCCCATCCCACTGGGTATAGGTGGGGTGAATGAACGGCTGTGTGGTGCTTAGCTGTCTGCCGGGTTAAGCCACAGCATCTTCTAATTTCCCAGCAATTAAACTGTCCTCAGCAAAGACAGGCTGTGAATGTACTTACTCTAACAAACATTATATCTATTTGAAGAAGAAAGATGACTTGACTCACAAATCATGAAATCATAATTCACGTTTGAAAGGATTTTTGGAAGTCTTCTAGTCCAACCACCTCCTCCTAGTGGCAATTAAATGCACTAGTTGGCTTTAATTTCCCTGACCACTCCATTATTCTCTGTAACTTCTTTGCCAAGGATCTGCTGCCTTTTTCAAAGTTGGCTATGATATGGCATAGCTTTGAGACCCTGGTTCAGACTTCTGTGAAGACAACACAGAATCTTGTGAGAAAGATTGTAATGAGAAAGAGAAGTAAGAAGCTTGACCTGGCTTTTCTGACACCCTATACACATTGGCTCACAAGCTGCATTTACTTACCCACAGGCCATTGCTTTTCATCCTTGACTGAACTATAACACAGGTATGCTCTGGATGGCCTTGTACCTTGTTGATCCTGGCCTTGTTGACTTGGGCTTCTGTCTTGACCTCAAGCATGCCTTGTAACTATGGAGTTCTCTGGTGATCACTGGACTGTAGGAGTAGGCTAAGGGGTGGGGAATAAAATAAAGCCTATGCTGACATACAAAAATAAGAATTAAAACAATTTATTACTTCTCTCTGTCTTTCCTCAATTCTATAGGGCCAAGATGGGGCGGAAAGGGAAGTACATTTAAAGAACAACAGAAACAAGGAAACCAAGATTTGTTAATAAGGTTAAGGCAAAGCTGAGATGTTCCCTCTGCTCTCCTTGTTTAAATATTTGTTTTGTCTCCTCAGACTGTGAAATTCTTGTGCATCTGTTTTGTTTATTCTTTTGTTTGCAACAACCAAAAATAAAGAAATGGACATCAGTGATTTGATTTTTCAGGATGCTTTCAGTCAATGCTAGAAGGTTCTGAGTCAGAGCTTTTATTGCTTCCCAAAATAAATAAATAAATAAATAAATAAATAAATAAATAAATAAAAATATAACAGAACCTTCTTTTAACATGATCCACGTGAAAAGTTGGACTGAAAATTTTAGGCTGATTGTTCAAACTAATAGAAATGAATCAGGAACAAAATAAAGCAAAATAAAGCCAAAGGCAAACAAACAAACAAACAAACAAGAACACCTATGGCATTTAATTCTATAAAAATGAAGGATGGCATTATTGGTAATGTTCTAAAATATGACAATAAAAATCAAATGAAGTAATAAAAATCTATGTTTAAATAACATTTAAAACTTTAGCTAGCCCTCATAAGCCAGATGAAATAACATTTAAAACTTTAGCTAGCCCTCATAAGCCAGATGATGGAAGCTTTTACATGTTTTCTTTCTATGTGCTATATTTCCAAAGAGAAGCTGCAATATTTTAAGGTATAATAGATAGAGTCTATAATAAAATGGTTAAAGCAGGGATTTTAAAATGCTAATTTTGCATTCTCATGCTTTGTGTGAAGTGGGCCCCTATGTGCAATATACTTATGACAACAGAGTTTCCTGACAGCAAGAAAGATTTGCCTATTTTTTCAGAGGTAATTAAGAAACAAAACAATTGAAGAACATTAGCATCAAGTAACAATTCCAGCCCCTAGTCTGAGGAGACAAACTCTCAAAATTAAATTATTATTTATGATTAATCATTATCCTATACAATCTGGATAGGATCACTGATTTTCTATAGAACTTTTCAGCTTATTGTCTCAAAGGACAATGTTTAAGCTAATAGCAAATGAGACTGATGCTGTGAGGGAAGTGATGCTTAAGTACTTAAACAGAAAGGGCAGAAATACAAAAATAGAATCAAAGCAAAAGGACAACATGCAAAATTTACATATTTGTTCTTGCCTTTCAACAAAGAAATGCAATAAAACACCTGTCTTAAAGTCTGTTTGCTCCTTTCATTAGCTTTGCCCGTTTGATTTTATCTTTAAAAAATAGCTCTGTTGAAGGACGCTTAGCTTTCTTGCTGAACTCTTTTTTTTTTTTTTTTTTTTTTTTTTTTTTTTGTTAAAGAATACATGTGCACATTCACCCTCACACTAATTCCAACCAAATTAAGGTTCTCCTGCAGAACCAGGGCAGATTATTCAGAAAGCTCTCTGCTTCCACTGCCATTTGGTTAATCATTTAAACTAACAGATTACATGACTGCTCCAAAAGCATTAAAAATCAGCCTATGTTCCTGTTGAAACCACAGGGATTTGTCACTGATATTAGTGGGTGCTAACTTCCTCTAGATGCTTTTTTGAGGTATTTGATAATTAGGATAAATCATTTTTGAATGGTAAATCACAGGATTAATAGGCCAATGGAATAGAATTCACCAGGGTTTTCATCTTAGAATTCAGCAGGGTTTTCATCTTAAAATGAAATGACAGAAGTGGGATTTGAGAACTGTTCCAGTCCAGATCCCTAAACCCTGATGACATGGCTGAACTGTGCACTGGGAGCCCAGGTGCTCTGGGGATATGAGCAGACCTTCCAGGATGCTTCCAGGCCATGCAACCTATTAAGTTTAGATTTACGTGACAGGAACAGCCACTGGATTATCAAAGGTCTCCAAGACTAAGACTAACTAATTCGTTGCCAAAACTGCTGCCGGGGAGCAGCAAGTGGCATGCTGGTCCACGGGGAGGGCAATCCACAGCTGAGGTTAACCACAGTGAGGCATCACAGTGTCCCCACCATCGGGGCACAGACCCACAGTGTCTGAGCAGTGTGAGCAGAGCAGACAGGCACATTGAAAGAAGTCCCACCCACAGTCCATCGGACCAGACAAAGGCATAACATCAGTCCAGGAAATCTAATCAACAGCTCAGGAACAGCAGTGAACAGGAATGAATAGTCCAGCAGGGGTGAGAACTAGGGCCTGGGCCTGCGGTGAAGTGGGGCCATGGACAGGATGAGTGGGTAGGAGACCCAGGTGAGGACTGTCAGGGCAATAAGGCCTCAAAAGTGCCCTATGGGCCCTGGCAGCCATTTCACAAAGGAGTTCAGGAGCCTCAGCAGAAACGATTTTCACTGCTAGCAAGAGGAAAACACTCCCAGCAGGGCCTCTAAGTTGTCCTCCTACTTCTTTAGCAAAACATCTCAGTCTCATTAGAGTTAGAATTACTTTGGGTAACTGACTGTGAAGGAAAAGTAAATGACTGTAGATAGACCCATAAAACCAAAGAAATAATTAAATAGGTCCTTGTGGATTAGTAGCATTCCAGAAATCACAGCACTGGTTGAGCCTATTTATTATTTGGTAGATGGTGTTCTGACTTTATGGGAAGCTGCTTATTACTTCTCCCATTTTCAGTATTGATCCTGGTATTGTAAAATATAGTACTTGGATTACAATGCCAACCAGTTCCTGGAAGATATGAAGTACACAAACCATACATTTAGCGTTTCCCTCCTGATGCACCACCACTGCCGAACCTGCCTGTTTCACTCATGATTAGTGTTAGTTAAATTTAGAAAGCATAAAAACCTAGCAGTGTAGCTAAAAGAGATCTTTTTGCTTACTGATTCTAGCCCCTTGCTTTCTGTTCTATAATCCAATCCATAAATGATGAAGCTTGGCATTTGAAGTAATTGGTGGTTTTGTTATCACCGTGTCCTTTTTTTGTCTGTATGTTTCCTTGTCTGTTTTGAAGACAACTCCAGGCTATTTTTTGCATACCCTGCGTTTGGGATGTGCAATTATCAGGTCTTAGAATCAAATGTACCTGCTGGATTTTAAAAGAAAATGATTAATTTTATTGCTGGCAGTAACAAGTTATGCAATATAAATAAATAAATAAATGATAGATACTTATTCCTCACTGAATCCATGAATGGAGAATGTAAAAACATTACACAACTGTAATGTTCTGTCACTGTAAGTAAACAGTGTCACATCCCATGGGGCTGAGATGGATCATTGCAGTGTTCTCAGAAACATCATTGAGCCACTCTGAATGGTGTTAAACAAGCTAAATAAATGGCCTGATCAGGATTAACAGCTTCACTTGATATCCATATAGCACTGAAGTGTTGCAAATAGCTGTAGTAGAGCTTCAGCTGACAAAAATTCATGACAGTGAAAGCTACGTATTGAGATTTTTCTGTTTATCTGTTCTGCTTCCTTCTCTCTGCCTTCCCCCAACTTTTCTCCAGTCTGTGGCAGAAATATGCTAATCATAGAATCATAGAATATCCTGAGTTGGAAGGGAGCCATAAGGATCATCGAGTCCAAATGCTGGTACCACACAGGTCTACCCAAAAATTCACACCATATGACCAAGCACAGTCCAAACACTTCTTAAACTCCGACAGGCTTGGTGCCATGACTACATCCCTGGGGTGGCCGTTCCAGTGTGCGACAACCCTCTCAGTGAAAAGCCTCTTCCTGATACCAGCCTGAACCTCCCGTGTCATAGCTTGACACCATTCCCTTGGGTCCTATCACTGGTGACTACAGAGAACAGATCAGCGCCTGCCCCTCCACTCCCCCTCATGAGGAAGCTGTAGACTGTGATGAGGTCTCCCCTCAGCCTCCTCTTTTCCAGGAGGAACAGGCCAAGTGACCTCAGCCGCTCCTCATACATCTTCCCCTCCAGGCCCTTCACCATCTTAGTAGCAGCCCTATTAGCCCTATTTTATTAGGCTTTGTGAAAGGAATTTGATCGGAGAGTTTGGAAAAGCTCAAAGGCCATAGCCTAAAGAAACTCTAGTTTCCTGAGCTACCCAATAACAGATTAACATGTAAAATAATCCTCTTTCCTCCAACTCTACCAGTTATTTCAATCAGACAACCATTGCTACTCTGAATTTGTATTATATGTCGTTTACCTTTACAATACCACAGCTACAATAGTACCACCAACAGTGAAGCAAGGTCCCAAGAGCAATCATATTATTGTCAAAACAGGTTGAATGCTGGAGTAATGGATTTGCTGTGTAAATTTGGATAACCTCAAGCTACTCTTACTCATAAGAGAAGCTGAACTGGCTCCTGGCTTGTGAGGGTCATAGAAATATAAATTTGTCTTTGAGCATCGTTTGCCAGAACTAAAGGGAAGCTGTTTGGGTTCATATAGATACTCATTGATCTTAGTGTAGTGTCTATTTTTTAATATAGCTATATGGAGTTTTTTTTAAAAAAAACAAAACAAAAAAAAAAAAAAACAACAGTAAAATCCCAAGGATAAAGAATAGGTTCTTCCATTTCAATAGCTAGTTGTCACTCTGGATGTTTTGAGCTGGATCCATCTTTATGATGAACACCTACCAATTACTTTTTTGGGCAGGGGATCTGGTTTAGGATAAAAGAAAAAAAAAAAAAAAGAAAAAAAAAAGCTAGCCAGAAGGGTTTGTAATAATTTACTGCAGCTCCTTAATAAAATTGTGATGTTTTTCCTTGAGGAAAATCACAATTTTACAGCATGGAAGTCCATAAATTGCATTTTTTAAACCTGAGGTAAATTTGGAGGGGAAGGGTAGTTCTATTCTTTCTTAGTCCACTGGAACAGGGGAGCCCAACTCACAACTTCCTTTTAAGAGAATTGACCCTTACTTCAATTTTCATTTTCTGGTCATGATTAACTCATTGTAGTGATAGGCTGTACATTAGAATTAAGATGAACCACTCGAGAACAAACAGAGTTTGAGACTGTAATGTACACAGGAAACCACAAGAGCTGTTGCCACCTTATATGGCCATTACAGTATTTCTTTTTCATACGTTTATTTATTTTATATGTTTTATTTATATATAGTATTATATACATTTATAAATATATTTATATATTTATAAATGTATATTTCATGCAATCCTGATATTACAGACCCTGCTAACTCTTCATGCAACATGTAGTGCTTTTTCTCAGTGGTGGAACACAACTACCTATGCTAGCTAGCTTTTAGGGTGTTTTTCACATGATTTTGTCATGTGCCATCTGTAACTTACTGAAGACTTTCTGGGTATGTTTCTGGAATTAGGAAGTTCCAGTGAGGGCTGCCAATAGGTAGTTTGCATGCAGCTAGCCTATTTCCCAGGATACCACTGGTTAGGAGCAGGCTTTTCTGTGCCAGCTGGACTCAGGAACCAGGAATATTCTCAGCAAATGCAATTTACTAGCATAATTGTCAGGTATCTCATCTTCCTTTTCCCTTAGTTTTTACTTGATCTCAGTAAAACTCCCTCTGATCTCTTACGACCCAGTGGTACTAAAACAGAAAAAGAAAAAGTAAATTGGATCTTTCACACTACTCTTTCTTGGTAACAGAAAATAGAGAAGGAGAATGACATGACTCTTGTTGGCTAAAACTGGCAATGATTATTTCCTGTAGTATTTTTCAGGTGATTAACAGAGTGAACTTTGTCTCAAGGTACAAGAAATCGTTGACGGCTTTGTGAACAAACTGCTTCACAAATTGCAAGCTGGAACAAGTATCTAGGACCCAAAGAAAGTCAAAAATCATCCTCATATTTTGCAGCATTTTTCATCTCAAAGAACATCAGGCTTTGGGAATTTACAAGCCTGCCAGGTGAAACAGTCAAAATGATTTCCAGAAAAGTGTTTTGATCAAGAGTGGTTCGATTTGTCAAATTTGGTAGCTCTCTCTGCTGACAGAGAAAATGTCAGGTGTGGTAGCACAAATCAAACTACCTGCAGTAATGTTTGCATGCATGTAGCAAGAACAAAAGGATTTTGTTATTACCCTGGGCTCTCTGACATATAACTGCCGCAGCAGAGCCAAGCATGCTGGTTAGAGCCTAGGCTGTGATGCAGAAGCAATTCTATAAAAGATTGAAAGTCACATTTCTAGTCCTGTTTGTTCCATAAATCCTTCAAGGACTTTTGTGACTTTGTGAATATCAATTACACATTCCTGCCCACATGTCCAAGTAATCTAAAGCTCATACTTCTGCCAACAACTGAAAGAGTCCTGCTGCTTTGGCCAGCACTGAAAGACCACTTCTTGTTCTCTGAAGGGACACCATATATGTTGCTCTGCTAAGCAACAAATCTGCTTTGTCTTTGTTCAGTCTGTTATTGTTATTCAAAAAAAAAAAAAAAAAAAAAAGCCAATGCAATTTTCAAAAAGCTAAACTAATCTCTCCACTTCATGCAAGAGATTAAATTCATACAGAAAACAGAAAGAAAAAAAAAAAAAAAAAAGAAAAAGGAATCCCTCTAAATTTCTACATCTCATCATGCAGTGCTATTGTTAACAGGCTATATCATTTGATAAAGCTTAATTATGTCAATGAAACTTAATTCCACTTTGGAACTCCAAAATACAATCAGAATTGTTTTATGTGTTTCCATTTTTATTCTTCCTCTTCTTTTTGCCTAGTAATTTAGGTAGTTTTCTTCTTATAATTTGGCAACAGTTAAAACATTGCAAAAATCGATTTGACTAAAATAACGGATACCACATATGAATATAAAGCTGGAGAGAGAACTTTGAAGATCTAACCTACCTTTTCTTGTCTCACTGCTGTGTGTATTGCAACAGTTTAATATCGTGTTCACTGCTGTATGGAAAAAAACATAATGAAAGCTATTAAGTTGAAAACTTCTTTCACACACATCTGCAGAAGGATAACAATACTTGTGTAATGCAGGACTCAAATTGTTTATCCAGTCAGCAAAACAAGTGTTGGTGTGTATTTTGTTGTTGTTTGTTTTGTTTTGTTCTTGCATGTCCAAGTGTTTAAAGTTAAAGATTGTATTCTCTTAATTTTTCTAACACATACTCTAAGAGCTTACAAACATGGACCAAACACGTCCTCAAGGAAAGCTTCCTGAATCACTTTTCCTAGACCAGTGAGATTTTCTGAAATAAATCTTTGCTGCATGGTAACTGTTGTTAGATAATTATTAATGAAGCCCTCCTGCTACCTTCCAAGCTCCTTTCTTTTGTTAAGGCTTAAAAATAACTTGCACTATTTCTAAATTAGTCACACTTGAAGCAATCACCAGGGGTTTCCTTGAAGGTCTCTCAGAATTGGTTGCTTCACAGAAATGTTGACTTTATGAACTGTGAAAAGATGGGAGAAACTGACAAATTTGTCAAGCTTGAACTGGAACATAAAGACAGATTGTTTGATGAAGTAAATCATGTGAAAGCTATTTCCAAGGAGACATTTGACAAGCTGTCAGGACATTGGTTGGACAAGCACTGGCTAGTGCTACACAGAAAAGAAACAGCGACAATGGTGAGGAAACATGTCATTTCAGTTGTTTTCCATTTCTTGAGAACCAGTTGTCATAGGATCAACTCAAGAAATCATCCTTCCTGTCAGATTGATTTTATGTGCTAGGACTCTATAAGCTGACCACTTAAAAGATGCACATTCTTATGCCTGAAGTTGTACTTCAGGCATAAGAGCCTGAACTATGTAGGCTTCTTTCACATCCAGTGGTAAGGGACAGGCTCTCTCATGGACTAGTTCAGAGATCACAGGTGAAGCTCTTTTCGTGAATTCACTTGCTTGTCTCTTGGGTTCTTGTTGGCCCATTTCTCTAACCTGTGAAGGTGTCTCTGAAGGATAGGCAACACACAGCCACTCCTCCCAGTTTTTGTAGGATATTCAAACTTACTGAGGGTGTACTCTGTGTTGTTGTCCAAGCTATAAATGAAGGTGTTACACTGTACTGCACCCACTATCAATTCCTGGGGTACACTGCTAACAACTGTACTCCAGCAGGACTTTGTAAGATAACAATCCTTTTATTGTACTCAGGTACTCAGCTGTTCTTTAGTCCACTTACCTATCCTGTACTCAATCTATTGTCTCGGAAAATGTTATGAGAAATAGAGGTGATAGCTCTACTAAAGTCAAGATAAACTTCTCTCCACTCATTCAGCAAGCAAGCAGGTCATCCACAGCAAGTTATCAGGCTGGTTAAGTGCAATTTCCCCCTTTGGAAATCCACGCTGACTATTCTCAATGACCCTTTTGTCCTTTACCTGTATGGAAATGTTTTCCAGCAGGAGTTGGTAGGATCTCCATCCTACCTTAGTACTCATAGGTGCATCCCACCAGACACATGGAGCACATGACCAGCACTCCTCTTCCACTAAGGGCAAGTCTTCCTTGCTCCAGACTTTCTGATCTCACTGGTCTCAGGACCTGGAATTCCTAAAGGTGGTTCTCAACAATAAAGACAGGTAAAGGAGACACTGTGTACCTTAGCAATTTCTGTGTCTTTTGTCACCCCTGTCCCATGCAGCAACAGGCCTGCATTTTCCTTAGTCTTACTTTTGCTGCTCACATATCCATAGAAATCTTTCTTGATGCCCCACAAGAATCTTGCCAGGTTCAACTGCAAGTGGGCTTTAGCTTTCCCAGTTGGGCCTCTCTTTCAGTGGCCATTTTTATTTGGAGGGATTGATCACTCAATCTACACTCAATCTACACCAGATGTATGTCACCAGGGCTTCATTTTCCAGGAAATTTCCCAGGAAATACATCAGCCATTTTACTAGCTCAGCCAATAAGCCAATTCAGCTGATATTTCAGCATGGCAGGAGTAAAAGAACTGAGGTCAACATCTAAATTCATAACTCAAGTCTATATAATTCAAGTTCAAACCTAAAAGTACTTACAGCCTCCAAGTCTTCCTGGAAACAAATAAGAACAGTTAAGTATTGCTCAGCGTAATTATAAATCTCCTTAAGCACACACAGTTTAAAACCTCTGAGACAAATTTCACCTTTCTTTCCTTTCCATGTCTGCTTGGGGAAAAAAAAAAAAAGTTAGGATTCAGACCAGCATATGCAGACTTGGTAAGCTTTTCCACATGTTACATCTATGCACTTTAAAATCCTGAAGGAAAATCATGAACAGTTTTCAGCAGCATTAAAAAGAATATCATTATTTTTCCATTGATTTAAAGGAAAAACATTATGTTAGATTCATAGCCTCACTACACAAACTCTGATGTCTCACAAGACCCACCAATAGATGACATACTTTGGCTTTTATGTGAGCCTTATAAAATATTAACATCTACTGGGGGACACTTCTGCTTAAGTAATCAATAAACTTAAGACCTAATTGTTAGTCTCCCCTTTCTTCATGTTCTTAATCATCTTAGTTTATGCCCTTAGGGAGAGTAAAATGTTAAATGTCTCTTTTACTGTTTCTCATAGCCTTTTTTTTCCCCCATTCATTGTTCATATCATTTTCTATTTAATTTCTTCATATTACCTTTTCCTGGATTTCTATGTAGACTTGCATATGACAGTTAAGTAATTCATATAAGGACTGTTCATGACTTTCCATAAATATCCATTCATTTCTGAAATGTCACTTTATATAGAGGGCCTAAACCTGTTCTCAGATGCTTATGCTCAACACTGCAGCATCAGTGGAAGCTGTGCTCTGCCATAGGTCATCATCTTAGGTGGTACTGATAAAATAAACATTTCCAAAACAGTCTGATTTCTGACATCTATATGAAAGGAAGAATTTTAATATTCTGAACAGTGAGTGATACTTTGTTTTGCAAGCACATCATGTGTAAAATCACTCTATATTCTAGTGATTATTATGTTTAGAGTACAATTGTGGTAGAAAAC
This sequence comes from Anas acuta, assembly GCF_963932015.1. Classification (NCBI taxonomy): domain Eukaryota; kingdom Metazoa; phylum Chordata; class Aves; order Anseriformes; family Anatidae; genus Anas; species Anas acuta. The sequence continues at coordinate 182,413,066 of NC_088979.1, read as the reverse complement.
AGACTACCAATTCATCAATGTCTGACTATCATCATGCCTATGATCTTCATGATTCTCATCTCTGCGTCTTCCCCCCCTGAGATGTGACAAAATGCAGAAAGCCCTCTCCATTGTGGCCATGGCACTGACCCACAGAATACAGAATCCCTTGTCTCAGAGTATTTTTCTTCTGATCCCAAAAGTTTCTTGAAACTAATATAAAGAGAGCTAGGTGAGTTAAAAGGAAGAGTTCATAGGCAGGGTTGGCATTTTCAGAGCCTGAAGACATTTACAGAGTAATTATCTTTAATCAGTACTGCATTCTTTTTTTTTTTTTTTTTTTTTTTCCCTGAAACGATCTCATTTTGTGATTTCCAATATCATTTAGCCAAATACACTATCTGCAGGGAATTTAAATCCTCTGGAATGGTTACTGGACATTTCTCCAATGAAATTAATGACATACACCTTTTTTTTTTTTTTTTTTTTTCTTTTTTTCAGTCTTGTCTACCACAGTTCATACCTTCTGACTTTTTTTTTTTTTTTCCACCTCCTGAATTTTTCTCAGGTGCGGAGACTGGCTTCTGTCAAACCAACAGGAAAATGGACAGATAACTCACAAAGAAATTGGACCAGCTACCTTCGCAATGCTTTATTTGCTGCTGTTTTAAAATCACATCTCATCAGGTTGATCATTTTATATCGCTAACCTTCTTCTGCCCATGTTCTTTTCTTGTCTTCTACTGGTAGAAAGCACTCACTGTCACTAGCTGTTGTTCTCTTCAGCACAATGTGATTTTAGTTCTTATTTGCTACAGTAATAAACATAATAAATAATAATAAAATTTGCCCACAGAGAGAGATCTAGAGCTGGATGTCAATACAAATGATAAATTATCTTTGTTAATGCATAGCAAGGTCTGTTGAATATCAGGTAAATCAGACTAATATAATAAACATTTAATATATTATTTATTTAAATTAAAAGCCACAGAGGCCAAAGCTGAGCCCATCAGTGAAGTTGGTGGTACCTCTGTGAAAAGATATTTAAGAAAGTGCAGAACATGAGAGAGAGATGAGGAGAGAATGAGGGAGGAGAGAGAGGAGGAGGAATCAAAGGGGAGCAGGACTAGAACGCCAAGGTCAGAGGAGCAGGAGGTGATCCTGGTGATGCAGATATTAGAAACAGAATTGTAGGGGTTGGAAGAGACCTCGAGAGATCATCAAGTCCAATCCCCCTGCCAAATCAGGTTCCCTAGAGAAAATATATTTCTGAAAGGATGGTGACCCATACTAGAGCACAAGAGAAGAACAAGAAGGAAGGAACAACACAAACCACTATACATTGAAGGATATACATCCTTCCTGTACCTTTCATTGCCTCAGTGTGGATATACTGAGCATAACCTGCAGCAACAACCAGGGGGAAAGAGAGGTCTCCGCTGTGAAGTCAAACTCCTAAGAAAAGGAAGGGTGTGTTCTCCCTATGTGTTTAAATGCATGCTTCTTGGTTTGACTTTGTTTTACAATACCCAAAACAGTAATTAAATATTTATATTAACTGGCAATAAATTAATTTCTGCAAGTCAAACCTGTGTTGCCCAGCACAGTAATCGGTACATGATCTATCTCCCTATCTTTATCTTGACCCACAAGCTGTCTTGCTCCTGTTCTTTCCATTTTCTCCACCTTTCAGGCTGAGGGTGGGGAGAGTGAGTGAATGGATGGGCGGTTGCTTGGCTGCCAGCTGTACGAACTCACCTGTCTTTTTTGGTAGTTATCTTTTTTGGTAATGTTGCTGACATCTTCAGCAGTACCTGCTCTTAAGAAGAAATTAACTTTGTTTTGAAGAATCCACCAAAGTCTCAGAGTAGCCGAAACTCCCACAATACTCACTATTTTAGGTATTTTAGAAATAGCTTAGCATTTGATAAGACATATTTAGACATGTAGTGTTTGATCAATTATAATGTTGTCCTGTGAACAGAATCACAGAAAATATTCACATGGAAAAAACAAATAAAACCTCATGTTCACCACAGTTGAGACAAATGTGACCTACATGACTCTTCCTATTGGGTGTTCCTGAAGAAATATCTCTTAAAATATGTCTAGATCAGACTGAACATAATCTCTAGAGCTATAAATTATATCAACATTAATAATTATATGCAAATAAATCAACCTTTTCCTCTAGGAAAAGAGTATTTATGTTGGCAAGGGTTGCAAGCCCCAAATTTAGTGTACTATTATGCTCCTTCAGGCTTGACTGCTTCCTTAAAGATGTAGAAATCAGTATCACGAACACTTGTCCATATTCAGTGCAAATGCAGCATCCAACTGTAATTTTTCAAAATAATTAGATGCTTGGTTGAGCACCTAGTTTTAGTCAATTCATATGAACACAGGTGTAATTATGATATATCAAAAAACACTGTTTACAGTAGTTATTTCTTTTTGCTACAAATTCAATTATCAAATAAATTTGAAAATTTATTTTTGAAACCACTTAGCATTTCTTCCTAGATTTTTATGGAATACAAAAAGACAACAATTAAACCAATAACATTTCACAAGCCGTGAAACTGAATGACACCATCAGTGTACAAAAAAAGAACAAAGAACCAATGCGGCATGAAAATGTGGCAATGAACAATCATGCAAGATTGTGTTAAATAAAGCTAAATGACAGCTTTTAAGCATTTATTAACCACATCCAAACAAATGCAATGAACACATACTAAGCCTCAACAGGCAACTAATTCTAAATATTTATTTCACAGTCTTCATAGGAAAAGACTTCTGACCTTTTCTTCTTTGGGTTCACGCAAACATCTTAGAATAAAGCTATCTGAGAAAAATACAGATTTAAAAAGTGAATAAATTTCAAAAGTTTCATATCACATCTTAGAGAACCATAAAAAAGTAGAGTTGAAGTGACCTTAAGAAAATATCTTATCCATACATCTACTCTGAGACTGATCAGCTATTCAAACTAAGTATTCTATTAACCTGGTCCAAAAAAAATCCATCATTAATGCAGATTTTGGGAAAACTATTCCATGCCTCAACACTTTTTTCTTTTTTTTTGTCAGAAAGTCTACCTGACTATTTAATATAGATCATTCGTTTTGGAATTTAAACTAATTACTTCCTCTCCTATGTACCATGGATGCACAGAAACAATTATTTCTTCTGTTTCTATTTTTTGTATACCACATAACTCCACATGAGAAAAAAACGTTCCCTTGACTAAGCTGAGCAACCCCAGGTCTTTCCATCCATCTTTGGAGGTCATGTTTTCTAAGCCTTTCATCATTCTTGCTGGGGTCCTCTAAACTTTCTCCAACTGACCTATGTTTTTCTTGAAGTTTTATGACAGAAATTGAACACATTACTTCAGCTTATCAGAGGTCTGGAACAGAAAGGTTACTTTATGTCTCTTACAGGTTGTTTATGTCATTTGTTATTTTTCAGAACAGAATGACATGGCTGACTCACTCTCAGCTTGTGATTCATTCTTTTTTTTTTCTCTAAAGACCTGCCACTTAGCTGGCTGTTTACCCACATGTATTTATGCAATTGACTATTTTTGCTTAAGTGCACTATCTTTTACTTGCCTCTGTTGACTGCATCTTATTTTTTCAAATCATTTTCTTCAATTTGACAAAATGCTTTTGTACTACAACAAGGAATCAACACCCTCAAGATATGATATTATTTGGGAGTCTTTCTTCAGCTTACCATGCTTCTCAGGTGTGTTGTATTTTGGAGAGCACAGCAACAACTCTATTGCCAAACCTGTCAGAACATACCAATGTGTTCTCAGAATTCTAGACATCCTGAATATCTGTCTGACACTGTTATGGAAATTGAGCTGATGCAGTACCTCTTAACCTTCAGTAGTCTGGTAAATAAGATCTTAACAACTGAAGAATATTTATTTCCACAAAATTCCAGGTAGATTTAAATCTTACTAAGTGCATAGTAAACACTGAGGACCACACAGGCTTACTTAAAAAAAATGTGGCCCGTTAAGCAAACTCTGGAAGTACAGATGAGTGCAAGATTATCCCTAAACTGCTATATTATGTCTATGTTATCACAGAGGTCAGAAGTCCTTCCTGTACTTCTTTATTCCATTGTTGAGGAGCATTTTTTTCATTTCAATGAAAGTCAAAGACCACAAAGACCAAAAGGCCTCAGTTTGAATACTTTGGCTATTTCATAATATATTAAAAAATAATAATAATAAAAAAATGTCTTTACCATGTTTTGGAAAATGCTGTTTCTGTTTTTCAGTAACTCAGAAGCTTCAAAAATTAGCCTAAGAAAATAATATAATTTGAGAGATAAGACAACATCTTTAAAGTTACAAAAAATGTAAAATAAGGGCCATCATTCATCATAGAACAACTTCAGTTTTCCACAGAACACTGAAAATAAAAGGGTCACCAACACTGGATGCTCTAGTTTAAGGCTGCCCATAACCACTTAAGGCTGTGTGAGTTACGTTGTCCACTTAATTAAGGATATCTTAGAAAGTATACCTAAGCAAAGGAGGTATATGTGACTAGTGATATTCTAAAATATTAAACAGATTAAACAGATATTCATTCTGTTTAAACTACAAATCTTTTTTCTCCTTTATTTACTTCATTTTGATTTTACTTTTACTTTTATTATTTTTCTTACTTAAAGCCAAAAAAAACAAATTTTTTAAAAACATGTATGCAAAGTCAAAGTAAGAATTAAACATGAAAAAAGTAGGAAAAAAAATGGGATATATATTTTGAATAATCCCAGTATAATCCATGAAGTTAGAAGATTCAGAATTGAGCCCCCAGAGCTAATGATTTTTGAAGAAAAGGTATCTTTTTGGACTTTTGGGTTATTTGATATATATGAGTTTTCTTAAATGACAATTCATTTATATTCAAGATTTTATATATATATATATTATATATATATATATATATATATTTTTTTTCTAGGCTGGAGAATGTAGTTATGTCTAGAAAATCAGCACCAGCATCACACCTGTGAAAGCTAATCTACTTAATTGGAATAGGCTTCCCAGCAACATCTCTTGCTGTCTCCTCTTCCTTCCTGTTGTATAATTTCATTTTAAAATAAGTATCTCAATACATTATAAATTAACTCCAGTTCTAATGGTCTCATTTTATTTTGACAGTAAACCTATTGAGGTGGAGACTGGCTTTTTTGTTCTCTGTTGCATTGCTAAACACGAAAGTATTCTACTTCACAGATTTTCACAGTGAAGACAATGATGCCTGCATAATAACCATAGTTAGACATTCATTCCTGAAACTGAAGAACTTGGATTTAAAAAAAAAAAAAAAAGTTCATAAAGAATTCTACTTCAGAAAATAATTCTCAGGGTTTAGTGTATATCGTAGGAAAGCAATTGCATCAGTTAATGAAAATAACAGAGCAAGAAACACTTTACTATTTTACAGGCAATACTTAAATAGCTCTTGTAGAAATAATTCTATTTATCTGTGCTCACACAACTGCACCTTTTAATAAGCTCTTTTAATGACTTTCTTGAAAATATATGCCTAGGTTCCCATCTGCTGTTGTCTACATCTGAAGCACACTTAACAAAATTCACACACAATAAACGTACACAGAAAAAATGCTGTGATATTAAGCACAAGCATGTAAAAATTTTTAACACTTCAGTTATGCCATCTTCATTCTCATTACCTTGTATGTACGAACATTGCATTTTTTGGTTTTATTCTGTTATACAGATATTCCTATCTTTATTCCTGCGTTTGTAATAAAAAAGATCCCATGCTTCTAAAATGTTGGGGTTTCCTTTCGTTATCTCAGTCCAAGGATATGTGTTATACTAATACATCAACTCAGTAGGAAAATATATAAGTTAAATTACTTTTGCAGTAGCCTTCTTAGCCAGCATAAACCTTTAAGCATCAGTGAAGAACGCACAAACCTCTAGAGCTAGTCAGACAGGTGAGATGTTAAAATAAAAAATTCCAACATTCTTTGAGCTATGGAACATTTAATTTAAAATATAGAACAACTACTATGCAAAGAGATAACAAATACCCATTACTGTTCATTTCTACAGAAAGTTGCCTCATTAGAAAATAAAATCCTATTGCTAAGCAAATTAGCTAAGAACACAGCCACAGTGCAAACATACTTAATGAGTGTATTAAATTTAGAAAAGAAAAATGCGTAATTTCAAGGCAAGAAGCAGATTTAATACTGGCAAACAAAAGTCTAATTTGCAGTATCTCTAATGATTCAATGGATAGAAAAACTTTGAAATCAATAGAAAGGCTAACATTAACTTCAAACAGCTTTGGGTCAGGTTCCAAAATTTACACCAACTACAATAACTCTTCATATGCTATTACCGTCTGTCTTCTTAATGCTCAAAACCTCCTTAAGTTTTGAAGTAGCCAGGAGGCACAAGAACCATTCCTTTCTGAGAGAGTCCATATATCATATATCATATCAACACCTTCTTTACAGGAAAACTTGGAGATTTTCAGAGTTTTTTAGAATTGCTGAACCATGGAATTGCCACAAGCAGAGATGTCTCCAGAATCACAATAACGGAGGCCTTCCTCACGCCCCTGCTCATATTCAGTCTTTTGCTGTTTCCTGGATCATCTCCCATTTCTTTCTCCTACCCTGTCAGTATAGGAGAAAACTGTCTCCTGCCCAGAATGAGTTTCTTCACCCACTACTTCATCAATGAGATATTTGAAGCTGGCTTCTTCAAGTCAGTCGTGATTCTGCACTGTGAGACAGCTGCTGAAATACCAGCTGTAATATCTGAAAGTGTTTCATTGCTATCTAATGACATATCAATCCCTACCCTATAGCATTTGGTTTAATAAAAGCAACTATCTTTTCTCTTCAAATCTTATTTCTTAAATTACCATAACATAACCATTAAATACCCATTATACGTATGTTTATTATTATTATTATTATTTCCACATAAAATACGTGAGCTTAAATTATACAGAACAGTAATATAATACAAAGAATGAAGAATTACTTATCTTAATACTTCTCATATACTTATTTCAACACACTCTCTAATTCTGGCCTTTGCATTTCAGGCTTGCCAGCAGTGATAATAAAAACTCATGGATCTGACTGGCCTTTAGACAAGGAAAATCATTAAAACACAGCACTTTGTAATGAGAATCATGATTCCTTATTGATTCATCGCACATGAACAATGTTTATAAAGACGCGATTAGTCAAAATGCTTTCTTGGAAATCACTAGAAATTATTAAATACTTATACAGTCATCAGCTTAGTCATTTTAATAAATCTGAATTTTTAACCTCTATTAGCCTATTAACTCTAACTTTTAACATATAATTTCAGATGTACTACAAATGATCTGTGGCCCATAACTGTCAGAATTTGGCTTATGTCCATAAAAATCTACTGCAAAATCAAGTGCTGCTGTCAAAAGCAAGAGTAAAAGGAGCAGAAACGGGCTCTATTTAGCTATGGAAGCATATAGAAACAGTTTTGATTATTCTGCTCTTTTACAGTAGATCTCAAACAAAATGAAAGCTGACCCTTTTTGAGAGCTGCATTATTTATAATCTGAGTATATACTTCACATTTAACATTGTATCAGCAGCCTATGAAATGTCCCATGCTTAACTTCACAAACATACAGAAACCACTTCTATGATTGCGAGAGCCTGATTGTAGCACAATCTTCCTGCTATTGTATTACAAGACATTGGAACAAAGTAAAGTTGGACAGGTAGCATTTTCAATATTGCCTATGGACTTAACTATTATTGCAACAGACGTGTTTAAAAACACATTTGAAAACATTGCCCAGCATTTTCAACTGGCTCCAAAAATTTGAAAGAAAAAAAAAAAAATAAAAATAATAATAAAAAAGCTTGAGGCCAGTTTCCTAAAGGAAAGGCGAAGTTCTGATCTTTCTGAATTGAATGGAAAGTTTTCATTATTTGTGGTTGGATTAGCATTTCAGTTGTTTTGGGGGCTTTCAAGAATTCCTGAACTTGTTATGAGCATGGGCACCAGTTACCTGTAGATTCTTAGCAATCCTACCTTTCAGTACATGAGATCAAGAATGATAAGGCTGCCATGCTGTTATTTATGAATTTTCATTTAATAGTGAAAGCTTTGAACATGATTTACTGAAAGTCATACCATGAGCAGAATTCTTACTTTACTTTTTCCTCTGCAGAGATATTTATTTGCTACTATGATACATATAAATTGCAGCACATTTCATGATTACCTCAAGTAACACAAGAACATACTGTATATACTTACTAGAACATTAAAACCACATTCTGATTTAATGTAATTAAATATAGTGTTCATCTAGCTTCTCAATTGACTGTAATATTCTACTGCAGAAACTGGATAATTTCTTGAAGACAAATGAGTAACTGAAGAGCAAGATGCTTATCACTGACAAAACAGTATTAGAAAACACATTTCAGGATAACCTTATGACAGACCCAGAAACTATTTTGTTGACACATACTGTTGGGATCTAACTTATTTCATCAAAATTCTGGTTATGTACAGCTTCATTTTTCTCTTTTGATTGTGTGCAGGACAGCACACACAAAACTCAGATTCTTCAGGTTTGAGGTGACAATTAAAAAAGTAATAGCAAATGTAGAAAAGGTAGCTAGGAACAGAAGCAGTAAAAGATGAAAGAATTAAAATAAGAAGATAAATAATGATTTAAATGACTCAGGAATACAACTCAATGCTTTCAAATTATTTTAGTTTATCTATATTATATACACTTTCGACTCTTTCACTTCACAAGGATTGTAATTGCAAAGCAGATCTTTAACAGACATGAAAACAGAAACAACAGCAATGAGAAGCACAACAGCAGGTTAAAACAGAATTCCCTCACTTTGCATTTTCTGTTTCTAGATGTTTTTTGTCTTACCAATAAGGAGCTTTAAAAATGTTCTATTCTTGATTGTATCCTTCAGTGCTTTAGCAAGTTTTTTTTTTTTTTGTTAATGAATTTTTAATTATGATCAAAAGTGTTGTTTTGAATATGTAGATTTCAAAATAAACATTTTAAGACATAAAGTATTCCACCAGAAATGCTTGCTTGACAGAACTTAATAGTCTAAAGAACAGAGTTGATTTCTCCAAAACTTTTGATAGAAACAAGAGACTTGAGCAAGTGACACTCATTTCAGCCTATCAACTCTGCTGCGACTGGCTTTTCAGATAGCCAGATCATTTATCCTCCAGGCAATCGGTCATGCTTAAATTTCTGTCTCCACCTTAGCTCTGATTGCTTTCCCCACTGTTTGCAAGGTACCAGTTTAGTTCACCAGACAAAGAGATGGAAAACCTAATGGATGGAAAACCTAAGATGGAAAATTTTGTTTGCTTTGCACCAAAACAAGTATAAAAAAGTTGGGAGTTTTTGGCTGTCCGTAAGTGAATTGGCACATCAAAAGTTATTAAGGAAATTCTTCATTCAGTCAGCTCCAATATGCCATATGTAGTCAGCAGGAAGTGTTTTCATTTTAGAAGTAACTGGATAAAATCAGAGGACTATAAGTAGCCAGGAAAGACTTAGCACCATTAAGTACACCATTCACTATTTTTTTCCATATAACAAAAATAATCAATGAAAATAATAAATCCTGTAATGGCAAGGTCCAGATAGTATTTTTGCTTATTACCAAGCGCATTATATTAATATCCAGTGGAAGGTATAGGATTAAAATTTATGGAGAACAGTGATGACCTAAAGGAAAAATGTTTCAGAAAAGGTTGTCAGCAATAAAAATTAGTATGAAACATAAACATTAGTGAATCCCCCTGCAGAAATTATTGAATATGGATGGACTTAAGCTCCAATCTTTGAATCATCTTTTAAAGTGTAACTGTAACGCTTCAGGTGACTTGACTAACGCAGATCCAAAAGGTGAGGATGTTGTGGAGGAAAAGATTCAAACGTATGGAGAGGATAAAATGGTTTATTGTGGGGCTTCCTGAGTCACTGCGTGAGGAGAAACAACCGAAGGACAGCGGGGGGAAACGCAGGCCCCCCCGGTGCGGAGGCAGAAGGGAGGGAGCCGACTCAGCTCCCTCACCATGGAGAAAGACCGAACCCCCCTCCAACCTTCCCGCCCTGCCCACCCCCTCGCGGGCAGCAGCTGAGGGCAACGCCTTCACTCCTGCACACAGCGCATGCTCGCACCGATTCGCAGCGCTACCAGCGCGCATGCGTGATGCTCTAGGCATGCGCCCAGTGCGAGCAGGCGAGAAAGCCGGGCGGAAGTGTTGCTAGCGGCGGACGGTGGCGCGCCGCGCCGGCGGGCAGGTACGGGAGGGGCGCGGAGCGGGGCTCCGCGGGAGCAAGGGGAGGGCGGCGCCAGGAGGGCTCCGCGGGGGCTCCGCTGCCCGGTGCGGCACCGGCCGGCACTGTGCGCAGCTTCCCTCCCTGCATACCCGCTCCCTGTCTCTCCTGCGGGAATTCAGCCCCCGCTTTGGCAAACCTAATGCTTTAGGGCTTCACAGTGTGTGTGTGTATATATATATGTATATATATATATATATATATACACACATGTACTGTGTATACATATATATATACACACTGTTATATATATGCCCTATATACAGTAAATATACTCTGTTTTATCTTCTCCTAGTTCTACTTTAACTTCTTACACACAAAGTACATAGAAAACAAAGTTTCACTTCGTAACACATCTAATCTAACACTAAGTTCTTGCTTTTAAACATCCTGGCTTCTTGCACTTGCTGGATCGCCTCCGGAATAGTTACAGGTCACATCAGGAATGGGCCTGCTGCCCTCTTGTCTTAAGCTCTGTTCATATTGCAGCCGGTGGCTGCTTTCTAGAGCTGCAGTGTTTTTAGGTAAATGGCAGCATAACAATCCATTTTCCTCAGGCTGCATTTGTTCGTTGCTGTTTTTAAACAATTTGATTGGTACTTTGTAATCTGAAGTGAATAAAGTAAAGGAGTTGGTGTTTGTTTATTTTTAAGAACTCTAGTTGTCTGCTAGCGATGGTAAACACCAGCTCTGTTTGAGTAAAAATGGCCTAGGACTTATTTCCAGAGACTTGCACCTGAAAACCTGTACCAGCATCAAGCTGAAGTCTGATGGTCAAGGGGATAAAGTGTGTCACACTTCTGACTTATTTTTCCTTTTGTTTTAGTTAGCTGTTGTATTTTTTTTCCCTCAAGGAATGCTTAATGACATTACAAGTTACTAGACTGTGTTAAAAAATGTCCAAGCTACATATTTTTGTCTTCTTGAGTGCTTACAGTGGCATTTTAACTGAACACCAGGATCTAATTGATGTGGTCATGGTTGTTCCTTCATTCTTTATGACATTTTGGTGAGATTTCCTCCACAGATCTGCACAACCATGTGTTTATTCTCTGATTTGGAGAATGACTTCCAAGAGCTCACTGCAAGTAGCATCTGCTTTAATAAATAACAAATCTCCTCATGCCTTTGCTGCAGCTTCCTTATCCCAAAACATTAATTCTCTTTACGGCGTTTTCATATGTCAGTGAAATATTTCTTGGTTATAGAGAAAGAAATAATCTTTCTAAGCCACCTCTTGATTCTTGGGATTTCTTTTTTTCTGCTCCAGAACTGATCTCTTACTGGTTCTGAAAGAAAAATTGTGTACTTGAGGAGGGTACACAGGAACAATCCCTAAGTTGTAGCGATAGCCAAAGTTAGGAGCCAGTAGTGCATATGTTTGGCTTTAACAAAGGTTAAATATTGGGTGTACCTGTGTAATCCAGGAAAAAAGTAATTGTGTTCTATCCGCTGCACTGTATTGATGTACTATTATGTATGGTAAAACAGATCCGGCTTCAATTTCCTCCCCCCAGAAAGTTAATTCTGGAGTCAAGGTGGAGAATACTAATGTATTTAATTTTCAGTCTTGTTCTTTTCAGGATTAATGACAACTGAATTATTAGACTTGCTGTGGTTAGAGTGTAGTTGTATCGTCTCTAGTATGTCATTTTTATTATGAATTTTGTACTTGAGGTACTTGAAAGTATGCTAAGTAAGTTTGCAGGTGACACTAAATTGGGAGGAGCTGTTGACTCCAAAGTTGAAACTGAGCCATGAGTGTGCCCTGGCAGCCAGGAGGAACAGACATACCCTGGGGTGCATCAGGCCCAGCACTGCCAGCAGGGCAAGGGAAGGGATTGTCCTGCTCTGCTCTGTGCTGGTGTGGGCTCACCTCCAGCACTGTGTGCACTTCTGGGCACCTCAATATAAGAAGAACATAAAACTATTAGAGTGCCTAAAGTAGGGCTACAAAGATGGTGAAGGGTCAGGAGGGGAAGACATATGAGGATCGGTTGAGGTCCCTGGGTTTGCTCAGCCCAGAGCAGAGCAGGCTGAGGGGAGGCCTCATGGCGGCCTGCAGCTCCCTCACGAGGGGAGCGGAGGGGCAGGCGCTGAGCTCTGCTCTCTGGGGACAGCGACAGGACCCGAGGGAACGGCATGGAGCTGGGACAGGGGAGGGTCAGGCTGGGGGTTAGGGAAAGGTTCTGCACCCAGAGGGTGGTCAGGCACTGGGACAGGCTGCCCAGGGCAGTGGTCACGGCACCAGCCTGCTGTGCTGTGCTGTTCAAGGAGCATTTGGACAATGCTGTCAGACCTGACTTTTGAGTGGTCCTGTGTGGAGCCAGGAGTTGGACTCAGTGATCCTTGGAGGTCCCTTCCAGCTCAACATATTCTATGGTTTATGACTTGTCAGTATGAAGAAAAAGTGATAAAGATTGGCTTACATCATTTTATTTATAATTTAGGATCCTGTTAGGGGCTTAGTTTTTCTGTTTGTTCGTTTTTAAGTTTGTGTTTTGATTCCCTTTTTGGAGAGAATAACAGAACTGTGATATTTCAGAGAACTAGATATGAAAGACAAATATGTTGGACCAATTCAGCAAATAAATGCAATGGGGAGAAGTCTTGCTTTGTGATCTCTTTGTCTTCTCTTCCAGGAAATGCTTGTTTCTCTTGATCTGGGGTGAAGAAAACAGGACATTAACTGTGACTGTCTTTGTGCTATTTTCTTTATATTACTTGTTACATTATGTGTTCCTTGTATTTACTTAGAGACATGAGGTCAGTGGGTCATCATTCCATTACTAGTGAACTGTTATTTCTGGCTTGTTATCATCTGTGAAAATTTAGTTGATCTTCATTGAATCCTAAGGATTCTCCTTGCTCAAAAAGAATTGTACAAAAGAATTCAGCAACTTGTATATCCAGAATGTACGTGGAATGATTCCTGCTTGTAACAGGTTGACTTGACCTGTCTGTCACTGCTAATAAGATGTTTTGCAGTGGTAGAATGTTCCCTGGGGCTTTCAACTATTAAGGCATGGTGGTACCTTTAATTTAACATTGACAGGGGATGAGAACATTTTTGTGTACTAAGCTTGTGACCTACAGCTTTTTGTGCTGAAAACTTGTAGCAACTTTCTACCCCTTTATTATCCTAATTACGGTCTAATATTTGCTATTTCATGTTGCTTAAAGAGGTGTGAAAGAAGGGGAGAAACAGTGATGAATTAACTTGATTGTAAGAACAATTTGCAGTTCTTATGTGCCTTTCTTAAAAAAAAAAAAAAATCTTAATTTTCTGTTGTTTCTGTGTCTCACTCATGTTGTGCTGGCGTTCAGGTCAGCAGTTTTGTATTGTTGGTGGTTGTATGCTAATTTGAGAGTTTTCAGTTCTGTTGCTGAATTCTTTTGTACAATTCTTTTTGAGCAAGGAGAGTCCCTAGGATTCAATGAAGATCAAGTAATTTTTTTATTATTTTTTTTTAATTTTAAGCTTGTTTTTGCAGTGTGCTGCAACTAAAAGGAAAAAATAATTAATTTGATTGCTTACTGAACCTGACAGCTTTTGTTGTACACCAATTTCTTAGCTCCATAATTCAGGTTTTAGATCTTTACAGTCTTAGGTTGCAAGTGAGAAGAATGAGTTAAAGTCCTTCTTGATATTATTATTAATCATATTAAAATATAAGAATCTCTTTCCCTTCTTTCTGGACCTCAACATAAAGGCGTGCTGTGTTTGCAGTACTTTGGTGGAATATACCCTCATTCCAGAAGAACAAATTTCTAGAATAACTGTTTATTTTTGTTGAAGGCTAACCTTTATTCAAAGCTGCTTCTAGCAGGCAATTGTTTTCTGGTGTACCATGTTATTTTTTTTATGCTTTTGGAATACGTGTTAATGTTCCCTAGATGATTAAGATGGAAGTAGTAGACTGCTCCGTCAGAAATATAAAGTCTAGAAAATTAGTAGGTAGAAAATCAATTATAGAGCAGAGCAGCACGTGAATGTTGAACCCATAGCTATCTTCAGTTACTTTTCACTTGCTTAAAAAATGATAGATAGCACTTTTTCTGGGTTTGTTTACAAGGTGTAACCTTTTGTATAGCTCTCTGATTATTAAAATTATTAAGTTTTTCAGTCGCTATATCTCTGTATTTTTGTCATTTTTAGCTATCGGAAGGCAATAGGTGTTTTCAGTTTGTGGGAATAGAAATGTTGTTTTTGCAGTTACCTTGTTTAGAGGAAAGCAATGTGGTATTGAGATATGCTTACAGTGATAAGAAAGTTTAGCAGGTGACCTTGTAAAATGCAGACAACCAGACTACTTAGAGCAATTAGGTGAAAATCGCGGTGTCAAGTCAGATAAGTGAAGAAACATTATCACTTTAAACAGTAAAAATGTCAAATGAAATTTGAAATTTTACAGGCCGGCAACTGAAGGCCATGCATTGTCCGTGAAGCATCAGATCGATTGTGAACCTGGATTGCTCACTCAATGGGGAAACAGGGGAGGGTCATGTCATAAAAAAGTATATAAACTATGTTTTGGAATTAGTAGGCGCGCTCTCTTGCTTGCGGGGCGCCCACCATTGCAATCACAATTAAATTACTACTTCACTGAGATCCTTGCCTGAGCCTAAGTTATTGGCTACGGAGTGTTTCTCACAAGTTCACTGCCTACTTTCCTGTGTGGGTATGTTTTGCAGCCATCCTGTTTTTCTGCTGTTCAAAGAGTGTCCCGTGATGCTGTCTACCTTTCTTACAGCCTCCTCGCCCCCTTCCTTATGAGAAGCTCTGTTTATGCCACTTACAGGATTCTTGAGCAGCAGATTCAAATTGGAGTGATTCTTGTCAGTGTTACGCAGACAGCCTTTTCAGAGCAACAGAGATACTCGACAGACTTATCTTCACTTAGCTGCTATTCACAACAGCTCTGAGTGCCAAGGACAACACTAAAGATATTTGCACCTAGATTTTGGAAGCCAGGGCTTGCATCACTTATGTTTTGAAAACTTGCTTTTGTAGCTCTTGGAGCTGCAGTGTGTGTGTACATACACACCCACGCCTTCATGTTTTAATTGCAGAGAACAAAAATCTGGGAACTTCGGTGTTTAGCTGTTAAAATACATGACCTTATTTTTATATGTATAGAAATTCAAGATCTGGAAAAAGGAAAAAAAAAACACAACTTGTTTTCTACTTGGATGTTATTTACATATATACTCCCACAATTAGGTAATTTGTTAAGTAGTGTAAATAATACGGGCATGTACCACTGCATCAACTTGCATATGTATCATTTTCAGAAATTTTCTTTTGTAATTTTGAAGACACGTGCAGAATATTCATTCCATTGAAATAAATGGTAAAGGATTTTTTTAAAGGAAAGTAAGGGGGCCATAGAATTTAAGGGAATTTAAATTTAGAATTTAGAATTTAAATTAAATTTAGAATTTAAATTTAAATAAGAATTTAAATTTAAATTTAAATTTAAATAAGAATTTAAATTTAAATTAGAATTTAAATTTAAATAGCCATCAGAGAGAGTCAAGTTTTTAAACCTGAATACCTTTCTTTATTTTGATTTAACAGCGGTCTTTGAATTATAACAAAATACATCTTGCTTTCATATGTCTCTGGGAAAACAACAACAGCAACAATACAGAAACATCTATGTAATTGTTCAAGTACCGTAACAGAGAGAAATTTAAGAAGTGTTAATTTGTTATGTTGTACGTCTCCCTAGCTCATTCTGATGTTGCTTGATGAAGAGCAACATCGCTGATTAACTTTGAAGTTGACTGTTTCCAGATGAAATGGATCGGCCTCTCAGGCTGCTAGAACATAGTGTGAAGTAGATACTTTTGACTGGAAAGCTTTTTAAGAGTTTTAGTTGCTGTTTTCACTAGAGGCTTGAAATCCTGGCCAGGTAATGATGACATTGTCTTGGTTCGTGTTTGAAAACACAGATAAAGGCATCAGAGGTGTTGCACAGGACATGTAAACCCTCGTAGCTCCGTAGTTAAAGCAGTCTACAGAGAGGGCAGAGCATGTGCATCTTTGCACCTGGGTTTTGCCCCTCCTTTAGCTCAAGTAGGAACTGAAACCTGAATCTGGTGCTGTACCTGGCAGCCTTGGAATGAGCTCCTGTTGTCATCTTCTGAGTGATACAAAGCCTTCTTGCTTCGTGGGCACTGGGGAGGAAGCTACAGAGGAAGAAGTTGCTGGCTGACATTTGTTGCAAAGTAGGGGAATATATATTGTGTGCCAGGGAGATGCATGGCACTGTGGCCTTGTTACTCTCTTGTTACTGAGTCTCCTGATTTCAAGTGGATGCTTAGTTATCTGAAGCAGATGTGGGACTGGTTTTCAAAGTCTAAGCTACAAATTTAGATTAGACACTGAAGTCAGGCACTAGTGTTTTTCCCATGAGATACCATAGTTACCAGACTCTCTATGATGTCTTTTGTGTTTAAATGCATACTTGGTTTCCTAGATGCAATAGGAAAGCAGACGAAACCAGAGCCTGTTTTGTTATTATTGCTTTCTTAAATGTTAGCAGAAAAGCTGATGTTGCTAGTGGAGGGTTAACTGCTGTTTTACAAATTGTCTGTTAGACAAGAATAAGGCTGCTAGAGAGTTTCCACAGGAAGAAGAAGGAGCTGTTCAGTAATAGAGAAATAGTACGTGGAATCAGGTAGCTTTGGGTACTGGCGTGACAGTAAGGTGAAGAACCTGTTTTTTGGTTGTTTGTTTGTTTTAAAAAATATCTATAGTATTTCTGAGTGTCTGCTCCTATTTTCATTGGCTTATATTTATAATTTACCATCTACTGGTCTTTCCCCTCAGGAAATGTTAGGAATGGTTTGGGCAATGGCTTCCCATTTCCATTTCATTGTAAGGGAGCACTCTGTAAGAATTCAGTCTGCTTAGCATTGAATAAGCACTTCTGAACTGAAATGAGAACGTATTTTAAGCTTTTATTTAGTAGCACACCAGGTTTTGTGTTCCTTCCAGAGTAGAAAATACTTAATATTTTTTTTGTGTGTTTTTCACTGTCATATAGAGATTGCTAAAACTGTCTGAAATAAGGACTATGGCTATAATCTTGCCAAATGGGTTTTTTAGAAATAGAAAGTATTGTTACGTAGTTTATTAAAACTTATTGAAAATTGAAGATTGAAAGTGCTGTGACTTTTCTGCAGATAACACTTTAAACAGAAAATTTACAAGAGGAAAAAAACAACAACAAAACCAACAAATACACTAAGTCAAAAAGAATGAGATGACCAAATAATGAGCAACAAAAAGTAGCAAAAACTACTTACTGCTATATCATTTTTGTAAGGTTTTTTTTTATGTGTAACTTTGCTACAATAGACTCTTCTCCCTCTCTCCTGTTCTTATTATCATAACAATAACATCACCAATAATTTGTTTCATCGACTTCAGGCACAGTGAGGACAAACAATAGAAGCTGAAGTCATACATTTCCCAGCTTTTTTTTAGCGGTGCAGTGTTTAGCATTTGTAGAGGCCCATCTTATTTTCTTACTATTTTTTTCTTTAGAAAATGTTGTTCAATGTATCAAGTAAAGTCTACATAAGCGTATCACATTTACCTTAGGTTGAACAGATACCTCATTTTGAAGCAGTCAACGTGTATTATACAGAATGTAGTGACTGTTTAGCTACAACCTTTGCTGAGGAAAGGGTCTCTTTATAAAGAAGATTAATATATGATAAGCCACATACAAGGTAGAAGTTTTTAATGTGAGTCTTAGTTCAGAAGGTGTGGAAGTTGGCTTACATGACTGCTTTGACTATATTCTTCCCTTAGGAAGTGTTATCCCACGTGTTGCTGGTGCCTTCCAAGAGCACCAGGTGTGATTTTGGAGACCTGAGGAGGCTGATACAATTAATGCCACTGATCATTGCTCCACATGTTGGAGTCAGCGTCGGTAATAGCTGTCGAGGCAGCCTATCTGTGATTTAGGCAGCAACATAGATAGGAGCCATCCGCTCAGGGATCTGCTGTGTGTGTGGCTGTCATGAACAGCTCCCCATTTTTATAAGGACCTTTTGTTTCTTTTGGTGGTCTTCTGTGCTTACTATAAAGAGCTTGGTAAGCATAGTCAGTTAACATGCGATGACTTAGCTATTTTCTGATCTTAAATCTTCTGGGGTGTTTGTTCATTTGTTTGTTTTAATTTTGGGAGGGGGTTGAGGGACAAGGAAATCTTGCCAGTTGCACAAACTGCTTTGAAAATCAGTCATGCAAACATAATGCGTCTCCTGTGCATCTTCTTCTCCAAATTGCTGATGTACTGTTGCTGATCCAGCTGTAGTTGCACTTCTGCTTTTCACTTGGCAACAAGATTCTGCTTTGGTGTTGCCATTCAAACTCCATCTTTGTTTTCTAATGTGTATTTCTGTGCATAAAGCATTCATACTGTTTATCTTTTACATTCACCGGTTGTTTTTAATCATGTATAAAGAATTATTTTGTTGCCATTTCCAGCACAATGAAATGTTTTCCAAATAAAAAAGTTACAGTGGAGGTCTATCACCAAGCAAATGTTATGTTCTTTCCTCCTGATGTTCATGGTACTGAGAGATGGGGCCAGTCCCTCTGAAGATTTTTAGTCTTGTACAATAAAACTCTTGTGTTATGAAACAGATTTTCCAATTCAGAATAAATTGCATCTTCTAGTAATTCGTAGTTTGAACAAGCTGAGTAGCTTCAGGAGTCTGTTTCTCATTTTTGTTTAGATAAAGCAACCATGCCTGTTCAGCTGCTGAAGATCATTAAAGGAAAATCTGAGCCTCCATTACCAAGCCACTTGCAGAGGGAGGATTTAAAACATTTGCACGCAGGCTTGGATTATACCAACAAATACTTCCAGGTAACTTACTGACAAACAAATTTTGCTTTGAAATAATTCCTGCTTTATTGACAAGGGGTCAACGTATTTTGACTCAGTTTGTGACTTACTGCTGTGATACATTTATGTACATTTGTCGCATAGCTTTAAGTAACGTGGAATTATGACACTATTGGAGTTAGTTGCATTGTTGCTATTGAGTCCATTGGTCTACAGTTCTGCCCTTTCCTCTTGCATGGGCAGGTTTAAATTTTATAAGAGGTTTTCTTATATCAAAGAAATATATTTTTCATTTTTTATGTACCCATATAAAAATACTTTATGCAGAAGACTGTGCTGAAAATTAAAGGTTTGAGGAAGGTTGTTTATTTTTTAAATAGTAATAAGCACCACCATCCTGTTAAAGATCAGATTTCTCAGTGATGTATGTTGAAACAGTTTTTTTTTCTTGCATGAAGCAATTCAGTAGCCAGTTTTATGAAAAGAGATCTCTGGCAACTATATGCATCAAGATGTTCAGTTTTTTTAATCATTATCAACTGCACATTATATATTCTCCAGGACTCCCAAATATATTTCGGTATATATTCAAAATACAGTCCTAGTGTACTAGTGTAATGCAGCAATATATTTTTTAATTCCTAAACCACATATGCTCTGTAAAATACAGTGCCAATTCTTGAGGGTTTTCTTTTTTAACCTGTTTAATTTTTTGTGTGCATGGTGCTGAAAATCCTGTTTACCATCCCTGGCATTTAAGAGGCTAGGAATCGGCATCATCCCAGGCTTGTTTTCTGACTATTAAAAATAAAAGAAATTCTGGAGAAAACCTTAGGTGGCTTGCATCCTTAAAAAATGATGCAAATGTTTTAGAAGTATGAACAGAAGTGATTTCTACATCCAAGAAGAACATTTTGCTTCCCCACCTGTATATTCCCAGTTCCAGTGTTAGTGCTTAACTCTGTGATGACTCAGTTGAGAGAAATAAACTGGCAGGAAACTATCTGTATTACCAGGGTAGTTTTCAGCTGCTCTTCTTCTCTGGACTGGTTCATTCTGGTGTCAAGGAGATGCCAGAAGTAAAGCAGAAAGGAGCAAATCTGCCCTTTTTGGAAGTAGACTGCTAGAGTGTTATAGGAGGTGATTTGATGACATAAATGAGGGAGAATGACCCCTTAGGTCTTGTAAATGAACAAATGGAATTATCAAAATCCAGTGGTGCTTATAAGCAGGGTTTTTATTCCTCAGGGTGTAGCTTTCTGTCCCATGCACCTGCAGGGCATATAGGCTTTTCTGCTTTTAAAGAGCTATTTCTGCAAGTACCCTCTGACACTGAAGAACAGGGATTCTTGTTCACAAAGGAAATGCTGAAGCAAACGGAAGCAGATTCTGAATTAGAAAAAGTTTCTGCCAGAGCAAATGTTTCCAGTAGGAAAGCAGGATGATTATTAACATACTATGATTTAAAGCATACATGTGGTTTTATAGCTAATTGCTGAAAAATAAAGTGTACAGAATCTTTCTCAGAATTTTGCCTTATATTAAGAAAACTTCATGTTGCCGCCAACATGGATTAGTAGGTGACTAAACCAGCTTGGCATAAAACCAGTACAACTGGAGAGCTGATAAAGCTTGTGCTAATGCACCATTAAATATGTTGGAGAATCCAGTTCCACAAACCAAGCTTGAAGGAAATGTTAGACTGCACTAATGTTAGGTTATCTTAGTGGTGGCATGCTGTTACTCCAGAGCTGCCAAAAGTCAGGCCATGCGTTGAGAAAGAAGACAGGGCACAGGATAGTTTTCTGAAGTGTTTTCCTTTTGTTCTTCTGAAAGTTCTTTTGTTTCTAGCATCCCTCTGAAGAATATAAAGTTTAATTTAAATTTATGTTCCCCATTAAATGTGGGAACACAGCACAACAAAAGTCCATGCATCCTCAGTCAGGCTGTGCCATGACAGAACCTGATGCCACCTCCTGTTATTTCGTTATGCTTTGGACTGTATTCATGTAGTCATAGATTTTTGACCTTTGTTTTAGTCTAAGTGAAGTTTTGCTGTTTTCTTGGAAGTGTAAAAAAAAAAAAAAAAAAAGGTAAATATTAAATACAATTCAACATAGTTTTTTGGTGTAATAAAATTAAATTATGCTTCAGGTTAGAAAAGGAGGATAGGAGGATTTATGGATGTTAAGTAATTCTTTATAAAACAATAAAATAAATTGTTCAATTTTATTTGTATTCCTTCTCAGTTAATATGTTGTTGTAGGACTAATTTTGCTCTGAAAAACATCTACAATAGCAGTTCAGTGCTGTATATTTTATCCTAATTTGGTTTAAGAGGTGTTTACTAACATTTAAATCAAGTTTCCTAAAGAACGTGTGTGTTATAACATCGCGGTGATTTACCCGACTGTCCTCTTAATGTTGCTTTTGTGCATTTATAGATGATTGCCCCTGCTGTGTCTTTAGAAGAGCCCTTTTATTTATTTATTTATTTATTTTTACTGTGCTGTTTTATAGTTCTCCTCTTAAGTGGCTCATAGACTCAGTTTTCAAATTCCTGTGTTTTTCTTTATTGAACCAATTTCTGTTTTTATCTGTGAAAATGACTTTTTTTTTTACCTGCCTTACTAGGTAGGAATACATTAGACTAACATTTTTGTTAACATTGAAGAAGCTTTACTGATGAGATGCCACATTTCTGAAAACAAGCAAATAAACAAAAATTGTTCCAAGGAGATGTCAACCTACGTAAAATTGCAGTGATTTTGTTTCAGTGTAACTTGGAACTTTATTATAATAATACACTAATATGTATCATACGTATAATAAAAGATATTTTATGTGTTTAATAGAAACTTAGACTCTTTTAGAGCATGCTATTGATGAATTTTTATATTGCTGCAGTTTCCAGGCTTTGTGATGCTGTTTTATAATCCCAGCTGTACATTTTTTATTTCCACATATTATTTATCTTCATATGTGTCTTTTATCTCTCGACTATGTTTTTATATTTATGTTGTAATTTTTGGCCAGTAATTTTTGAGGAATTGCTTTATCTTTTAAGATTTTGATTGCCCTACCCGTTTTAGCCTTTGTTGTGTTAGTGTAAGTAGTAGAAGGTACCTCCATATCTATTATTTCATTGTGCAGTCTAAGCTTACCACCTAGTTTGTAGCAAGTAGTTTTGACATATACTATGTAATGCATGGAATTTCCTTTATACCCCAAGTTTTATTTATTTTTTTTAAGAATTCAGATGGTATTTTGCTCTTACTTTCTTTCTATCTTTTCTTCTTTTAGCTCGTAGAGATTTCAGCTGTTATCAGTGTTTCAGTAACATATAGGTATATGGTCCTAGTTCATATATATCTGTGTATATACATTTATTTTTATTTTTTAGGGAGTTGTTATTCTTTCCTACCCACAAACAAAGCTTGGAGATGGGACAGACTTTTTCAAGATTGTTCTTCAAGGTACTTGTTTGCCTTTTTTTTTTTCCTGACCTTCTCAACACTTTTTTTGACATCATGCTATCACACCACTAGTACCTGCTTTGTGTTCAGAAAATGTTTAGACTTGAAATAATGTCTAGAAATGTTAATTCCCCTCACAAGTGGATTATTTTAAAATTATACCAGTTAAGTTATCTGTGAGCAATATGGTCTCTGTATTTTTCAGTAGACTTCTTGTTGCAGAATCTTTTAAAATACTGTTTTGGAAATTCATTAGCTATGTGTACAGCTTTAATAGAGTATTTTTAAGCTTCTTATCATAAAGAAGGACTAGGAAACATATACAATGACAGCGTACACTTAATATAGATCTGTATGTCGGTTAGCAGTAAGATATATGTATTGTATTGTTTTAAACTAAGTGGTTCAAAGAAAGATTTTCTGCTCATTACTCAAATATCAGTAGACACATTGCTGTGTTGGAGGACTTAAGTTGTTCATCATATAATAAATAGTAGTTTAAAAAAAAACTCTCCTTAAGTGCAAAGCTTATCTTTCCTTCCTATCAGGAAATAGAAGGATGTCATTAGTCAGGAGTCCAAATTAATGCCGGACTTCCCATTTCTTTTAACTTCCTTCTCAGCTCCTTCCTTACACTTGTTAGGGAATTATCACTTGTTGCTTTTGAACCTTCCTGATTCTACAAATTCTGTGATTATGACCAAAGTGCAGGTTAGGGGGCGCAGATCCTACCTGGTGGTGCTGCTTGTGATTAGTGTCACCAGAGGTGAATGAAGTTGATGGGACTGGAAGCATTTTCCCTGCTTCAGAGTTCCCAAGGATAGAAGGAAAATTTCATGAGTCTCATTAATTTCAAATGACTGTTCAAGGAGGCTGAGAGCTTCTGCATGTTCTCCAGAGCATCAAAAAAATAAATTTGCACATCTAAATCATTAGTGTCAATTCTGTAACAATAACAGCTAGGAAAATCTTCTAAAATAACAACTTGATTTCTGCTTTGGTCCTCCTGGAAGACTATTTACTTGATATGCATATGTCCTGCAGAATCATCTCTATTTAATCTAGTTCTATAGTTCTGTGTTAATGCAAAAAAATCAAATGTGACTAGTTAATATTTCCTTTCTAATATTATGCACTGAATTGTTCAAGTGGAAATTTGTGTCATTTCTGCTTAATGTACACTGATGCAGAATACGTACTCATATAAAATAGTCATCTAATAAAGAATATTTTACTGATTTACCTATAGTTAGCACACAAAAACAGTTTAACAGCTATTTTAAATGATTTTCTGCTTGTAAATAAATTGGAATGGGGTGTTAGGCTCTGAAGATGAATTTATTTGGAAACATCTTCCTGTTACAATTTTGCTTTGAAGAATTTATGGTAATTGGATTTTTTTTCTTTTTTTTTTTCCCTATAGATAACTCATGTGCAAGGATCGACAGTATCAATATTCTAATATATGGAAAAATGGCAAATGATTGTGCAAAAGTTATACGTAATGGGGTAAAATGTATTTATTTTTTCTTATTTTAGGGGTTGTTTTCCACAGATCTATGTTGCTTTCTTATTTTCTCTTTGTATAGCTATCACCAAAATTAGAAATACTCTGTTTAGTCAGTTCAAATCTATAAATACAAACTAGAAAAAAGTATTTGCTTCTGTAAATTCCTTTGGACAATAACATTCAAATAAAGCAGTTTTTTGTTTTTTCAGTGTTGTTTCCTTTACTTAACAAGTAAAGGATCATGAATGTTGATGATAGAGAAGCTATCTTTCTATGTTCATAAGTTAAAAGTCTATGGCAATTTGATAAGGTAGACCTTAAAATTATATTGATTTAACACATAACTTTTAGTGTAATTATGTTTGTTTTTTTTTTTCAATAACTCAAAACGGCATAGTCTTTATTGTCTGTGTGCTGGCATCTTGCTTCATTAGAGATGCATCTTGGTTTGATAGCTCCAGGGTAAAGGACATTGGCAAGTCTGCCTCTGAGTTTCAGTGAGAGTGCTGCAACGAAAGAGGGAAAACAAGCTGAAAACAATTACCTCAAGTTAATAATTTTGATTAGATTGCCTGTCAGTTTGCTGATGTTTCAATATTAGCCAGATATCGACTTAAAGTATACAGTACATTATAAACTCGCTTTATTGTTTGTGATACAAATTCACACTGAAAATTGAGAATTATTTAGTGAAGAAAATTGAGCTTTCTTTTCAGATTTTTAGAAATATTTTTTATGAGCAAAATTTAAAGACCTTCTCAAATGTGGAAATAGAAATGGCTTAGTTAAAATATCTGTCTAGGCTTTTCAGATCATAGAATGATGATATCCTGAGTTGGAAGGGACCCACAAGGACCATCGAGTCCAACTCCTGACTTCATGCAGAATCACTCAAAAATCAGACTGTATGTCTGAGAGTGTTGTCCAGGTGCTGCTCAAATGGCATACCTGGTGTCAAGACCACTTCCCTGGGCAGCCTGTTCTAGTGCCTGACCACCCTCTCCGTGCAGAGCTTTTTTCCTAATATCCAGTCAAGTATACCTGAATTCTGTTGATCTGTATGCCGAAACATAAAACATTCAGATGTTAGGTACCTACATCAAAATATCATTGAAAGTCCAAATTTATCGGATATTTTAATTTCAGTTCAGAGGAAAGCCTGCTCTTTTCATGTAAGTCTACCCAAAGATAAATAATGATTTTTGCTTGTTTCTCAGCTCTTTTTTTCTTTTTTCTTTTCTTTTTTTTTGAGAAGGGAAGATCGATTTGTATTCCTTGGGAGTGATATTGCTGTTTCTGGATAGTAGCTTGCATTCTGAATTGTATTGGCTTCAAAGATGCATGTGTCAGCTCTGGAGACATATGGGACTGATGGTGCAAATTTCACAAACTACACCTATAATTAGAGCTGATGCGTTTATATACTATGTAGTGATCTATAGTATGTTTTTATTTCTATGATTAGATGCTTACACACTTTCAGACAGTGAAAACTTCTGAATCCTTGTTTTTTCAGCTGTGTTAATCTAAATTAATATAGCTTAATAATAATAAGGATTTTTTTAGTTGTTTTCCTATAAATACATATAGTTCAGAGAGAAGGAACTAAGCATTTAGTTTTTGCTTAGATGACCCTCAAATATAGGCAGTTATACATTGACTACTTTTTCAAATACTAAAAAAAAACAAAAACAAAAACAAAAACACAAAAGTACCTTACCCAAGAAAAGATTTAATATCGCTCTTTTTTTCAAAAGAGTCTTTTTGAGACTTTTTAAACTTTTGATAAATGAGCTGAAGTCACTAAGGAGGTTTGGAAGTTACAGAATGTATAAGAGAGACTGACATAGTCTATGAAAAGGCTGGCCCCAAAAAATACTGGTATTATGAATGTTTAGTAAGTAGTTGTGAAATATAGGTGAAATGTTCCCATAGAAATGAAAGATGCTGGCATACATATTTTTCAATCCTTCTTTTTCTCTGTCATTCTGACCTTGTCATGTTTTCAGTCAAATAATGTGTGAGTTAAAATATTCAAAAATGCTTATTGTATTTTTAATGAATCTGTAAAATTCTTCATAAGTTTTAATCAACAATGCAATTCCTTGCACTTCAAGGATTTTTTTCTGGCATAATTTACCATGTGGTTTCCATCAGCAGATAATTGATCTTGTCATGAACTGAATGGGATAAAGCTTTGTTTTTAAGAAATTGCTGAGTCTAAGAAAAGTTTTCCACCACAAGGTGCTTGCTCTGACAGATAGCATGGTGGTAGGTCTTGGGAAGTAGTACATGTCATCTGTACTTTGTAATCTATTAAATAGAAAGTCTGGAGAAAAGCAAATAATAAATACATCTGCAGGACATCTTCCTCTGTTTGCAGCTAGTATCTCTCCAGTCAGGTTATATGAAGGAAAAGTCAGGAACACAGTGGTCATGGTCATGAATGAGAGATTTCACAAATAGAATTCTTTCAAATGAATTTAACAGTAAGGAATAAAAATTACCTAGATTCTTTTAGTGGAACCTGTACAGGTATTGTGCTATTAATTTGACCTTGAGATTGATGCATGGCCAATTTCAGACTTGTGTGAGTTTGAGGAAACAACACCAGGGGGCTTGGGTAATGTGTGCAGGTCAGAGAGCGTTCAATTCTAAATCAGATTCCGCTGTGAATCAAAGCCTTGTTATACTGTTTGTCATATGCCATGCAGAAGAGAGAAATGTGCCTTGAATATCAGCACAATCAGTTCAGTTGCTTTGAGACAGAAAGTCCTTTTACAAATCTCGGATATGTATGAAATAAGAAGCATCAGTCTTTATACCAGTTTCTGGATTCCACAGAATTTTGGCTGTGATTCATAGATGAGAAGTTCTTGAATTAATTTGTTAAATATACAATCTGCAGAATGATTTTAAATATAAAGAACTAATGATTTTTATTGTCCTGATAAAAATACAAATCATGAGCAAAGCCTTGAGCAACAATTAGATCAGTCCCAGAGAGATGAACAGGAAACCACAACCTACAAGCAGCAACCCTTAGAAAGCCAACACTAAAATCAGTGTTCTTCCCCAATAACCTGAACCTTCGCACTGCATACAGTCCTAAATTTCAAAACACTTTCAAAGCTCATGTAAATTTTGTTCATGTTTAGAAATTGCAACTCACAACCTGTCAAAGCTGACCAAGAATTAATGATAAATCTGAGAATACATCTGCTCTTTTTATCTTTTAAAACTAGATTTTGAGGATAGAGCTGTCTTACTACTTCTTTGAAATTACAGACCTTTCATAGGTATTTATTGAATGTCATGTTTTGCATTGCATGTTATGTAAGAATTGCCATCACCAGTAATTTGTTATTCACAAAAAAAATAATCTATTATCAACCTGCGTAACCACTTGAGTCTGTGTAATTCTAAAGTTCCTTCTGAGAAGTACAAGACAAGTAAAGTCAGCTCTCCAGTCCTGACTCAGCACCTAAGTTCCCAAATCTGATGCAGCCTGTAATCTAATAAAATGCTGAAGCAGGAATAATGGATAGCTTTTTATTTGAAGGTTGATTCTACTGTTAAAGGAACACCATGAATAGCATCAGCAGTAGAGAGCGGAAAGACATGTACTGCACCTGTTTTCTGCAAAGTAGCCGAGTTGAAGGTTGTGTTTCTATGTTTTTATCTGTATCTGAAAAGAATGAAACAATTTTAATGTATGTATGCAGGGTGGTATGTTTCAGGTGCAGGGAATATTAAGTCATCCAATTGTTTTGACCCATTTAGTTGGACCTGGTGCTTAGGGACATGGTTTAGTGGGTGACATTGGTAGTAGGGTGATGGTTGGACCAGGTGATCTTGAAGGTCTCTTCCAAACTTAATGATTCTATGATTCCAAGCTATGAGTACACATTACAGTTAGGTGACTTGCGTATTATCTTCTAGTCAAAATATACATTCTGTTCCCATTTAAGACACTACCAAAAAATCACCATGCCCTATGTAGTTTTGCTATATATTAGCAAATTAGCTCTGTTCGAGCTTATTTTTCTTTTATTTTTTTTCCAAATCCTTTAATAACTAAATATATTAGTATCACTTAAACCAGCAGCCTTTATTTTTCTTGCACAAAATATTAATGCTTTGGATCTTAAATTGTTCAGAGTAGCATTATCAGATTGCTGAAATAGCAAAAAGAGACATCGTAGTGCAATATTTGGCAAAAACTGTCAGCTTTAATCAGAAAACTCTTTTATTTGTTATAATCAAATAAACACACAAAAGTCAATCATTAAAAACTGCTGAAAGTGCTTTTGGTAGAAGGTCAAATAGGAAAAGGGCTTCAGGTCTAATATGATTGTTCTCAGGTGTGAGCGTGGAAGGATTTATGGGAATGGATCACATAACAGCAACCCTTCCATCCTGTTTTGGTACATAAGCAGCTGACTTTAAAAGAGCTTTACATTGTGTAAGAGTTCCCAGCACTGTATTTTTGCTTGCTTAACTACCTTTCTTAGCACGTCTACTTCCTAAATGTGTTTTATGTCATCCTCCTTCTCCCTTTTATTTTTTGGGGTGAAGTTACTACTAAAAGTGATCTGCTACAGGTGCTTAAATCCTCCTGTTCTTCTTCACTTAGTGGTATCTAAGTTATTGTATACCCACGCAGCAACAAATGGAACTGCTGCTTGTGCTGGAAGCTCAAGAGTGACACCAGAGCAGTTTGTGTCTCTTTTCCTACCAGAAATCTAGTGATTTACTTACTTAGTTGACCCTTAAGAAGTAAATTGGAAGATGTCAATTCAACCAAATTGAAATTATTTTTAAGGATAATCTCTTCAAAGTGTAGCTGTAATGCAGTAACAACAACCAAGAAAGGAATGCCTTACCAGTATTAGTCAGAAATGTGACTACTTTTTTAGTTTAGTTAATTTTGTACAAGGAGTCAGACTTCAGTATATTTAAAGGGTAACCATTTTCTTGCTTTACTCGATGTGACTTCCCCTCTAGGTTTTGCCAGTAATAGTAGCATGAACAATTCAAATATTTTAAAAGAATTCAAAAAAAAAAAAAAGCTGGCTGAGGTTGGTTAGAAATATGAATTTCATGGGTAAAAGAACAGAAGAACTTAATAGAGAAACGTAAAGGCAACATTTGGAATTTGTTTAAAGCTTATTATTGTAAGTCTTGAGACTTTAGAGTAAAATTAGATACCATATCCTCCTTTAAAAGAGGATGTACAGCACTTAACATCTGTTAATCACCCTGTCTCCATAGGACACCTGTATAGTTTCTGGATTTAAGTTGGCAAAATCACCTACAGCAAGAGAAGATGGTAGACATGGTTGCCACCTGGAGGTGTCAGAAGAAGCTGGTTCAGCCATTTATGTACGTGGGTGCCCATTTTTTTATTTTTTAATAAATAGCTTAATTAGAATTTTGGTTTACAATAGAGAATTTGAGGTACTATTAGAATTTGAAGTACTGTAGATTATTGTAGTATGTCCATCAGGCACCAGTCAGGACACATCCATGTTTGCACAATTTTATAATACCTGACTCCACCCATTTTGTGAAAGTGGTGCAGCTGAAAAAAAACACCTGTATTTATCTTGCTGATGTGTGGGGACGAGTGTTCTCCTTTCTGCCCAAGATTCTGAAAGGCCTTGATGAGAGTTGTGTCCCTCCTGATAATACTCTGCAGAACAGCCTGCAGTAGAGAAGAATGTTTTGCAGTAGATAACACTGAGATTACAGAGTATGTCTGCGAAGTGCACTCTGTCAAAATATGATGCTGAAGTGATCCAGTGTGGTGCCAGACCCAAATCATCTCTGGCCTCTGAGGTAAAATACTACTTTTTGAGTGCAGAAATTTGTCCTTCTTAGAGCTGTTTAAACCATTCTTGCCCATAATAGAATTCAATGATGCGCACAAGGTAAAGAGTGCAAGAATGGTTTCTACTTGAGAAACTGTGTGTATTATTTAAAGTAGGTGTTGTCTAAGTGTAATCAGAACAGATTTTTTTGTTTGTAGGATCAAAATTTGCTAGTTTCAGCAGTGATTCCAATAGGAAAAGCAGTTTTAGTATTGTTTTTTAAGTCTTTACTATAGCAATATCAAATCTTGTTAAAATATTTGTGCTCTCTTCACTTCTGTAATCAGCGAGTTTGCCATTTTTTCTCCTCAGATTTATGCTCAGCCAAGCACAACTGCTTCAGAAACTGCATCTGTGGTGAGTTTATATTTGGGATTTTTTTTAACCCACGTAAGACAAACTGCATGTGGATAAGAATGTGTAGAATTATTTTTCTTTCCTGTTTTTTTGGCATCCATACTACTGTCCCATCAGTCATTTGTTTAGCATTAATTTTGCAAATATTATGCGTGGAAAAAGAGATCAAATATGATAAAGTAGTCTGCGGTATAGTTTCTATCTAGATCTAAAAATAGGCTGCATGTTGGCTTAGGAAATATGAGTTAGAAAGGTACCTTCCTTTCCAAAGCAGTTTGTATGCTGCTTTTTTTTTCCTTTTTTTTTTTTTAAAGTATCTTCCTTTGCTTTAAAATCACACTTTGTGTTTTTAGCACTTATTTTTATTACTATTCGGAACAAGTCTTTGCCTATCTAAATTAAAATTCTTCAGAAAGTAGTATATTAAAGGCATGAATTTTGGTATGTGAAATCCAATTGTCCTTTACCATAAGGTTAAAGATTTAGTGCTGAAGATAACACAGCTTGGCTTTGTCTTAATTGTCTGAGAATTTTTTTCCACAATACAATGAATGAAAAACACAGTTTTCAGTCAGTTTGGGAGAATTTGTTTTTTAAATGAGGCTAATCATTGTATTCTGTAATCTTAAAATGAGAGGAGAGTTAAATAGTAAAAAGTAGTCCTTAATTTCTGTAATCCTCCAAGAAATGGGCTGTTAGAAACTTACGCAATTGCTGTGAGAGATGAGATCCCCAAATCAGTGATTCTGTGCAGAGACACTGCTACTAAAAATTAAAAAGAGATTTATGTGCATGCTTTAAAATGTCCTTTGGATGGATGCGTTAAGATCAATCAATAAAAATTGCTTTCCAAAGTTCTTTATTGTAATGACTTTCATTTACCTATTCACTTATTTCATATGTTGGAGCTTACTTGAACTGACTGACTGGCTAGTTTACTGTGAGAAAGATGCAATTGCAAAAGAAATGGAAATATAGGTCTTGTATGCTTCGTTGCCTGTGAATGAATAAATAAAATTTAGAAGGTCTAAAGTGAGTAAGGTAGAAAAAAAACTTTATTAAGACAAGTTAAAAACATACCTAAGGCTAGATGGTGTTAGAAGACAGAATTCTGGGTGAATGTTTGAATAATGTTTTTTCTTCTGTCCCTTAATTTTATCATGCCTTTCTAGTCTGTTGCACCAAAATATGTGTATACTCCTCTGAATCATCTTAAAGATGGAACTATAGTGAATTTGTATGGTGTTGTGAAATTCTTCAAGACTCCATATGTAAGCAAAGGAACAGGTATGTACTACATTCAAAAGACATAAAATTTCTTCCTTCAAACAGAACTGTTTTCTCATACAATAGTAATTTCTGTTAAAATGGAACTGGAACAACAAATTCTGGTGATCCTTTAATCAGGGTTCTTGATGACATTGAGGGAATGGAATAACAAATAGGTAAGGGTCAGTTTAGGCAGACTGGTGCGGATAGCAAATGAAGAAAATACTAATCAAGCTCATTGTAACAGTACAAAACAGTGAAAAGGACCTGAAAATACAAAAGCCTTGTACCTCTTTTTGTGCCAAAGGATTGTTGTGTAACTGTACAATTTTTCCTCTAGATTTTGATAGTTATGATATGCTATGAATATGTTGACACCGTATTTGTTACTAGTAGAGGCTGTGCAACAAATGAATCATTATTCCTCTTTGCAAGGTGAACACTTAACTGATTGTTCTAGTAGATTGTACCATTTTGCTAGGTGCTCAGTAAATACAGAGCTAGGTGATATTGTTGTTGAATTTGATTAAGCAATGGAATTTGTTAATTGATTCAGAATGGATCTAATTGTTTTCCGCTTATTAAAATTTTACTATGCACTTTAAAGATTCTTTTTCTTCTAAATATTTCTAATTGAACAAAAAAGAGCTGTTTATGATCACGACTGCTCATTTTCATTGTCTTAATTTTGCATGCAAAATTTCTTGAATCATGTCAATAGCCGTGAATTTGGCTCCTAAATACAGAAATCTAAGAAGTAAGCAGAAAATCATAAACAAGAGTTGGTGGCCTGTCTGCAAAACCTTTTGCAAAGAGTGTGATCTTCCTTGCTCAATAACTGCCTGCAGCACTCAAGCTAAGGCACTAAATCCCTTTTTGGGATTACAATGCTATACCAGCAGTACCATGGCTTCCAGAATGAGGTTTGCTTACAGTTAGGTTGCTTGAAATGTAAGTAATTACTGAAGGCTATGCAAGCGTGGTCACACACCTAAAAAAAAAACAAAAAAACAAAAAAAACAGGTCCAAGTCCAGCTGAGGTTCAACTAACGACCACACTTCTTGAAAGCTAAATAATTTGCAGCCTTTGTTTGGTTTGTTTTTCAGTGTATCAGTGGGAGTAATAACTGGGAGATCTGTGCCAGTGTATCTGCTGTTCTCAGTATGTTCAACTTATCTACACTGATAGTCTGTATTGTTGACTTGCTTAATTATTTCCATGTGGTGCATTTAGTATTCTTCTAAGTAAACATATACTGGTATGAATGACCCTATTGACAGGAAATTTGCACTCTCAGTGTGCTTGTAGCTGAAGCCTAATGCTTGCCCATAGAATGGATAGGAGATGTGTGTGCTGCTCTTTGGGCTATCTTACAGAGTGTCGGCTGTATTAAAGGCAGCCACTGAACCAGTCAGCAGTCATAATTAAGTTATGCAGAGTAGCACAGTTTTTCTTTTTTCTTTTTCTTTTTTTTTTTTTTTTTTTTTTTTGTTTGAGAATATGCTGGATTGTCTGGGTCTACAAGCTAATGAATATTATTTGGGAATGGAGCTGCATTTTTACATTCCATTGACCATGTCGGGAGAAGCAATAACATTTGTAGCATTTGTCTCAAAGCTCTGGTATCTGCATAAGGGCAACGCTTTGCTTCGGATACATTTATTTTTTGAAATGTATTCCCATTGCTTGTTATAGCAGATGACAAGATTTACTCCTAGAAAACAGCTCTACTCGGCATTCTTACTAAATGTTAAGAAGGTACTAGTATTTCCCAAAATAACTGTGAAACAAACAAAAAATAAATCCAAAGAACATAGGGCAATCTAATTTAAACATTAACATTTAAAAATAGATGTAGTCATTAAGTTGGGAGCTGAACAAAAACGGTCCATCTGTTTTATAGCAAATATACTGCATGTATTTTTTTCCTCCTGAGACTGAATAAAAATGAAGATTATCATACTATACATAGTCATTGATACACTAAAGTTAGTATACTAAGCAAGGCATTGCAAATCTTTCAGATGAAAGTTGAGTTTTGATTTGTACAGGAAGAAGCAAATGCTTTCATGTTTTGCTATTTTATCACTTTTAAAATCATCCCTTGTAGTGCCTATGAGAAAAAATATTCTACCATGTTGTCTTCTGATGACTCTTTCTATTTCAACCGGGGGGGCGGGGAGGGTGGGGAGAGAAGTGGTATGTAGCAGGGAAGGAGGAAAGCATTTGGAGACTAATCTGTCAATGGTGGTTTGCACAACATTAAGGAGTATTAATTCAGATCTGTATAATTTTTTTTTATATTATATATCTAGAAAACAGGAATCTCTGTTCAATCTAAACTATGTTTAAACATCTTAATGTTCATTTTGATTCAATGGTTACTTTTTCACATTTATGACCCATATGTAGGTAGTTCTCATTTGCTGAGTGGTAGATGGGTGCAGCCTAACCTTACAAAATAGACTTTCCTTCTTGCCCCCCAGTCTGATTAAATTCAGCTGTTTGAGCTGTGAGCTATGTGCTTGCACTGTTTAAGAAAGTGTTATGTACATCTTGGATTTTTTTCATAATTATGTTTTATTTACAGTATCATCTGTGGCAGGTTCCCTCCCCTCTTCTCTTAAACCTTCTAATTTTTCTTTTCTAATGTCTACATCAAAGTAATTGTTCAGCTCAGCAAACCAACTGCAAGGCCAGCTTTTTTTTTTTTTTTTTGTAGTATCTCTTAGTTGTTGCTGAACAAAATTATTGTGAAGCAGTGCCTCTGTAAAATGAGCACAGTAGATTTACTTAAAAACAGAGCTGAAATATTGTTTTACAGGGACTTTGTAGGACATTATGCTGTTCTTTGAAAGCATAGCTCTCTAAGGCGAATGAAATAAAATAACTTCAAATAATAAATTCAGGCTGCTATCTTCCCACACAAAGGATCTCATGTTACTGATTTTGTTTTATATGTATACTTCAATTTGAGACGAATTATTGGGGCAGGAGGAATACACTTGTAGCATTGAAACCCAAACTGATTTTCCAAGTATATGTGAGCCAAAAGGGGAAAAGCATGTGTGCTGTTGGGGGAAGTCCTTTGTCTAGGAGCATTGTGTTCCAGCTTGCCCTTGAGGTGCTGGTTCCTGTTGTAGTCCATGAGAAATCTTCACCTTTTAAGTTACTCCATATTCAAGGTAAAAAGCAGTTGAAGCGTTCCACCCTGCTGTCAGAGATATCCCATCAGCTACTGGTAGTTGGGAGAATTAAAACAAGACTGTCAGTCTTCCTTTATGGAACAGAGAGCAATTACATTGCCTGTTTTGTCAAGAGGAAGACTTAGTTCAGTTATCACTGGAAAGTACATGGCTGTCTTTTTCCAGTGAACCTTTAACTATGCTTAGTGATTTGTTTGACAATAGAAAGATTCCTCTGAGGAATTGTTCCGTCAGACCACCTGGAAGGTGTGGGTGTTTTTGAAGTGCTGATACAGGGTTTTTAAATATGATTTAGTGATAGGTTAGATTCAAGGGATTAAACATACTTTGCTGTTGCTAAACTTCCAGAAACCAAGATAGAGAACTACCAAGAGAAAAAAAAATAGCTGATATATAGAGAGGCTGCTATATAAAATTATGAATTTTTCATAATCTTTCTGGAATACTTTCACATTCTCATAAAGTGTAGAAACTTAAATTCCATACCATCTGGGAATGGGTGTTACTGGGCAGTAAAAGCTAGGAGGAGAGGGGAATGGCATTGCACACAGTCTCACCAATAGTTACAACTACCACTGAGTGGAGTAGGTCTAACAGCGGTAGCTACCAGTGTGCCATGAACAGGAGGAACATCTCAGGGCTTCTGCTCGGCGTTGACTCTGGTTCTCAGTGAGTTGTAATAGCAGATATTTTATATGCATTGCCACGTAGCTTAGAGTGCTGGTGAATTTTTTTCATTCATCAACAGGAATTTTTAATGAACTTCTGTCTTTAAGGTTCTTCCCTAGTGTAAACAGCTTTTACACTAGGGAACAGCCTTTTTTTTTTTTTTTTTTGTAAACAGCTTTTCTTGCTGTCTTTATAGTTGTGATTCATTTGCTACTTTGTCATGAAAATCTTTAAAAACAGTTTGTGTAAAAATATTCACTACTCAGCTAAGTATTTCATTTTTTTTCTTTTTTTTTTCTTTTTTTTTCTTTTTCTTTTTTACACAGCCCAGGGTTGTGCCTACTTGAGAGGGTACAGAATGCTTGATGATTACTCTGAGTTGCCAGGGCATGAAATGGCTCTCGTCAGAAAATTCTCTAGTTGCATTAGATCTGGCACAGTCCTGCACTAATACCTTCTATTTCTGACACAGTGTTAATGGAATTATATAGCTTTAAGCTGGTCCTGGCTGGAAGTATGGGTAGTGGAGCCACTGTGCTTTATTCATATGGATCTTTATTCACTACATAGATATTCCCCTAGATATGAGATATTTCTTTTTACATGTATTAAAGCCTAAGGCTGAAGCTTTGCTTTTTGTTCTTGTCATTTTATATGACTGTAATTAAATGTTCGTCATATTGATTGCTGTTATTGCAAACAAATTAGAGACTGTTATGGTATCTGATGGTCAATTTGTGGGGAAAGAGATTCAGAGTTAAATCTGCAATAATTTTGTTATTTAAAGTATTGTGGTGTTTGTTTTCCAAATCAATATTTTCAGGATGTATATATTTTTTTCAGAACAGAATGAAAACTGTTGTAAAGATAAATTAATTTCACTTTTGGAGTCCAAATTGAGAGTAATAGCCTTTTCCTTTCTGTTCACATCATTTCGTAAGCGTTTCTTTTTTAATAATCACTATTTCTTATCATCTGAAATTAAAAGTTAAAAAAAATAGTGGTAAAAATGAAGTGAAAAACTAAACAGTTGAAAAATAGTTAATAGAAAGAAATCTCAAGGTAGTTATTTTGATCTACAATTTGCAAATGCTGTCATTAAAGCATCTGCTTAGCCAGATGTATCTCATAGTTGCTAAATGTTTGTGAATAACCCTTAAGTGCATTGCCATGTTAGAAATAACAAGCTGCATTAGAACATCTTCGGTTTGATTATTATTATTCAGAGTTTGTTTGGACTTCTGTAATATGTGTGTGTGTGTATAGGTATACATTGTACACACACATGTACCTACACGAACCCAGGTGTGTGTTACTTTCCTCCTTGTGTTTTGTTGAACATATTTGGTAAATTAGCTGGTTCAGCTACTTAGTTTTAGTAAAAAGACTTCTGTGTATTGATTGGCCTCAGTAATACTTGAAAACAGTATTAATGATTGGTGTACTTTTGAAGAGAGTAGTTTGCTACTAAAATCTTTAAGTATTGCAATGTAAGAAGCAGAAGGCAATCTCTGAAGTCCTTCCTTGCCAACAATTTTTTTTTTTTTTTATCTCTTTGTGGGAGGAAGTTATTGATCCAGGATAGTGGCTTTTTTTTAACTTAAAAGATAGTGAATGCATATGTGATTGCCCAAGATGGGATTTGTAATTTAGTCAGTGCTTCCTATGTTAAAAATTGTTTCTACAAGCATATTTGTTGTGAACTGCTGAAGTCCTAAATAAAACCAAAATAAGAGTATTTAATCAATAAGTACTGAATGCTTTCCTATCATGTAAGTAGCTATTAATCTGCAAAGCTTTTGCAGCAATTCTGGTTTTCTTATGATGACTGAAAAAACTGCAAGTGAAGCTTCATTTTTTTCTGATATGTATACTCTGTCCAGAGGTGCTGACTTTCTGAGCATTCTCATGACTAATGCAGCAGTCCACAGGAGAGTGCAAATGCTCAGGCATTTTCTAAAAAGAAAACTAGAATCTGAAGAGCGACCCTGAGTTGTCATT
Organism: Anas acuta; assembly: GCF_963932015.1. Lineage (NCBI taxonomy): Eukaryota > Metazoa > Chordata > Aves > Anseriformes > Anatidae > Anas > Anas acuta. The sequence continues at coordinate 182,375,434 of NC_088979.1, read as the reverse complement.
ACAGTTGAGGAGATTTTGGCTTTTCAATGATTCTTATAATTGCAGAGAGAAAGCATTTATGTTTAATCCTATATAAAGTTGATGTATCTGATCTTAGGTATCTGTGGCTTTTTTTCATTAAGGACTTCAGTCAGAAATACCAGAATGTTTTGCTTTTATCATGAAACTCCAAGCCAGTTAGCACTTAATCATACTAAATAAATTAACTGAATTGTTCAATATTCCCTTTCATGCTCAAGAGAGTTCTTCAAGAACCCCAGAACGGCAGGGGTGGAAAGGGACCTCTGGAGTTTATCTTGTCCAACACAAGATAAAGCTCAAGCAGGACTACCTAAAGCTGATGGCCCAGGACCATCTCCGGATGGCTTTTAAATATCTCCAAATAGGGAGGTGTTTAATCAAGCAAGATAAAGCATTTTAAAGTGTAAAAACTTCCCTTTATAGTAGATAAATGTGCTGAACTTTACATCTATTGTGTCTGTAAGGGTATTTATAAGGAGTGTCTGCTTCTTTAAGGGTCTTTAGGGCCTTTTTGCAAAGCAGGAAGGGATAATAAGGAAAGGAGGCAGTGCAGTTTGGTCAGTCACATTAATTTATGAAAGTATGTGAGAATACAGGAATATTTATTTATATTTATACTATATTCTGATTGAGGATTTCTAAGCTTGGACAAAACCACAGGAAACAAATATCCCAGTCACAGTAATTGGCAGGCTTACAAACTACAGGTGTCACTTCCAGGAAGGATGAACCTTGCAGCTGGTAAGATTGTGAACCAAGGAGCCCTGGACTAGGAGGGTGCAGAAACGTCAGAGCTCTGCAAAGCCATGGGGGAAAAAAGGGAAAGGGAGGGCAGAAGGAATAAAGAGGTGTGTGGGTAGGTAGAAAAGGGCTGGTATAAAAGGGTCTGTGCCAGTACTCAGGGATCCGCAAATGTGCGTGTGGTTGTGAACCTGCAGAGTGCTGTGTGTGAACCTTCACTAGTGAGCTTCTGTCTTTACCAGCTGGAGGGAAGGAAGGGGTCTCTGCTGTCTACGTCTGTTTTACGTGAGTCCTGTGTGGAGGTGGTGTTGAAGCGTGGATGGTCATGTCAGTGTCCTGTGTCTGTGTGCCTCTGGGCACACAGTTTTGCTACAGGCCAGACCCTCAAAGGGGAAAGTAGTCGCTGTGGCTGGGCTGGGCCCCAGCATTTGGACAGGATGATCCAGCCTGAGTGGCTGGAGGATGTTGCCATGCTCTTTGCTTTTCACCTTCCTTAAGTGTCATGCTTTTAAACCAAATTATTATGAATAAAAGATTCTGATGGATAATTTCCCTCTTAAGAGAAATTATCAGAAGAGTGCATTTGCCTAATAAAAGAAAATTGTCCCCACTATGTAAACTTCCATTAACATTTTTTTGTAGTTTGGTAACTGAGGGATTTTTCTTCGTTAGAAGGTATATTGTAACGAGAAAAAAAAAAAGTTTAAAGAATGACATTTCTTATATTGTTTCCTCTGACACTGGGACGTGATTTAAATTCAGCAGTTCTGTTTCGAGTTTGACTTACCATTTGTGCAGAAAAGTGAATTCAATCACTGAACTATAATTCTGCTTTGGAAAGCAGAAAGTAATTTTCACCTTCCTCCTGGAAAAGGAAAGACAGGTGACTTTTTATTTTTTCACCTTCAAAAAGGACTTGCTGGATGAGGATTTCCTTCAAAGAAAATCTGTCTTATGCTTTGTTTTTGAAGACCTTTATTTTAATAAGGTTTATTGTAGAAGTGATGTTTTGAGGTCATAGTTAAGAATGGAATTGTGTAATCACAGAAGTAAGAGAGCCTGTACTGTGTAGAAGGTGTGAAGTATAATATTTTATAATACTTTGGGTAGGAGGAATATTGGTGTTTGAGTACGCGAATTGCACAGAAAATACAAGTGTGTTGATTTTTTTCCTCCTTAAATTGGCAGCTGCACATGTATGAAGCTGACTAGATTATATAATCACAGCAGCAAAGAGCAACAACGATTTTAATGTGGTTTTAGGTTACTCCAAATTTCTATGTTGGGTTATATCAATGCACTGTAATGTGTTATCCCATGTCTTGGTGGAGTTGTAAATCTGTGAATGATATGTTTTTCTTCTTTATTTTGCCCCTATCACTGTGTATCTGAACAGTTATTACCCAGAGAAATAAAACAATCCCTCTTTGGATTGCAGTAGTATATGCTTGCAGTTTCATGTCAGCTGTTGACTATACTTTATTCATATCTGCTTATCCTAGCACAGAATGTCAGATTAGGTGATACATGAAACTGACCTCGTGTCTTCTGTGGTAGTGTGAAAAAGAATGATGTTTAGCATCTTTGAAATGCAAGAGATTAGAATTTATCAAGTGTGTAATAATATTTCAGAGGATGAAACATTTTTTTTGGAAATATTGCAGTTTTTATTTCTGTAGGAAAAATATTTTGTATTTTCTTAGTAACCCTTCACTGTATTTCTTTTTTTTTTTTTTTTGAACACTTCTGCCATTCAAATCATTAGAGAATTTAAGCTTTTAAGTTTAAATGGTAGTAAGATTTAGTGATATATTTGCTAGAAACAGCAGTATTTCTTTTAAAGGTGTAGTCAGTGTACATACAAGCATGTATTCTAATCTAGTCTAACACATCCATCATCTTCAGCTTTGGGGAATCTTTCACTGTGAGTTTACGTATGACAATTTTGCCTTGCTATACTTTTTAGATGATACAAATCTGTCAGTTTTAGTAGACTGATAGTATTCTCTTTCTCAAAGCTGTCTAGTAGCAATTATTTATGTTTCTGTGCTTGTACAAAGTGAAAAATTGAGATTTTATCAACTTTCTTTTAGTGTTACAACATCTTTGTTCAGTTCCTGAACAAGCAAACTCTGGTGTCATAATTGCTAACTGCCTTGTAGTATTATAGCTAAGGGGAGTTTGTTTGTTTGCCTTTTTTTCCCTGTTCTAGAGTTGTGGGCAAAACAAACTTCATTTGGGGAATTTAATTCATTAGCAATGAACATAAACATTTAATTATTAATTCAGGTGTTGAAGAAGAAAGAAGACAAGCGTTTAAGTGTTTATGGAAAACATCTCTCTTCCACCTTTCCCAGGCTCAATTTCACTCCAGACACATCTCCTTTTCCCTTCCTTTTCTCCACTCCCCTTTCATCTCAAAATTTAGAGTTCAAACTGTAGAAGTTTTTGTAAATGACTGAGTAGTGTTAATTTAATGCCTAAAAATTGTGATTTTTACTTGAGTATCTGTGCTAACTTTCTTCAAGCCAAAATTATGTGTACCTAAATGTGTAGTTGTTAATAGTTGATATCAAGTCAAAAAATAATAGGCTATGACGTCATTACTCTGTTTATCTGCTTAAAAAGTTGTGTTTTAGCTCTGAACTGTTAAGTTTCAGTAAATGCTAGTATAATAAGTATCCAAAAGAAAAACACTCTGTTGTCTTGATTAACTGTGACCAGATTTATAGATGTTTGGGGTTCTGAACATACACCTGAGTTGATATTGGTTGTTCGAAAAGTTCTCAGGAAGATTAACCAGCTACTGTACCATGAAAAATCAATTGCACTCTCACTTCATTTTACATTTGTGAAATATCAAAACACACATGCTTCTGTAACCTGAAATGGAGTTTTGTTTTATGACACCTGCAAATTCTGACCTATTCTGGGCAGTTTTGCTCTGATATATTTTGTCATACCTTGTTTTGAATTTGATTTTTTAGATCATTAATAAAAGTTAAATTCTGTTACAAAAGTTTACATTTAAAAGGACACATTTCAGTTTCTTACTATACTTCCTAACAATCACTGTGTGACTGTATCCTTGGAGAATATATCTTGCTTGTGTATTTTGGGTGAAGTGAAAGATGAGTAACTTACACTTTAATTTCCTCTTAGAACTTGTAGAACTCATTGCCTCTTCAGAAGACAACGTGTATAAAAATCTTTAGAAAGGATTGGACAAGTAGGCATTAACACGTCTTCCTTTTTCTAAAGAAGTTGAAATCTGAAAATATAGCATGTTTTTTGAAGACAGAGAAAAAGCTTTGTGTCTTCCTGGCCCCTGTCCTTAATCACCCATTTTGTTTTCAGATATTTGAGCTAATTATTTGCAAGATGGGCCACACTTCAGTTGTTACACGGCTTTAACTGTATTGTCTTCAGAACAGTTACACAGATTATAGCGGAAAAAAAATTGTCCATATGTTTGCTCATCCCAACTTTAACATGAGTGTACTAATAACTTCCATCATGTTTGTTACTCATTCAAACACATCTGTATTTTACAGATTATTGCTCAGTGGTAACACTTGTGGACCAATCAAATGCGAAGTTAACATGCACTCTTTTTAATGGAAATCTGGATTTTCTACCAAAAATCTACAAAATCGGAGATATTGTTCGATTTCATAGAATAAAGGTAGGTACTATTTTGTTTTGTTTTGTTTCTAATGTGCTTGTTTTTGGATAGTTATGGGGCTCCAGGGATATTTTAGTTCTTCATATACTGATATTCACATATGGAGATACTGGATGAAACAGTCAAATGGTAAAAACTGAGCTGTGGTTGTGGTAGGGACCAAAACTGGAAATCTGTCAAATTTTAGAACAACAGCAGCGACAAAGAAGCACTAATCTGGTATCCCTCTTTAAAAAAATAAAAATAAATGCGCTAGAGGTGGCTATGTGGTTATGTCAACTCCAAAATAATAATCTTTTTATTTGAATATTTGTTTAGCTAGTTTAGCTCCAGTACTTAGAGATGAACAGAATTTAACTGACATAAACATGTACAATTCACTTCTCTTCAAATTATGGAATTATTTGAGAGATTACTTCAGAGCTTCTGTCATGGACTGTCATGGAACAGTTTTTAGATCAGCTGTGGAGTTAAGTGTAATATAAGTGAGTGGGATGTAGTGTCCCCTTTCCAGCTGCTCCTTTGATGTTTGTTTGCTTTACCTAGTATTTAACTGTATCAATGTCCCTGAAGAAAACTGTGTCAATAGCCCTTGTACTTGCTTCTGGTGGATATTTTTCTTATGTCTATAAAGAGGAACAGCAGTACAGAGACACTGACCGCTAATCTTGTAATGCTGGACCATATGTAGTAAAAAAAATTAAGAGTTTTTTTTTTTTTTTGCAAAGATAGCAAATTTTATCATGTTACATACTAAAGTACAAGATAACCATACATAATTATATTTTTTTGCTGTACTTAAAATAAATCTATCAGAAAGGAGTAAATGTCCTTAAAAAGATCTTTTTTTACAACAAACAAACAAAACATGTTCAAACACTCTAGAGGCAATTTAGGACTGTACAAAATAGTGATGAAGGGGATAAAGATCAATAGTACCTGTATGTGAGTTTTGATGTGCTGTAGCAGACCAAAGGAAAAAAAACATAGCAATAAACTTAAAAAGTGGCAAGGTTTATCCAGTGATAGAGATTTGTACCACTGAGATTATTAGAAAGACCTTGCTAAGTAACAGTCTTCAATTTTGAGACTTCGTTATTTAATGTATATCATAAATACTTACAATTGAGAGAGAAACTAGCTAACCCCTTCTGGCTTAATATTAATCTTCCTTAAAGTCATGTTTGTATATAATTAGAGTGGAATTAAGCTATATTTAGATTTTGAACCTTGTGTTGCTTATCCAGTACTTGAGGTATGTTGCCGGTCTTGGAAGTTCATTGATTTTGACTACAGACAGAAAAGTGTTACAGTTAATTTCAAATTCGTTCTGAATCTCATAGGATGAGCATTACAAAGACACGTTTCTACCTCCACCAGTACGTTTCTTGCTTCTGAAGCCAAGATACACTTTTATATATATATTTATATATGTATATATATTTATACATATGGAAAAAAGGAGAAAGTATAAAGGAGGCTGCTTAAAAGAATTGAAAAGTTGAACCTGTGTGCTAGGTTAATAATGGATTATTTTTGAGATGTGGGGACTACAGGTTAAAAGCTTCCACCTTCAGGGAAGTTATGAATGCATCTCTGTTATGGAAGGCTAATAGTGTCTCAGTTCCGCTATTTATCTTTCATGTAAGCTTGCTAATACAAGCTATTGATAAAGCAGATATAAGAGAGAGCCTCAAATTTTTGAGGATCATTCTAAAATGCTTCTAAACCTGTACTTCATCATTGTTCAAGACTGTTTTAGTATTTAAAGATATGTTCCAAAGTCAGTTAATGTTCCCCCTGCATTTCTTTTCCATTGTAGCTGAGATGTTTAAGTGATTTCCAGCCCTAACACTTCCAGCTGCCTACAATGTATATCCCCTCAGATGTGTAAGCTAACAGATTGTCTGACTACTTTCTAACTTAAAATGATCTTAATCAACAGTCACTTAGTTTAAATAGGTGTCTTTTTCTGGAGGGGGCTGACTACGCCAGCCTAACAAAGAGTTACTTTGCAAGTTCTGTTACCTGATCTGAGCAGATAAAAAGCTGGCGCAGAAGCTTGGTGCCTGGTGTTGGGAGTGAAGTGGAAGAGGTTAATGTAACTGGATGTGTGATTACTGTGCAACACAGTTTTCAATTAAAATAAATAAATAAATAAATTAACTCTAATTAGACCTCTAAGTACAATGTCTGCAATTCCTCATTCACTCTCTTCTCCATTTGTCTTCAAGCCTTATCACCCTCTCTTAGTTTGCTGAAAGAAAAGCAATCGAGGATACCAGAGGCCATAGCCTGTCAGAACTGTGCTTACCAGTGAGGACAGATACATATAATATATACACACACACATATATATAAGGAATATATACATATATATATGTTTATATATAGTCCTTACAGTGTGTGTTCACATTTCCGTGTCCCAGATATGCTTTGAGAGTCTCCCAAGCAGTTGACATGGATAGCAAACACGTTTTATAAATGACTGCTCCCTGCTACACTCTCAGCTGCTAATGAATAACTTCTTTTCATAGTAACGCAGGTGTTGGCAAAGTCCTATGGTTCAGAGCTAATAATAACTTAAAGGAGAATATTCTGTTAGGATTATTGTGGTAAGAGTGGTTAGAGTCATTTTATTTGCTCGGTATTTGTTCCATACAATGAAAATTTTAAAGTGTCTTGGTAACAGGACTAATTTTCCAGTTTTAATTACATTTCTGTTAATATTTCTTGAAATGCATTTTTAAGACCTCTTACGATGATGTCTTGTGAATTGTAATACTTACTGAATTACAGTACTGTATTTGGGCCTTCAACCACAGTCAATGCTCTGCAGAGATGACAGTCCAGGGATTTCTTTTGCCATCTACCGTAAAACTGAGGCCTGTGAACTAATTGTCTAGTTCCTCTTTAATTTTTGACAAGGAAGGAATTGTCTCAAGTGGATTTCTTTCTTTTTTTTTTTTCTGTTTCACTATGGATGCTTTTAATACCTTAGACTTAATGCCTAATACTTAAGTTGTTAGAGGGAAGAGGCATCCAGCTGTTAACTGACTAAATCTGCAATATTTTATTTATCCTCACTTGACTTGGAGTTTTAGCTTGTGTTCTGCCTTCTTTGTGTTAGACAAACCCTGCCACGATGATAGAAGTGTTCATTTCCTCTTTGACTTTTCTCTAGTATTGCTTATTACCTCTGAGTGATTCTCAAATAAGAATTTATTTCCACACTCCGAGTGAAGTGAATTGATACTTTACTTCTAATTTAATGTTTGTGGATTGGACAAAAGTGAGATTGAAATGAAGCACACTCACACACACTTAGGTGTTCATCTTGTTCAGTTTGCTGTGCTTCAGTTGTCCCACGGAGTTGCTGTCTGGGATGTGTTCTGCTGACTCTTTCCAGAATACAGACCATTGTCGAGCATTTCACGTTTTCGAAATATCGTATTTGTTGACATCTAATTCAGCAATCAGTGCACAGTGCTTCCACTACTCAGAGTCTGTGTGATTCAAGTTGAAAGCTTGGAAGATGAACACCAAACAAGTGACCTTTCATTATAAACTTTGCTTATGTGACTTCCTTAGCATTATGCAATGACAAGGATCAAAGTCTCAATTCTCCACTTTTTGTCATAGTATTACTACTATTATCTTCCTTTACTTTAGTTCCTTGGCTTGTTTTGTACTTAGGCTCCAGTTGCTGCAACAAATGAAGCAGGATTCTTAAGGATGGCAGCTTCTTCATTACACAGCACTAATTCATCACCACTGCACCTATCAAGTCATGCACTGCATAGGAAAATGTTCTATAAAAAATAGGCTAACAGAATGTGGTATCATCATCCCTACTGGTTCTGTCCTGTCTGTTATTTGCCCTGTTTTTTAAACCAGTCTGCCATTATTTCCAGGAGCAGTCTTACCTCTGCGCTTAGCTAGAGGTTTCCATGTCTCAAAGCACTCCTTCCTTTAGTTTAATTCAGTTTGCCCCATTAAAGTTAGTTCTTTCTCTTGCTGTCTGGTACAATATGGAAAGCACTGACAGAGGGGCACGGTTACATGCTTGCTCCTTGTTCCTAGATGGCTCTGGCCATAGCTGCCAGGTTGATAAGTGTAGTGATAGAGGGGAAAATCTGAAGCTATGTTAAACTCAGGGAGAATTTTGCTGCCAGACTCTTAATGCCTTCTGAGGAAATACTGTTCAAATATAGCAATTTTGACAAATGAGACTTTTTGCTAAAATGGATGTGTTAAAGAACACATTGCTTGAGACATTGACATCCAGGTATCAAATTCTTGCTCTGAGGAGTGGAAATAATTTAAATTTTTAGTAAGCGATTGTGAATTTCTTTTTAATGCTGGAAAATGAACATTTTCTCGGAAATATCAGTATTATTCTTGCTTTTGGCTTCCTTTCAAAAATTATGTAATGCATTCAATTCACTTTGAAGTTTTGTTGAAGGTTAAATTAAAAAACAAGTATTTGTCCTATAGTAAGTAACATCAAGAAGTATTAACTGTAGACAGTGATAGAGTTCTTCAACAATTAGATGTCTTAGAATTTTGCATGTTTTCTAAAATTTTTTCAAGTTACCTAATCATATATTAAATATGTTGGAAAATTTCCAAAATACATTAATTTATTGCTTTACCAGAGTTTTCTCAAATATGCTGTGCCACCTTCTCTGAGGAATATTTCTAAAGCAGTATCACAATGCCTGCTGTTTTTTAAAGTGATTATCAAAACAGAAAATATTTCAGCTAGTTTAAATATTTAATTTATTATTTGTGTATACAATTTTTGTTCACAAAAATTATTATGTGTACATGTGAAACGGTAAATGAAACACACAAAGTATTGTTAATTGTTTTCTTTAATTTGTGTTTCGTTACTGCAGAAATTTCTGATAATCATATTTTGAGCACATGAGTTCTCTGGAACAGTAGAAGATAATTATATTTATATAATTAGGATATTAGGATTATAATTATGTATCTTCATTAAAATTTATTTTGCTTCCTTAGGACTTTCCTTACTTCTCATAAAATGGTGCCTGCAGTTTTTGTAACTCATTTTCTTGTTGTTATATTTAAACATGTTCAAGCTGGTTTAATTTAAATGAGCATACAGGTTATTTATTGAGTTATTTCAAATTGTTTCTGTTCTATTGCTACCTCTCTCTCAATACAACTGGAGGTACATGTGTACTAGAGTTACGTTATTAAATTATGAGAAAATGTAATCAACACACCATATTATCCAAACTTGCTTAGACTGTGATGACTACACTTAATGTGAGAAAACCATTACAAACTTTAAGGAAATACTCAAAATTCACTTGGGTGCCTCTCTGACAGGACACGGTTTTTCGTATAAATGGTATCAGTAACAACTTGAAAATTTTTATGAAGAAATTAACATCTGGATCTGATTTGGTGTTAAGGTGCAGGTTCAGTTGTCTAGTATATTCTTGAGTAATAAGTTATTAAATTAGTAACAAGTTTAAGGAATTGTTATTTTTTTGGTTTTGTAGTACGTGCCTATTTGCATGTTCCAGTGTGGGATTTATATATCATTCAAATACTCAATCAGCAACTTCATTGGAGCTTGGATGTGTGTCTTCCATGGGTGTGCTCTTGTTCTTCCTACTCCATCCCATCCCGTTGTTATACACTGTATGAGTCTCAGAATGGAAAGCAAATATTTCATGCTTCCATGCTTTAAGCTTAAGTTTACAGATTAGTTTTAAAAATTGTAGGACTGAAGTCATTCTGATGTTCCCAAGTCTGAAGTAGGCTAGTGAGAAACGTGTCCAAAGGTCATATGCTAAATTTTTAGACTCTTCTTGCCCTTTGCAATTCCTAATAAAGCTCAAAAAAATCATAAGTTTTAGAACAGGAACAAAGTGATGGGATTAGTTATCAATATCCTTGTAGGTGATGCTGGACATATGATGTCCTGTACTCTGTGGTTACAGTCCTGAGATTGACAGATCATCATAGATCTAAGACTTTGATTTTTGTCTAAGAAGTCCATAGTACAAGGGAGTAACTCCCATTTAATAGAAAGCCAATTTTGGAATTAAATTGTTGAGGCTTTTCATACCCTAAAAGACTTTAAGAAAATTCTTTTGGGATTTAGAACTACAGATAAGATAATAACATTTAACAGGAGAAAGCAACCTTTGTTTATAACCCATCACTGGTCACCTGGGAAGCAGTACTCATCGGGTGAACTCCGTAGTTGAATTCAAACAGGTCTTGGGCTTTTCTCCCAAGCACCAAGTGATAAGATGAGGGCAAATGGCCTCAAGTTACATCAGGGGACGTTTAGGTTGGGAATTGGGAGAAATTTCTTTACTGAAAGGGTTATGCAGCATTACAGTAGGCTGCCCAGGGAAGTGGTTGAGTCACCATCCCTGGAGGCCTTCAAGAAAGGTGTAAATTTGAAAGTTAGTAGCATGGGTTAGTGGTACACTTCAGTACTGGGTTAAAGGCTGCATTAGATGATCTTAGAGGTCTTTTCCAACATGAGTTATTCTGTAGTTCTATAAATAGGCTAAATACATAAGTGGAATAACTTTTTTGTTGTGGCACAATGGAAGCTATATATTTTTCTTGTTTGCTTTTCCATCAAGTCTCTGCTCCAGCTATTCTAAACCATTTTTTGAGTTTAAGTGCAGTGATCTCAAACTTTATGTAAAGTGTTGAGTGGATGGGGGAAATTGAAGTGTGTCATCCATTTGGGACTTGGCACCTTCAGTACCTGGCATAAGGTAAAATTTGTATCCATGCCTAGCAACAAATCCTTTTTCATAGCCATCATTTATTAAGAACAAATCGTGACTTTGTGGTTCTCCTTGTGTACATATGCCAAGGTCCTGTCTTTCTTTTTTTTGTATGGAGTTTCACTTGAAATGTAATTCATGTGCAGGTGTTTTTTCCCAAATTCCTACAGATCTTTTTTAACATTCAATACAGTCAAAATATATCATAATCCATGCTGGGAAACTTTACAGATCTTGAGTTGTCAAGTCCTAGGATGGCAAAGGGAGTGTTTTGAAGGATGATTGCTGACTAAAAGAGTGATCTAGGGAGGCTAGAGTGATCTAGGGAGGCCTAGGTGTCCTAGGGAGGCTGTGGAGTCTCCATGCCTGAAATTTTTCAAGACTCAATTAGCCAAATCCTGACTCAACACAGTGCTGAGAACGGTCTTGACCTGGGAAAAAGGTGGGACTTGACCTCCTGAGGTCCTTTCCAATCAAAATTTCTGTTTCTATGACTGGAGTGTACTTGCACGGTGTCTGTGGTCTTTTTAGTACAGCTGCCTGTAGTCCTGTCTAGACCTTCATAAAGCTTTTGCTGCTGAAGATTTGTGATTTGACTCTGAGAAGGTGTCATGTTTTCTTTTATCAGCACTTATTTGTGTAAGTTATCTTCCTTATATGTCAGCAGGCTCCTGCTTGCATCACAGGATGGCATGTGCATATAAACATGTGTTTAACTGAGGGCAATAAGTTGCTTACCACAGAAATGTAATTCTTGCAGGTATATTATGCAAGTGACGTTGCTCACTTTCACTAGGATCTCATATAAACTGTGCAGCTGAGAGGAGATACGTATTTGACAGGGCTGTTTATAACCTGTATCAGCTCTGTTACTGTCTCAGACAAAGACACTTTCGTTTAGCAAACTTTATTTATTGCTGCCATCAATCTCATGCAATTTTTTAAGTGATATCTTTCTGCTCCATCCCATCTTTGAAAAAATAAAACAAATTCTAAAGGCCTCTAGAAACGACACAGTACCTACTGGGGGTAAGGGGGAGGTTGTCATTTTATACAAAAGTCTCAGATTATTTCTGTTCCTTAAGTTAAATTTGTTTGAAAATTGTGTGTGGAAAATATAACTTACTAACAGTATCACTGTTTTAACTTAATCTGAAATTTACTTGGGGTGCCATAATGAATCAATATTTGTCTACGAATTTTGTTCATCTGCACTCCAGTGATGTCTCCTCGCTTTCACAATGATTAATTTTTAAAGGACAAGTTCAGAGAATTTCTGTTGACAATCAACTGTACTATGGGTCTGACAATGTGCTAGCTTTGAAGTACTTTCTAACACATTTGACATTTACTTTTTTGTTTTTTTTTTTTCTGTTGTTCACTAAGTAATGTTGTTGAATGCTCTTTATCTTTGAGGCCACTCAGTGGCTTCTCCATGTACACATACCTAAGTACATTTGGTTTTGCTTTAAATCATTGGTAATTTTCTCATTGTGGCACTTGGCGTTTGCCTTCTTAAATATTTTATTTCCTTTCTTGTTTTATAACTTCCTTAACATTACAGCTGATATCAAAGCCATTAAATGAAGGCACTAGGAGATATCAGTACGGTATGTGCAAACACAGCCCCAGCAATGCTTAAAACATGAGCTAAAAGATTTGGAAAATGGGGAAAACAGTGTATGTAAAGTAGTATGGAAGCCAAGGGAGACTAAGTAGTTTCTTGAGCTGTTTTCCTGGAAGGTTGAGAACCTTCATAAATGTATAGGCTAGTGGTCCTGGACAGAATTTTTTCAAAGAAAAAAAGTCAAGATATTTTTATGATGACTGAAATGAATTAATGATGAAATTAAATAAATTAATGAAGTAGGTAAATTGGAAATAAAAACACTTTGAGAAACATTTGACATGTCAGACGAGATACTTAATGATATGCTTGAAGTATTGTTTGATAACGGATGAATGAGTAAAATTGATGAAAGAGAGTTTTCTTCCCCTCTGGATATTACCTATTTTGAGAAGCTATGGAATATAATGCAGTGGCTGCAACTAAAGTAGATCTATGAATTTGCCACAGATAATGTCTTTGTGTTATAGTGGAACTTTTTTTTTTCCAGATCTTGGGTAATTCCTTGAAAGGAACTGGTTATGAAACTGTGTGCTTTCCTAATTTGTCCTGACTTCTGTCCTAATTCCTGATCTGTCTTGTATTTTCAGTATTTAAGCCTAAAGGTTAAAAGACTAATCTTTACAAAGTTACAGTTAAGGAGAAGCTGTGAATTGATGTGCTCTATTGGTCAGGCCTGAGATTCTTAATGCATTTATGCCTCTAGATAGAGTTTAGGTCAAAGCAGCAGAGATTAGAGTTCCAGTTACCAAGCTTGAACTTCTTTCCTTATGGATTCCCAATGTTTGTTTTCTTTGCATGTTTTTTAAATCTCAGTGTGTTATAAAATTTAGTCTTAAATCATTGGCAGCGTTTAGAACTTTCGTTACCTTTCACGTTCTGCATTTTTAAATCTGTAGGATTTTTCAAACATTTGAAAATTGAGTGGTAGAGACAAAGTAGTTCATCTCATAAAAGCTACATTTAAAAAAAAAAAACTTGCTGTTTTTTGTTCTTTTTTTGTCAGCTAATTTTAATTAAAAAAGTGGGTTAAAACAGCTGGTTGAAAATCAAGGTTTGAGATTTCTTGATACTAAATCATGCAGTGCTGTGATATGTAGATTTTTTTAATATATATTTATATTTTTTTAAGTGCAGGGAACAATAATACTGGACTAGATCCTTAAAGAAATGCTTCAGACTTTGAATGCCATGTTTTATATGGCAGCAGATACACAGCTAAATCAACAGGATACAAGAGACCTGCCACGTGCAAAGCAGTATACATCAGAGCAATTGTGAAAGCTATACGCATAATTAAAGGGATGAAAACTGGTCTCTGCTTACTTCGTTTAAAAAAAAGAAAAAAAAAAAGCTTCTGGAACTGGGAAAAATGTACCTATTTTTTAGTATCAGGAAACTGGATCTATTGTGAGAGGCAGATTTCCCTGACTGTAAAAGCAATACTAATGTTTTCCTTACACAAAGATTTTGAGATTTATGAATAAAACACTTTGCACTGATGCTTTATATTTACAGGTAGAGGTATTAGTCTGTCTCTTAAAGAATTATTGCTGTTAGATTTTATTTTTGGTTTATACGCTGTTTTCTTGTTCGTGTTTATTTGCTTTTTTGTTTTTATTTTAACTTCTTACTGGCATCAGGAACAAAAATAATCACTAATCTTTATACACATGATAAAATGTGAATAAGAATATTACATAAGAATATTGCAGTGAATTATGACCATTTTTTTCTTTGTTTTGTTCTAGATCAGAGAATACAATGGACAGATGCAGGGAATTACCAGTTCAGGATTTGCATCCTTGACATTCGATGGAACTGTAGGAACACCAGTAGTTCCTCGAACCTCTAGTAAAGCGTACACTTTCATGGATGAAGAAGAAAAAACAATCGAAGAATTACGTATTTGGGCAGCCAGTAATCTTTCTATCTCTGGACCAGCAGCAAAACTGTCTGGTGTTCGACCAATGCTGTTCTTTGATCTCACTTGCCAGCTGGTGGGGAAGGCAAAAGTGGATGGATCTTCTTTTCTTCTAAAGGTAAATTTATTTTCCCGAATTTGTTATAATGTTATGTGGATAAATATGTAGAGGCTAACAAAATGTATGATCCTTTACCTTTCTATTTCTATAAAAACAAAACAGAAATCCCAGTTCTTTTTAAAGTTGCTCATAAAATTTATTTCTTTAGAGAGTGTTTTAATATGTATGGTAGTTTCCACAAACGTAGGTAAATATTGCAGGATTTCTTAAAGCTTAATAATATTGTTAGTTTTTAATCTGAACCTTGTTTCTATTCAGTAGCAATTATTGCTTGTTTTTCTAGGTCTACAGGATATAATTAATGTAGTATGTAGCATACCCTAGAGCTCTAGGTAACTTCTTTTAGTTATGTATATGCACTTTGGGGATCAGAGCCTAATGAAAGTACAAAATGTTGAAATGCCACACAACCAGAAAGTACCTTCCATGGAGTGATCCTTAACATCAGCTAAATATAAACTAGATCTCCGTATTTTTCCTGGTTTAGCTCCCTATGCATCAGCCTAATGTTATTCTGAAACACCTCTGTATTTCTTCTCAGTATTTTAAGTTGATTGTTAAAATGTGAGTGATGAATAGCCTGTTATAAAGTCATAAAATGGAAAATAACATTATTTCTTGGTACTGCTGCATTAAATGTTGCTACAATATTTTTAGAAACAGCACATTGCATTTTTCTTTTACCAAAGCAGGAAAGTTTTTTTCTCATGCAGAGCAATGAATGCACTACACAGAAAGAAATATTAAGTGTCATCCTATAACATGTTTTGCAGCTGTTAAAAGTATTTCCATTTAACTGTCTCTTGTGAAATGGTTGTCATGACACTCAGTAAAATTTCAGAACTTTGTGAACTCATTGTCATTCATTAATAAGTATATATTCAGCAATGAAGGACCCTTTGCAAGGATAGAGGCAAGTGCTTTCTTAAGTTATTAATATTTATTTACCCTCTTTTGTGTGTTGTAAGCTCTAAAGTCTATTTTGTCAATTTTGTATAGTAATGAGAATAACTTGGGAGCTGGGGATTGTCTAGACAGGACAGTAAAAGCTTAATGAAATCCAATAGCACTAGTTCAATTTCTCTCATACTGATTCCTTGTCAGTGTGTTTTTATTTAGCACATGAAAATGTTGAATACTTAAATCTGCATTAAAATACATCACAAAAACGTAAGTAGATGAACAATGATATGCTATTGCTCCCCTCCCTTCAAGAAGGCCAGAGTCCTTTCCTTATATGTCAAATGTTGGTCATGCTGTAAGAGAAGCCTTTTATAAAACTTGTAGACAGAAGTCTGATTATTTTGTTGATTCACTAAACAAAGAAACAAAAGACCACTGGCTCAAGTGGTTTGATCATTAAATATTATTTACTATTAAATTTCTGTTCTTAGATTTTATAACTGATTTAAATTTGCAACATTATTTTAGTGGTTGGTAATACAGTGAAGCGTAATGAGGATTTTAATCATTGAGCTCAAGTAAGTAGTGTTCTATTGTTTCAAACATAACTAAAATGACTTCCAGTGATTTTGTGCATCACCCATAGCATAACCTCTAATATTCCACTTGGTAAGTGACATAGTACAGCACCTCAGTCTTATGTAGCATGAAGACTGAATAACTTAACTTACAAAGGTAGGAAGGAGTTGCTTACCTGTTTCTGAGAATTTTGTTTTCAAACCAATGGAGACCTCGTTCTGGAAATGCTGCTGTCATTTATACATTTTATAAGAGCTTTACTATTATGCTTTCCTTCTGTCTGCCAGTTGTCTGTGTTAAGCTAAGTCACACAATTAGCATATTCTGCTGAAGAAACTTAATGAATCAGGACAGCAGGCTTCATTGTGTGTCTCCGATTTCAGCATCTTGTATGGTGATCAAAGGTCATCACTAACTATTCTGTAATACTAGTCTGTTAATGGCTAGTAATGGAACTATGTGCTGTTTCTTATCCAGAATTCATTTGATTATTGTTGGAAAGAATGAAGGCACAGGGATAGCTGTTCATAACTGTGGCATTAGCAGATACAGAGAAATTAACAGGAAGTCATAGCTACTGTGTTTTCATCCACAATTTAAATAGAGTGAAGCTGGTAAGCTCCTGACGTATCTGTGTTCTTATTTGTGTAATTAAAAAGACAAAACCACATACCTGTCTAAGGACTTTTTTTGTCAAGAGAGTCTACAGGCTTAGAAATTCTTCCAAAAAATGCCCTGACACCAGCCGCATTAGTTCCTCTTGCAAAGGGCTAAAACTAAATAAGTCGACCTTGGACCTGACGAGGCGCATTGAAGTTATTTCAATCATTTTGTAAGATCCCATCTGTTAAGTGTAGAAGGACAAGTAAGTCAAAGCCAGTTGAAAAATAATAGGAAACTTGACAAACTTAAAGTTCTTCATTCTGTCAAAGTGATTTTCATAAATACCAAATTTCATAAACACTAAATCTGTATTTCTATAGCTCAGCTCTAGGAAAGCTTGCCTAATTCAAGCAACGGGTAGCATCTCATTCAAAGGTGGTTTTAAATATTTCATGGTACAGGATCAGAAAATAATAGGCTTTTTTTTTTCTCCCTTTTAAATCTGCTGCAGCATGTACCACCTCATTATCAGGATCCTTCAGAATACACTCTTATTTCAGAACGTTAATTTGATGTTATGGGTCATTTTTGCTGTAAACAGTTTTTCCTTTTATCTCTTGATTTGGGATGAGTGTTTCAGCCATGAGTTATTCTCGGTGCGTTTACATATGGCTTTGCTGCTGCTTAGATCTTTTCCTGTGGGTCCTTTGATCCACAGAAGTTAAGCATTCAGAAAAGGGTAGAAACCCTTTAAAAATTAACCTTTGGTGTATTCCCCTTACCCCTCCTTCTCCCCCACAGTGCTTTTTTCATGATACCAAAGAGGTGGTATCATGAACTGTCTTAAAATTAGCTTCTGTTGGACCAATATGCATGAGTACCTACAAAATGCATTTTGGTCTCTCAATCTCAAATGCTTCTAGATTTATTCTTTTTTTCTGTACTAATATTTCAGAACATTATTTCTGTTGTTGCCTTTGTATCTTTGTATTCGTAGAGTGTATCTTTACGAATTCCCAACTTGGTAAACTATAGCTTACAGAATATATCGTAAGGAGCCAGCACCCAAAGTTTAATGTTAGGTAGTAAGGTAATGGTTACGACGTGCTAAGTCTGTTATTACCTGTTTGTTGGTAATCTTTCTTTTTCATAATTTTGGTAGATCAAATATAATTCTATTGATATTTCACTAAAGTGTTTGTCATAAACATAGCTTTAGGGCACCAATTTTTAGAATCCTAGTTATTAAGTGTATGTTAAACACTGATGCTTTTCTGATCTGTTCTGCATAACTAGCAGTGTAGACTGATGTAGGAAATCATTAGTAATTAATGGAGCATGTGCCGTGTACTGAGGTTTCACATTCTGGAGCTGGAGTGTTCAAAAAAACCCAGCAATGATTAAAATATTAAATATAGGCAGTTATGCATGCAGGAAATTCTAATGGTTGTATCTGCTGGATAAACAGTTGAGGTTTTGCTAACACTTTTTTGTTTTTAATTTTACGAAAACCAGGTGTTTAACATTTGTGTTCTGTGTGGAGGTTATTTTATACTTTGTAAAGGAAAAAATAAGTCCCATAAAATTTAATTTCAGTCATTTAAGAACTTTAGAACATACACGCGAGTTAAGATTTCATATTGTTAGACTCTTTTTATTCAAACAACAGAGGAAAAAAAAAACGTAAACCATTATTTTAAATGCTCAATCTAAAGTCTTCTGAGCATATTGAAATGGTTGACTTTCATTGCAGGTATGGGATGGCACAAAATGTCCCTACCCAACATGGAGGATACCTGTAGAAGCAAGAGACCTGGAAGGAGAAAAAATTCTTCTTCATCGGCTGCGAAATCTCACAGTGGATATTCTAGTTTATGACAACCACGTACATCTGGCAAAATCACTGGAGGTAATGTAGTTTGGTGTTTCTAGCTGTCGTTTTGTGGCCTATTTTCTGCTTAAACTCACTTCAGAGAATGTATCAATTCCGTTCTGCTCTAAATTAGTTTCAAATATTATTCTTTATCTTTCAGTGTATTTCCCATACCTTTGATTTGAATGCAAAAATTCCTTCGTGTGTAAAATAGCCTCATTACCCTAAAATTTCCATGAAAAAAAAAATCTCCCAATTAAGCAGTTCTTTACGGACATTGTAGTATCATATATTATCCTGTGGACATAATGCATTCAGAAAATGTATTCTGTGCTTCAGAAGTATTTTTTAAATGATATAAAGTGGGGTTAAACTTGTAGTCCCATTAAAGGCCTGTAATTCTGAAGTCAATAAAGGATTTTATCTGTTCTATAAACTTCTGCAATTCGCAATGCTATCTTCATTTAGTGGGTCAGTAATGTTGATTATGCTTAGAGAAAACAACGTAATTAAACATTTGATCTTCAGCAATACTGCCATCTTGCTTCTAAATACAGTAAATTAGCAAAAATTACATCTTTCATCTAATGTCTTTACTTCTGTATCCAAGCATTGTTTTTAAGGTAGTGCTTACCAGAAAATAAATGCAAATGGTAGACATTCGTTGTCTGGAGCTATCAGCAGATATGACATCAATTTAATGCATAGTGCCCAGTCATAAGTAAATGACAGAAAGCAAAGTAACTTTCCTTCAAGTAAGAATTCATAACAGAACATACAGGATTATTTCATTACTTACAGGTTATCTTCCAGAATTTTTCTTTTGCTAATTGGTCTCATCTATCAATAAGCATAAATGCTGATGTTTCAATGAAGCATTATGTTTTTAAAATTAAGGGAGGGAAATGATGAATATTCATTAAAAATGATGAAATTAATTAAAAAATCATGAATCCCATATATATTCAGGAATTCCTGTTGAATATGTGCTACATGGGATGTCTTCATCAGTTCTTTCCATTTCTTTCCTTTCTGTATGCCCTTTCTTACTTACTGTAAAGCATCTGTGCATTTGTTGGATATTGTGTTGCATAGCAGAGGTTCTAATGTCAAAGGAAACTGTTTAGAAACCTGTCTTGACCTACCAAGCATCACAGGCTGTGTTTTTCTCCTTCTGGCTATGTTCAAAGTTGTGATACTTTTAGCCATGTAAACAGTAGAGGTTTTATTTTTTTTTCTCTCTCTCTTTTTAGTGAATTGTCTTAGAGTTATTGAAGAAAAAATACTGATACACTACCAATTAGACTTCAGAAAGATTTATTGAGTTTACATTGCATTTTGTGCAATTAATTTTGTTTCACAGAAAAATCTAAAGTTAATTAGATTTTTAGGACTCCTTATAAAATTGAAGCTTTAATAAAAGGTTTATTTTTAAATACTAGTGGAGGTCATGTCACACTAAGAATTAATTAAAATACTGCTTATTAATCTGCATATTTTTATTATTTCATGCAGGGTCTTGTTATGCAAATAAAAAAAAAAAAATCGTTTATGTGGAAGTATTAAACTGGAGGGAATTGAGTGTGTATGCACGTGCACCTTCCTGAGCGTAAACACCATGAGAATGTGGACAAACTGTGTACTAAATGATCTGCCAGTTTATGGTTTCAGAAACAATAAAAGCACGCTGGTTTTGAGCCATCTCTTCTACATTTGAAAGGAGCTTGGAATTGCCTTTTTATTGTAAATTGTTGAGGAGCTGTTAGGTTACACTCCCACGTTGTCATGTATTATCTGCAGTGACAGTTGCAACTCTGAAATGATATTTTATGTAGGAACAATCTGCTTTATGCAGCCTTGATACCAAGAAAGGCAGACTTAAATCTTATTTTAAAATTGTGTTTTGTTTTTTTATTTTTCCATAGGTAAATGGTCACACAGGGAAGCTCTGAGTAACCACTACACAGTCTAGAGAAACTGGGTGACTTATTACAGTCAATTGATAGCAAATCCTAGCCTGTGCTGCAGGCATTTGTTAAAAGCTTCTTGTTTGTGTTGTCTGTCCAGAGAATATTGAAGATGTGAGCATTTTATCCCTTTTCACCAGTCAAATAATATTTACAAATCTCTATGAAGAGAACTTAGTAATTTCAAAGGTATGCTGTAGCTGATAACTGTAAGTAGACTTTTTGCAACCTATATTTGCTGGCCTTCTTTCCCTGGTAAAAACTGTGGCTTTTCAGCATTTGCTGCCTTAGCAGAAAACAGAATTTTCAGAAATCTCATTTCTGAAATAGATTATTTCCTGAGGCATAAAAACATAAACAGAAGTACAACTAAGCAGAGACAATGGTGTTCACTTCATTTTTGCAGAATTTCCCTCTTCCTGTCACTACCCTTGGTGCATGAGGCTTTCCTGTTTTTGTAGGAACCCCAGCCTGTAGCTAGCTCTCCAGAGTACAGTTGCTCCCTGTAGGTTGCAGTTTGTTGTTATTCAGACTTTCTTCTAGATTTCCCAGAGGTTCTCAGGATTCGTTAAAACCTTGCCATGCAACTCAAAAAAATATAAAAAAATAAAAATTAAAAAAAAAGAAGAGGTCTGTGACATGGATTTCTTCATCTGGGGTATTTTGCTAGATGCTGAATGCCACAATGAGCATCACAGGTCCATCAGTGCACTGTAGGAGTCCAGCTGTCCACATCTGGTCAGAGATTTCCTTCATGTACAGTTATTCAGTGGGTATGTGGTACTGTGCATTCCCCTCATGGGTTAATATAATGTGTTGTTTTTTTTTTACTGTGTATTTTCTAGTTAGTATAATCAAAATAGTTAACCCTGAGCATGCTCAAGGTCCTAGTCTTTAGTGTTTCAACGTTTACTATTCTTATATGTCTTCAGGTGCAAAATTTGAATATTTCCTTTTGTTATTCCAGCTGTACACAATCTCAAGTCTTTTTTTGATGGCACTAATGTCTGTCTGAGTCATGTTTCTAACCTGTAACTTCAAGTTGCTTGGCTGTATTATCTAGTTTCATACTTTTCAGGCTGAGATGCAGGATTTCTTTGACCTGTGTATATTTTCTTCACTTGTATTAATTAAAAAGAACAAAAAACAAACCCTCCAAAAATCCCCCAACCTGTTAAATGGATTTATGTTGCACTTTTTTTTTTATTCCTTGTGCAGCCTGAGGTCCTTGGGACCATACCTAAATACTGTGTAAATGCTTCTTGTCATTTGCAAAAAGTTGTGCACAATTTACTTAGTAAAATTTGAGTGCTGATATGGAAATGACCACAAATAAATCACTTTGAATATTATCGTCAGACATAAAATAGGCATAAAAGTCAGCATAGACTGTTTTGGTTAAGTGATTCCTGTAGATAAAGGCAAGCTCTTGTCACAGGTGTCTTTGTGTCCAAACATAAATATTTAACTACCTTGACAGTGTATTAAATATGAATACAACCCTCTATGTTTTGAAGTAATTATAAGAATTTGCTATGCTAAAAAGTGTTGTTGTTTTTATTTTGAAGTTGTCAAATTACAGGAAACTGTGACATCTTAAAAGAAACTGTGACATCTTAAAATTTTCTTTGGTTTTGTTATCTGTTTTTAAAATAGGCGTATTTGAATTGTACTGCAATTAGGATGTTAGTGTATTTTAAGGTGTTGCCAGAAATGTGTCGTTATTGTTTTAATTTCATTTTAAATAAATTTGCTTTGAATGAGGCAGGTAGGTAGTTCATAAATAAAATTCAGTCAAGAGTTGCTTTTGTACTAAATTTGAATAATGGCTCTGTAAATCATGTTGTTGTTTTTTTTTTTTGCTTTAATGTAGATTTTAATTTTGTCTCAGTCAAGTATATAATGTATATACTTGATCTGCAGGCATTCAGTAAACAACAGAAATACAGTAGCATATTTAGCCTTAACACCCACACCAGTAGTTTAGCATTGTAAAGAGTAAGCAATGCTGCCTCCCAAAGGAATTTATGGAAATTGCAAGTCTGTCTTGCACAGTCAGATCTGTTATGTTGACATTTATACCTTCCTGACGTTTTCAGTATATGGCAATGCTGATTATAATGCATCTCTGTATTACAGTTATGAGTGATATTAAAATATATAAAAATAATAACGTTTTCAGAAGTGATCTAATAAAACGCATATGGAGAAAGCAATGTTTTTGTAGTGATCGTAAATTTGGGGAAGTTGAGCGTTGCACTAAAACATGTAATTCATTGGACTTTTTGCATGAATTTCAGCACACAATTTTAGAAGGCAAAATCAACATTTTACATTCTTGCCTTCTTGGCTCTCCTCTACCACGTGTTAGCAACATGAAATACTTATTTTTTTCACACAGTGTTTTTGAAAGAAAAAAAAAAAACACTTCTAATGGAATTTTTCCTCCTCATTGCTCTTGGAAAAAAAAAAAGTAGGTTAACAATAATATATTGACATAAGGTTATTTGATAAGGCAGAACATAGTTAAGAACTTAAAAGGCTGTTTGTCCAAAAGCACTTGTCATAGTTATGTTTAGTTTTATAATGTCTGTCCCTTGCATTTTTGTTTATTCAACATACTTAATTGAAATTTAGCATCTGAAAAGAGAATAAATAAATACACAAATAAAAATGCTACAGTTTAGCCTCTTAACCACCATCTAAATGTGCAAGTTGACCTGTTGATATCAGTGGGCCTTCTTGCATGCTTTGTTGGAGATGGGCAATAGAAAGGAAAGGAGGACCCAAAAAATTCAAGGAATTTTTCCTAAAGTTCCATTTTGGCATATAGACAGAGATGCTGTACGTTATTGTATTGATAAAGCTGTAAGGAATGCTCCTCTTCTGGGGGTGGGGGGAAAAAAAAGCTGCAAAGGATGTTCATTATCATAACTGAGTCATATTCCAGAAAGTATTTTGTTGCTGTGAATTTATGGTTAGATATGGATTCAGTTAATGCAAGTGGTGATACTATGATATATACATATTATCCAGTATCATATATACGTTATGTTCTTAAATGGATTTAGAGCAGATGAGTGGATCTCCTTAAGGGGGGTTATCTCTTTCCAGATCTAAAAAGTGAATTATCTCTTATAGAAGGTAAAGATGGGAAGACCGACGTAACCTAGGTGTAATGTTTTTGAAGCATTTAGAGGAAACATATGAAAAAAGTGCAGCAAACTGATGTTGTGCTGCGTGCTTTATAATCTGAATGTTAGCTGGTTTTGTCTGTCGAGTGGGAGATAACATGAGGCCTTTAGAAGCACCTCATTTCTAGCCTGCTAGTGACTGACAGTCCATCAGAAGTAATTTCAGTGGTTGTGCAAATATAGAGTGATGATACAAGATATTGCCAGTAACCACGTATGGTAAGTTGTGTAAAATGAGTGAGATGCTTTCAATGGACAAAATGAGCAGCCCCTAACATACAGATAATTAAAACTCTGGTAGGAGCTATTTGGCAGAAGCAAAATAGGCGCTGGCTGAAGTGCAATTTTATGTCCCAAGTGCCTGAATTTGAAAATATGCTGCCTTTTTCATACATTATTATTGTTTAAAGAAGCAGTTTGATACCAGCATTATAGCATTATATAGTCATAGGCTGTTCCTTGATACAGATTCCAGAAGGATTCCATGCTGCTCTGTGTCCTTTTGTGCATCCAGGTGTTTATCTACATATAGTCTTAAGACCTGGCCAATCCAGTCTAATACGTACACTTTCTTTACACGGGCAGGTAGTGATAAGGACAAAGGAGAAAGGTTTTAAACTAAAAGATAGGAGATGTAGATTAGATATTAGGAGGAAATTCTTCACACAGAGGGTGGTGAGGCACTGGCACAGGTTGCCCAGAGAAGCTGTGGATGCCCCATCCCTGGAGGTGTTCAAGGCCAGGTTAGATGGGGCTTTGAGCAACCTGGTACACTGGGAGGTGTCCTTGCTTATGGTAGGGGGATTGGAGCTAGATGGTCTAAGGTCCCTTCCAACAGAAGCGATTCTGTGATTTTTTGAGTTTCTACAGTTTAAAGTTACTCTGTCACTGGCTATTAGTATATCTAAAATTAGAGCTAAAGCTGAAATAAGTCTTAACAGACTGGCTGCTGTAATATTAATGTTAATGGAATTCCATTTAAAATAATTTATCATTTATATAGTGCTATTTAAAAGATACTTACGGTGAATATAAATCCAGGTTATTGAATATATGTAGCATACCATCTATCAGCTGAATCTTAGGTTAGACTTTAAAAAAATTATTTAGGTGCTAGTAAATTTGATTCAAAGGCTTTTAAGACACATCATAGGGAAATTAACAATATAATGAAGTCTCCAGATTATCTACCTCTAGAACATTGGTTTGGGGTTTTTTGGACAGAGTTTGTGATAGAGAGGGATAAAGGGAGTGAAATTCAGAAATAAAAACAAGGTTGTAAATATATGTTCAGTGGTCACCACTCTTTAACTTCTTTCTGAATAGGGACTTGTGTAAGTCCATTTGTGTAACTTGACCAAACCTTCAGAGAACACAAAATAAGCAAAACAGGAAGTACACACTCCGTGTACTCCCTGGAAATCTGTGAGACTGGAATCCGTGTCTCAAAATCTTTGAATTTCTGATGCGTTTCCTTTTGTTCTGGCATAGAAAAAATGTTACCTAATGTAAAAGTGAGATACAGTAGAGAAGTCTGTGTAAGCAGATGTATTTGTATACATAAAGAGATAACATGTCATGCTGGACATGATGGACATGATGTGAATTGCTGAGGATGATCATACATGGCAAAGTTGCAGCACGTTAGTCTCTTGAGGGTTGCATAGAGAATATAGAAGACAAACTGTGCCCTCGGGAAAGGAATACATTGGCTCCCTTGATCTGTATTCTTAAGACTGCTTGAGAATCAGATTTTGTAAGAAGACTTATGCTTATTCTGAATGTAGCCTTTGCTGTAAAAGGAAAACACACAGGTCACTTCAAGAGGTTTTGAAGTATCCATCTTGGAAAATATTCAAAACTCAGCTGTACAAGGCCCTGAGCAATCTGCTCTGCTTTGAGGAGGGTGGTTGGTGAGACGATGTCCAGAGGTCCCTGCCAAGCTTATAGCTATTCTGTGATTCTCTAAAAACAGGAAGCGAGCTTTATGAGGCCTAAATTTTTCCAAGTAAATAGCTAACTTTGTGTTACAAAGTCTTTTTTTTTTTTTTTTTTTTTTTTTTTTTAAAGATTGGAAGTTTTCTGAGAATTTACAGTATTCATACAAAACAAGCAAGTGCTGAAAATGAAGATGTTCCACATGTAGAATTCCATCTTCATGGTGGCACCTGTTACGGTCGAGGAATAGGAGTGTTACCAGAAAATCACCCAGATGTTAAAGAACTAAAAACGTAAGTTCTACTTTTTTTTTTTTCCTAGATGATTCTGGAAAACAGCATTCCAACTGTACCAGTTTAGAATTGTAAATGGATGTAAGAACCAGAAACTCGGGAACAGAATATGCCTTTAGCACTGCTAATGTGAAGAATAGGTAATAGGTATTTGGGAGGATAAGTAAATGAAAGGTAATTTTTTTTCAACTGGAAAATTAAGATTTCTATTTTATAGTGCTGTAATGAATCGGTAACTCTAACATACTTACTCTGCTTTATAGTGACATTTTTTTGGAGATAAAAGCCATGGTTAAGCAACTGGCTTTAGTATGCTAAGCATATACATATATGTTAGTTGCAAATAGTGAGTCTTAAAAGATGTTTAAAATGAAGCATGTAATATAAAACTTTTCTGAACCAAGTTTATACACAAGGAAAAGAAGGTAAGTCCCTGCTCCTTTATCAGGAATATAGAATTTCTTTTGGCATTATGTTGTGTTTAAAGTTCCAGAAGTGCTTTGGAAAGGAGTGTCACTTGCATCATTAATATGCAGTCCTGCAATTTATGATTCAATTGAGTTTTATATCTCTGCTGGAGAACTTATGTCTGAACATTATACCTGTGTATTGATAAACAGTAAATTTCATATATATAGTCTCTCATTCATACATCTATATCAATATCTATATACACATGAAAGACTATTAGATTATAATATATGTAGCCATCTATTTTTAGATTCTTAGAATCTGTGGAACTGGCAGACAGTCAGAGTATGGATAGCATGTCTTCGCTGGAATTAGATAGCACTTATAACAGTATTGCAGGTAAGAATAATTGAAAACTGATTTCCTCTTTCTTCTAATATATATATATGTGATCAAGATAAGGTTACAGTTATTGCTTCTCTAAATGTGTGATATTACTTTCACATACAAAGTGTTAGAGAATTCTTTAGATTTATTAGACTGAAAATTGACTTTACGCTGTCCTATCCCATAGTAGAAGCCTTTCACATACATTGAAAAATATTTTCATAGAAGGTGGTGAATAAATTATTAAATGCAGACTGTTAGGTCATACTCATACTATGTTAGGTCATAAAGTTGAGTGTCATAATAAATCCCTCTCTCTAATGGAAGGTTTGTTAAAGACAGACACTGGAAATGCCACTACACAGCTGCTTGCTGAGGAGACTTTCCAAATCCATCGTGTGGAAAAGTTGTGTTAGTGGGAGAGTTGTAAAGTATGGTGCCATGGAAAAGTAGTGTCTTATGTTCTCCAGATCCTATGTTAATTCTTTTAATGGTGTTTTTATCTTAGAATAAAAATAACTAATCTCTAAAGCTGGTTGGACACAGTCTGCATCTTTGCTTCCAGCTTTTAAAATCCTCCATTACTTAGCCATCAGTACAATACTTAGAAAGAATTTTGAACAGATTTACTGCACTGTGTACGTGTAGTAGAGGCTGTTCAGAGGAGGGACCAGGCAGTCCATATATTTTTTTAGAATAATGCCTGGATTCTTGTCCAGAAAGATTGCAGAGGGATAAATACAGTTTATATGAGCAGTTATCATTCATCTTATACACTATGAAAAATCAGAAAGAGTTCATTTTAATGAGCATTGCTATTTAATATATACACTAATTTCTGCTCAAATATGCTAGTTTTTGACATCTAATATTTGTCTCCCATTTGCTTTTCTTTGTTTTTGTTATATTGTTTTCCTAGGTTATTAGGATTTCCGTTTTCCTGTGTTCAACTTTTTGTTGTGTGTTTGTCTGTCTATCTGGTTTTGTATGTCCACATGGTAAAAAAGAAAAGGAAGGAAAATAATTAGGAAATTTTTCCTGATTTCAGATCTTGAATCACAGAGATGTCAGCAATTATCTGTTACAGGTAAGGAACATTTTGATGATAAAATAAAATTCATTTCTACTAAAGAACAAGAACTGTTTTTGAGACATCAGCTCAAATGTTGAAGTAACGTCCATTACATATTACAGTAAGAATTATTATAAGATTCTAAGTTTATGAATTGTTTTTATTTATAAAGGAATACAACATGTAGGTATCTTATTTCCAAATGTTATGTTTCTACACCGTGGTTCCACAGCCTTATCTTAAAGGCTGCAGTAGCATGTTGTATGAATAAAACTGAGGCTGCAACTTTGAGGGGCAGGAGAAGGAGAGAATTAAGAGAAAATGCATACTTGCAGTGGCTGTTCTGCATATTCCAAATATGTTGTTTAATAGGTATGTGTGGCTTTTTTTTGTTGTTTTGCAGTATTGACAGATCATCAGGATTTGAGTAACACAGAACTGAAAACTATTCGGAACAGCAGAGCTCCTCAACAATATCGCATTAGAGCAAAGCTGAGAACTTTTAAACCCCAGAAGCTCTATCAATCTGTTAAACTTCATTGTTCCAAATGCAATTCTTTGTAAGTGCTTTATGCAGTAAAAGTAATTTAGAAATTGTTCCATGTGTTTTAGGATGTCTAAATTTTCAGTGTATTTTTATCTTCTTTTTGTGTAAAATGAGCTGAAGTTAAATGTATTTCATTTTGAGCAAAGATTTGAAGCTCACTGGTAATAAGAAAATTTGAAATCATCAGATGGATTGCAGTTACAGGATCCTTTTTGCACTTTCAAAACAATTTTTCTTTATGTTCAAGTTTGACAGTGAGCATTTCTTACACTGACATTGTATTTAAGTACTTGGTTCTGTCTTGCGGATTTAAAACAGGATGTGCAAAAGGGTGTGATAGTCATAGAATCATAGTCTCTAAATTATGGTCAGCATTATTATGTCTTTGGATAAGAAGTGAATCTTCCAGAGGAGGCATCTTTTCTTGATCCAAAAATACCAGGGAAATAACATTCATCTCACTATTTTTGTCTTTTTTCTGACTCGAGTCAGTTTGCTCACCAATTTTATGGTTGTTGTTTCCCTTGTAATGTGGTTTCTCATTGTATCAATAATGTTTGATTAAACGATCTCACCTAAAAACAGCCATTTCTACTGTAATCTCTCCAAAATGGGGGAAAGTTTGTTTGACACAGTCTATTTTCAATTAAAATATAAAGTGACATGCATTTTAGTGCTATTCATGATCATCCGAATCCTGTATCACTTTTTTTTTGTGTGTAGGTTAGCCTCACATAGTCCTGAGCAAACAGCTTTATATTAAACTGGTGTAAACTATTGCCTTCTTTAAGTGATGGCATGTTAGCATTCTCCTAGTCTTTTGGATTTTTTTGTATAATCAAAATTTATTACAAATGAAAGTCACTGAGACAAGAAAATGCCCATACTAGCTTTTCCTGGTGCTTTTGGGTACAAAGTAATATGCTTACTCCTTTAACAGTATTTCTTGTCAGATGTTGTTATAACATTATCTTGGTTGCTAATGTAAGAAGTAGTGCTTCATCATCTTCAAAACATAGAAGTACTTGATCTTTATTACCAAGTATAAAAAGGAGATAATTACCAACTCTCTGCTACTTTTTTATATATACTTGCCAACTCTGTATAAGCCTGTAGAATTGGTAGGATTTTGTTTGTTCCTTTTGAGCTTTATCCTTATCCCACAATTTTACTTGACTTTTATATAAATTCTTGACTTGTTAGAATCTCCATTCCTGTTCAAGTCTCCTGCTGTTTCACGTATTGCTGCCATCTTTTTGCCTTATAATTAGGGCAGACTTTCAACCAGAAAGATTTGCAAGGCTTCAGTTAGAGTATTTCTTACTGCTGCTACTGCTACCATCCTGCAGCAGTGATGAGACTACTTGCAGTGATTTTCCAGAAATTTAGCTTCTCTGTTCTCAACGTTGTGTGTCAGGTGAAAGGAATCAGTGAAATGTAATACTGCAGCTTGAGTTCATAAGTTAAAAGGCCAGAGAAGGAAATGTGATTCTTATATATTCTGTTGTGGCAAAGAAGTTGTTTCCTGTTTTTGGCATATACTAGAGAGCTTGACTGAACAAAGTTCAATGTGAGTTTGAACCTTTAACTTTCTGCAGTAAGATGCTTATAATTCTTCATACATAAAGCCCTTGTGAGAGGTGTGGTTTTTTTTTTTCAGACTTTGAAAGATTGCCTCTAAATAGCAAAATATTCTCAGAATGATTGAGATTGGAAGGATCTTCTGGAGGTCATCTGGAGGTCATCTGGTCCAACCTCCCTGCTCAGGCATGACCACCTAGACTATGTCCATGTGGCTGGTGAATATTTCCAAGGAGACTCTGTAGGGAAGGGAGGGAGACTCTGCAGCCTTTCTAGGCAACCTGTTCCATCACTCAGCCACCAAAGTGTTTCGTGATGTTCAGACAGAACCTATTGTGTTTCAGTTTGAGCGCTTTACCTCTTGTCCTGCTGCTGGACACCACTGAAGAGAGTCTGGCTTTGTCCCCTCTGCCCCTTATATGCATTGATTAGATCTCCCCTGAGCCTTCTGTTCTCCAGGATAAACAACAAACAAAAAAAACCTCTCTCAGCCTTTCCTGTAAGAGAGATACTCCAGTCCCTTAATCATTTTTGTGGTCCTTTGTTGGACTATGTTATGTACAAGTCTTTCTGATTTACTGGGGAGCCCAGAACTGGACACGGTATTCCAGCTCTGGCCTCACCACTACCGAGTAGACGGTAAGGATCACTTCCCTTGACCTGCTGGCAATACTTTGCCTAATGCAGCCCAGGCTGCTATTAGTCCTCTTTATGGTGAGGGTGCACTGCTGACTTATTTTCAGCTTAGTGACCACTGGGACCCCCAGATCCTTTTCTGCAGAGTTGCTTTTGAGCTGGGTGTAGTCCCCAGCATGTACTGGTGCATGGGTTTATTCTTCCCCCTGTGCAAGGCTTTATACTTCCCCAAGGTCCCGGTGAACTTCCCTGTCAGACCATTTCTCTAGCCTGTTGAGGTTCTCTTGGATGGCAGTATGACCCTCTGGTGTATCTTCCACCCCCTCCAGTCATCAGCAAACTTGCTGGGGCTGCACTTATCATTCAGATAACTAATGGAGGTGTTAAACAGGACTGGATCCTGTATTGACCCCTGGGGTACTCGGCTAGTTACTGGCCTCCAGTTACACTTTGCACTGTGTGCACCACAATCACCATCCTCTGGGCCCAGCTGTTTCCAAGTCACTTCACTGTCTGCCCATTCAGCCTACTCATCAACAGCTTGTCTATGAAGATATTACGGGACTTATTGTCAAAAGCATTACTAAAGTTCAGGTGGACAATGTCTGCATCTCTCCCCTCATCTACCAGACTGCTCATTTCATCATAGAAACTTACAAAGTAGGTCAAGCATGGTTTCCCGTTGGTGAATCCCTGCTGACTACCAGTGATGATTTTCTTGACCTTCATGTACATGGAAATGGTTTCTGGGATTATCTGCTCCATCTTCTTCCCAGGGACAGAGATGAGGCAGCACAGCCTTTAGTTCCCCATGTCCTCCTTGCCCTTTTTTGTAGATGGGAGTAATATTTGCTTTTCTCTGTTATTGATATAAATGGAAATAGTTTTATTTGTATACACACACGAAAGAGATTACAACCCTCAGGTTTTATTTTGCTGAAAACCAATTTGTTCCATTCCTGCCTGTGCAGGAAATCTACAGGCTGTAGAGGCCAGAAGTTTAACTTTTCCATTTAAAATAGTTATCCAGGAACACAAATGGAAAGAGTTCACATGAACAGCAGCAGTGTGCTCATGAAATGAAAGTTCAGGTTCAACAAGACTTTTGTGTATCAATTTTATAGCAGAAGAATATCAAAGTTTGGGCTTTATAGGCACGAATAGTTCTATTCACTGGTTAAAGCTAGCTGCTCTTGGGTTTGAAAGATAAATCATCAAAGTAAACTGTAGGATTTGTTGGTATATTCTCTTTAACTCTACTCTGAAGATTGCTATCTACTTTCTTCCAGTATTTTATGAAATAGCCCATGCGCTGCCCAGGCAGGTCTGTCTTGCTTAGGAAAAAACATCCTAATGTGTTTTTTTTTCTTTCTGTACCACCTGTTGGCTCTTTTCCTGTTGGCAATGCTGTTAAAATTTGAATTCCTTGCATTATTTCCCTGTGGGTGACAACTGGAAATGTATGAATGGTGCTCTAATACAAAAAAAAAAAAAAAAAAAAAAAAGTCTGTGATGCAGAGTTGCAGATTTTGCTTTTACAGTGCATATGTGAAGCAATTCTTCTTTTGCACTTTTTTTTTCTTTCTCCAAAATACATAAAGTAAAATAGGCTGGAGCATAAAACTGGAATATGTATGAGCTTGTAAAGTCTTTTAATTCCTCTAAAGCAGTATGCAATTGTGTGGCTTTTTTAAGGCCTAACTGAAATCTCTTAAATCTCTTATTTGTTTTTCCATGGATTTACATGTGTGAACAAAGCCACTAGGCTGCCTTTGCTCATAGGTAAACTTACATTACTCCATACATTTGTTAAAATGGAATTGATTTTTCTTAATATAATTTGCTATATAGCTCTTAATGTCTAAATTGATGTAAAAATATATTTTTTTTTCCTTTATATACTTTGTCTTATGACTTAATATTTATTCAGAGTTCTGTCTTCCTTGTTGCTAGATTTAGCATTTACATATTAATTTTGGAAATGGTTTTAGGCAAGAAGTTCCAAATGGAGATGCCTTTGACTTAATTTTGCAAGAGTGTGCAGTTATTCCTTCAAACCCAGAATTACACAGTACGTCCTGGTATGAATCTGTAACGTGGACTACACAAGACCAGAAACAAAGGAAAATAACTATTCATTTTGTAAAGCACGATGAAATGCTTCTATACCCTGAAGATACCTTGCTTATGATAGAAGGTAAGATAAATAAAATACAAATACATCACTTCTTATGGCACAGTGTCCACTCTGGGTGTGTATATATATAAATAATTAAACAAAGTTAAGATATGTTCAATTTACATTCAGTGTAAATAGTAATAATCATAAAGGCATTTCCTTAAAGAAGGAAAACTCAGCTGGAACTTTGTTAATGTTGTACACATGGAGGAAAATGTAATCTTTGAAGGCTCATAAGATTGGTCAGGTTCTTCTTCTACCTATCTTAAGCTATCTTAAGCTAAGTGGTTCTCCTGAAATTAACATCTGGCTATGTTTTTTTCCAGCTGTGCTTGCTGTTTTTTGGTTCACATTTGAAGTCTGGTTGAGCCTTCTAAAAATAATTTTTAGTCTTAATACTGTAAAGGTTTGGAAGTCATATGAGTCAAGCTTACATTTAACTTTGTCAGCCTCTGGATGTCAGTGTTGTTTCAGACAAATAGAGCTTCTCGCAGCATGTTTCTTTTTTAAAATCAGATTTGCTTCAGGGGAGAGAAATATCCACTAAAGTTAAAATAAAGTAATTTAGCAAGAATCCAAATAAGGAATATTTTTCATGGAATAAGAGTAATAAATTCTCAGTACAAAACAAAGTCCTTAATTGTGCTGAAATATTGGTGTGAATAAGTAAATGTGAGTCAGGTGGTCTTTTGCATTGGGGTCAATAGCAAACCACTTCTGTTTCCTGTTATCTTTTATGTTTGACTAGTTCTAATAGCAGGCTTATGCCTCTGACATGTTCGAAAAGGGGTTTGTGTGTGTAATCCAACCTTATCTTTGCGGGGAAAAAAAAGAAATAAGAAAATATTTTTAATGTGTTCTTTTAAAATAATTAAAACATAACTTGTTCTTTTTCAGATACTAAAATGCCAGCAACTAAGTATCTGTGCATATGGAAATATGTGCTTCATGTTGGAGCATAATCAGTGTTTTAGCTCCTTTTTTTCCCAGGACATTGATCATGAACCCTTTCCAAGCCACATGCAAGCCACTTCCATTTTACAAGTTTTTGGAGGTTAAGATTTTGAAGTCTCCCTAGAAATCTTCCTAGTACTTTTCCAAATATAGACCAAACTCCAAGGCCAAATGCATTATGACAATTAATAGGCACGGTCAAGTTTCTGTTTGCTTGTTAAACACAAGCAAATTTCTCTTGTCTAACATGAGACTCTATTCTTCCATACAATCATTATACTGAAGCAAGAACTTCTTGCCTTGTGTTTGGCACCTATTGCACTGGAATTGAGGAAATAGTTGGATAATGGACAGAACTTTTAGGTGAGCCTTCATAGGGAGTGAGGGAAATCTATAACCATTGGTGCAGATCAGTTGAACTGAAGAGTGAAGTGTTAGTTAACACATAGATTATTGCTGCTTGCATATTCTCGTTATTTCTAATGATATGAATCACAGTGATTTCACATAACCCCTGGTAATTCTGTATGTTTTATGCTAGTCTCTTAGGAGCCAGAACACATTCACTTGATGCAACTTCATATTAGAGCAAAGTTGAAAGTCTAGAGGACTTTTAGCAATGCCATAGTTGAAACTACCCTGAATTCAGTATATTTATTCCTTTTTCAGTATATTTATTCCTTTGATGAGAGTTAGCATATGAGAGTCTTTAACTACATCACTAGACTTGGAGGACCTTTGGAGAAGCTATTTCAAATATATCTGTCTGTTTTCCTTAAACTTTTTTGATCAGATGTTCACTGAGGATGTTTTATGTTATTGTGCATTTTTGTATCACCAGTGAACCTTTATTGATATACACCTGTATTGATTTCTTCTCTAGTTACATCTGCAATACAAGTTACAAATATATACATTAAATATTTTGCATTCCAGTGCCATAATTGCTTGTAATGAAATCTTTGAAAGGTCTTAATTATAGTTAGTGATAAACAATAGTTGTAGAAAACATTTATTTTGTTTACTTTTTTATTATGTGTTGTTCATTAGTTGATTAAATAATATATTTTTATTGAACTACTATTTCCAGATAAATAAGGAGGAACTGCTGACTGCCTCAAGTGTAGAGAGGCCTCGCAGAGAGATCTTGACAGACTAGAGGGCTGGGCAGTCACTAACCAAATGAAGTTTAAAAAGAGCGAGTGTTAGATTCTACACCTGGGGTGGAGGAGTCTTGACAATGTCTTTACACAGACTGGGGCACAAGAGGCTGGAGAGATCCCTTTCTTAGATTCTACGGATAGAGATCTAGGGTTTTTGGTTGACAACAAGTAAGCTAGCAGCATGCCCTGGCAGCCAAAAGGGCCAACCATACCCTGGGGTGCATCAGGCATGGCATTGCTAGACAGTCAAAGGAAGGGTTTGTCACTGTTCTGTGCTGGTCAGGCCTCCTGTCAAATGTGATGTGTTTAAATTGATACTTTTTCATAACCTAATGATTGAAAATTAATAGATTCTTGCGACTTAGAAGCTGGAAAAGCAGTTACTAAGATGAAGTTGCACACTTTATTTATTTTTTTTTAAGACAATTGCTAGTAAAATCATAGTAGAAATTATAGGGAAGTGATTTTAACTAAATAGAGCTTCATGGTTAGCATGATAACTCTAAGGAAGATATTAAGACATCTGCTCTAATAAATTTCCATCATTGATTTTTCTTTAATTGAGTTTGATGTTGAGGTAGTGAGAAGACCTTTTTTCCTTTTTTTCCCATAATGGATTTCAGTTTTTAGTGAAAGTCCTGAAATGAGCATCCAGTCAGCCAAGCAACACAACTTGTTCAATTTATGCTTGATTACAGTTTAAGAAAACATTTTTCTGTTTTTAATAGGTGGAACATCAAAAGAAATCTGGAAACTTACAAGAAGATTTAAATGTGTTATTCCTGTGAGATCTACAAAGAATGATCTTGAATTATTAGATCTTTCAGCTCCTTTTCTTTTACAAGGAAAAGTAAAATATTATGGGTAGGTTAAAGGTATTTATTAATATTTAAAGAGTTTCAATATTAAACAGAGATCATTTACTTCATTAATTCAAATGACAGCGATCAAGGAATAATGTGTCCAAAGAATCTTTGATACAAAGGATGTATAAAAGCATCCTTTTGACTGAACTGTAGTTGGGTATCTTGCTCACTTGCAGTATAAAATAAACACCTTTAATTACACAGCAAACCAGCTTCAGTCTTGCCTTTGGTCTGTGTTTACAGCATTAACTACATAGACAAATGTGCATATGAGCCTCTTCAGGCTGCAGAATGCCTAAATCTTCATTTTGAGTCCAAATCTCCTATTTTCTGGACAGTCAAATACCATTTTCTGGTCTTAGTCAGTAGACCAGTAGACTAAGATCAAAACATATGTTGCTTTAAAATTGTAAGCTGTTTTTTTTTCACACATAGATAACGCAGACCCCAGAAAATGAATTCAGGCTGTCGATCCAAGTCTTGTTCTCTCTCTAATTCCTAGTGTTGGGAAAGCCTGATTTTGGACAACCTTTTCTCACCATTTGTTGTATATTGAGATCCACAACACTGCAAAATACCTTGCCTGTTTGTGGATGCCAGTAGCTGTAGGAACATCTTCAACAGATGTCTGAATTCCACAGTTCCCAGAGCTGCGGAATATAGTACGCTCATCTAGGTCTGCCGTCAGTGCTGTGACTTGGAATACTTTTTTCCTGTTCAATGAATGCTAGCAGCAGTATGTTTTCCCAGTACTGCACAGCAGCATACAGGTCAGTAAACTCAAATACCAGTTTACCTCATGCAAGCTACTAAGTCCTACTTCTTGGCAGTCCTAATAACTTCAAGCAGAGCTCTCTAGTGTGTTGCACTGCTTCAGGCCTGTAGGCAGTAATAAATAAATAAAATCTATGCAGAAATACTGCGTATTTTATGTGAACCCTAGTGCCCTCCCGTAAGAGCCTGATAAAATGAATACAAATGCCATTTACTGTATATTGTTTTGACCTTTCCAAATGTGGCTGTTCACAACTTTCTGAAATAAATAAAATTAACTTCATTGAGCTTGGCTTCGTATCCCTTGGATGGAATTAGGCCTGTTGACTTTTGACACGTAGCTCAAATAGATAGAAACCAAATTAAACATGTACTAACTGTAATATGCTAGCACAGAAGCTTAATTTGGAAAAAATAGCTGTTCTGTTATATGTTCTGCTTCTTGAGGAAAATGAGAACAACTTCAGAAATTTTTCAATATTTTCATCCACTTGCAGCATTTACGTACTATGTCACACTGTGTCAAATTCATAATTATATGTAAATATGTCAGCAGTAAAAGAATTAATAGCTTTAATAGCTCAATTAATGTTTAAACATGGGTAAAGCCAAATTTCTCTTCTAAACCTGTTGTGTTTTTAGAAGATGCTGTAAGTTCTGATTAATTCTTGCTATTACAAAATAAGATGTTGTTTGTATTGCTGAATAACTCAGTGGTGATATTTCTTCTCAGGGATGACTCAAAACCAGCAGTAAGGATTTTGCTATAGTCTAAAGCCTGCGTGTCCAGTGAAATAGTTGTTTAAAGCATCAATAGAAATACTTTATGCTCCCATTGAGTAAGGAAATTTGAATGATTTATTTTCTGTGCAGAAAGCCTCTAGTATTAACCTTTCTGTGTTTGGTTGGTCTTACAATCTTGTTTTAAATGCTAGGTGCAAGCAGTGTTCAACTCCAAAGCCTATTAAGCATCTAAGTTCCTTGGCAGCAGAACCACGACCATCATGGGAACCAACCGAAATAGCACAAGGTCAGCTGATGTGATACTGTCCTAAAAGTGTTTTGTGTTCTGATTCTTAAGTGTGTATACAAAACAGCTTGGTTTGCGGGTTGCAGTTTTGTACAGATGGCATGTAAATTGTGGCTACCTTTGAGTACAAAGCTGTAAAATTTATTCACCTTATACAAACTGAAATTAAATATTTACTTTTTTTCATAGTATGAATTAAATATCCTATACGTTGAATAGTTTATTCTACCATAGGTGTCACTAGTAAAGCTTGTCATAGTACAGATGTAATTAATCTTTGTTTGCATCAGTTCAGATGTCTTTTTTGAGCTGTGTACATGCTTGCAGTATTAGAAATTAGTAATGCTTTTCCTTTTGAACATGTAGTTTTTATGACCTGACTAAAGCAAGTCTTATTTAATGATTAATGAAGTTAAACTTTTCATCTGCAAGCCATATCATGCTAAGCATATTGCAGAGTCTGAAAGAAGTACAAGATAAGAGGAAATATACAATAATCTGTGTGTTCTTGCTGTGTGTTTTCCCTCTGTTACTTCATGTAGTCAACACACTAAAATGGTGGAGGGAAAACGGAGCTTAAAACTTCATAACATGTGAAGGAAAAATAAAAGCATGTTTTCATGCTTATTAATTCATGTTCTTATATATTAAGTTGGAATGTCTAGCAATATCTAAGCTTGATAAAGATTTCATAAAAGAAAAAAGTATTTGAGCAATACAGTGGTTATATGAAATTGTCATTCTGTTAAGTAAATGTAAATACATATCTGTGTTGCAGCAGCTATGACTGACATGTAATCCTCAAAATGAAAGCATTGTTAATTAAATGCTTTTCAGCATTTACATTATTTTATGTATATTATTCTTTCATCATCTGTATTTTCAGATTAAATGATAACCAACAAGTATATCAGATAAAACATAAAATGGCTAGCCAATTATGTGCCCAGAAGAGATTGATGCTGACTTGCAGTAACTTTGTAAGTTTAAGATGTTTGGAGGATAATGGTTGCTGTTACCAGCGAGATAATGAATATAGTCACCTATAATGGATTATTTTCAGAACTGCCAGTAAAATTCTTCTGAGTAAGGGTTTACCTGGTAGCTTTTATTACGTCATATTAAAAAAAAGTGTTTTCTTCAGAAGATATGTTTTCAGGTGGAATACTGTTTTACCACTGAATTAAGAGCAAGTCTCTTTAACTTCTATGAATAAGAGTAGGAGGACCCTACCAAAAGATAGGATCCCCGATCTAAGCAAATATTATCTTTTCTTTTACTGAGGTAAGGATATTCTAAAATGTCTCTGTATTTGTAGAGCTTCACTTATTAAAGTGTTTCCAGGCAAAGTGCAATGTGCTCTCAAAGTATGAACAGAGAGCCTGACTTATGCTTTTAATTACAGTATTCAAAGTAAGTTACCAGTAAAGGAGGGATAGTGTCAGTTTCAGTTGTTATGGTCTTGTGTATTCACTACATAAAAACAAGTCCATTTTTTTCTTCAGTTTTAGGTATTGAACCACTTCAGTATGTTTTTATTATGAAGTTTACACTGGTTGATGGAACAGGAGCACTAAATGCATACCTTTTTGATTATGTAAGTAAACCTTGGTAAAGGCAGACTATATGGATTCTGTTCATTTGGAGTTTATTTGTTACTAGAATAGCAATTGCGTATATGTAGAAGTATTTGTTCTAAGTTACCTGCATTGTTTTATGGTGACCACTACAAGTGTTATAATGTTATTGGTACTGTGCGTCAGTGAAGATGCACAGAAAGTGATTTTTATTAATTTTTCAATAAAATATCAGAGTATAGAATATCAAAGAATAACGTCAAAGCTGAAGCTAATAGATAATTTTATCTTTCCATAGACTTTTATACATGGTGTGATTTCACTTTTTTGGCAGTGTTATATTCTGGAGCCTGAAAGCTGTGTGAATGAGTTTAAAGATTTACACAGGTAGCTTCTCAGTTAGTTCAAAATCTCATGACTGCTTTTTTTTAACTCCTAGCAGAATCTAATATTAGTTGTCCATTTAGTAATTCCTGGTTTGTTTGGTTTTCCATATGAAGTAAAAGAGGCCTTGCTTCCCTTGATCCCAGGCTGTAGCTATAGCCAGACAGATTAGTCTCTGATTCCTGAAGCAGTTTATTCCACTGCTCTGCTAACCTTATGTAACCTTTGCTAACCTAATTAATCTTTCAGTCTTCTCTGAAGCAACCAAAGGCCACTGAGACACTGAAGAACACATACTTTTCCTGTCACTACACACTGAATGAGTTTTCCTTCTGAAGACTGAAAAAATGTATATGATAGTATTATGTACATATAAAACACAACCGTATGAGTTTTTATCTTTTTTTTCCATATCAGAGTTCTTTGTAAACTCTGATCATTCTCAGTGTTGTTCTGGGTTCTTTTCAGCTGGCCCACATTTTCCTTGAAGTGCTAACCCAGTACCCTAGCATGAGTTATTGCCGGATAATGCTTCTGTCCGTAACTATAATGGTGATCATTGAATTTCTTGCTTCCTGATTCATGCTTGGTATAATCCCTTCATTTCTGAGCAGAACCTCAGCTTTAAGAAATTATTTTACATTCTTTGTGCAAAAAGTGATGCAAAGTTGATTTGACTTGCTGAAATCCATTATTTTATATAAGTATCTAGTGGAAAGTGTTGTTGTTTTGTTTGTTTCTGTCTTAATGCCCTTCCAGTTTGTGAAAATATAATTTTATTCTTCCCTCCTGTATACTTGCAGTTCCCTCAGCTTTGTTTTGCTTGTAAACATAGTGTAAGTATTTGTTATTCCATAAAGCATGTCACATGAAAAATCCTCAAAAGCACCAGATTTAGGACAGCCCACTGCATAATCCACCTCGGATGATCTCACATTTTGACAGTAAACTGCCAATAACTACTCTTCAGGATTTTTTTTTGTTGTTGCTCACCTTTTTACTCTAATTCATAAGCTTTATTATTAGATTACCAGTTTGATGCACAAAGATGGTTTGAGGAAGAATTTTATGTAGAACTGAAGGTGAATGATTTCTGACTGAAAAGAGATTGTCATTGCTTCTTACATCTCCAGTCCAGGGCAGAAGTTGATATTGGTCTAGCTATCTGCCTTAGTGAGTTTGCTCCTTCAAATATATTGTTCTGTGCAACAAAAATGTGTCATTCTATACTTTTTTTTAAAACATATGCATGCACACACATTTTAGGTATTGGCATAGATTTTGAGATGGTAGATGGACCATTTTGAAAGGGGAAAGCAATCAAAAAAGTGAGAAGAACTTGGTATTAAATTGTAACTTTGTCTTTATATAAGTTCGTCTATGTGTTTTCTTATTCCAGTAATTCATAGGTGGGAATATTAGGATCTCAGAATAAACTACTGGAGTAATACATCTGCCCAAGTGGAAATGAGTCAGTGTAGTGGCACTTAGGACTTATAATTTTCTTCAAATTGTGTCAGAGAAACAATTTTATGGGATTTTTTTCCCTGCAGTAATACACTTTAATACATAGTACTATTAAATGCTATTAAATATCAATCGTACTATATTTATATATTGTTTTACTAAACAATGTTGAATGTGACTTTGAAAAGAATGATTTTCCTTGTCTAATTTCAAGACTAAGTAAAAATAATAATGGAGAAAAATGTGTTTTCTTAAATACCACAGTGTATTAGCAGCAAAGGATGTCAAAGACTGCAAACCTTATTTGAACTAGTAGTCTTCTTCTACTGTCTGTTGTCATTTTGTGTAAAGAAATTAAACTGCAAAAGGGAGATGGGGAAAAAGATTTTAAACCACCTCTTGATTCAGAATTCCAGAAATCTTTAATTCAGAGTAGCCTGGATTCTTACCAGATATTGCTCAGTACTGTAGCTCAGCTGCAGGAAAGAGAAACAACAGTTCTTTCTGAAGTGCCAGCTGCCATTCCTGCAAGTGGTAACTTCAAAGGCAACCAAGCCCGAACTCTGGTCCTTTAGCATCACCTGAGATGGAACTGAGCTACTTTGAAGTACAACTTTCCTATAAAAGTGTGACTGGAAGCTGGTGTAATGCTCTCAGTTCTTTTCTTTCTTTATGTAATCATTGAAGGAAAATATCGAAAAGGTGAATAGTCAGAAGAACTTGGAGTGAGAGGAAAAAGTAGTTCTGTGTGTCAGTTTTGCTACAAGATTACCTGCTAACTACCGATTAGTTCTGTTAAATGTCTTATACACAAAAGGTAGATTATTCTGTGTTTATTTTTTTAAAAAGGAGCAGTTGCCATCAAAAATTTGAACTCACTTTGGAAGCTATAAGGTGAATAGCCCTGAGAGATACAAGATTAGGTAACAAGCTTGGAAAGAATAAGTGGGAGTTTTGTCAGCGATGTTACTGTATATAGTTTAAAAAAAATAATACAAAGAAGAGGTTTATCTAACATTTCCTTGCTCCATTTGTGTTTTATTCTTCCGTGCAGAAATGCATCCTGCATCATGAGCCCTTCTCCATTGTTTTTAAACTTTCAAAAAGTGGAACTCAAAGAGAATTCCACTTGAACTCCCTTTAAAGTGTGAAAGTATGAAGCCAAATTGCAGTGCCCCCTTGTCTTCAAAGGACTGACTGTCCTCTCTCACCTTAACATTGTCTCGTAATGGAGATTTATGAGAAATACTTGCCAATTGCATGTACACACTTATGTATGCAGGTGAGTTAGTAATATATAGAGAGTTGGGTGGCTGTAGTCCCTAAATACTAAGGAATACTGAAATACAGGCTACTGTTTTTTTCTGACAGTTTGTTGTCTTCCTGTTAAAAATCATATTTTTCTTCTGTTAACTCTGGATAATTTAAGTTCTTTAAAAGGACAGTCAGGATTCTGGCTAATGATTTCTTACCCTTCTTCCAACACTTTATGCTTTCTGTTCTCTTTCAGGAGAAGTTCTTCCAAATTCCCGCCTCTGAAATCTTAAGTAATAATTTTCTTCAGCAAAAGATGCAGATGACCATGAATACGCTTTGTCCTCCAGGAAGAAAATTAGGTTAGATTGATGTTATTTTAAAGAGGGTGAGAAGGGAAGGGGTCTTTTTGTCTGTTGTTACATATGCAAAGTCTTAAAATTGAACTTATGTATGGATAAAACACAGAATTAATAAATTCAGGGAGTCCAAGCGTTCCAATTAATATGCTTTTATGTATTTCTTCTATATAACTCTATATAAAGGGATCTAGAAGACCCTTTTGAGAAAGAAAAGTAATGGTTCAGTAAATCTTCATGTAGCATGCAGGGGTGTTTGAATACAGTTATGTTTAGGTAGGCACTAACATGTTGATTGTATTCATACAGAAGTTTCCCAGAACTGTACTGAATGTACACATTAGGGTAAACTGAAAGGGAATTCAGTGTATTGCTCATGCTGCGGGTGTGATTCTTCTTCTGAATGCACATACTGATTTAGAGCATCCCGTGCTACAGGAAACGTGGAAATAAAGCAAAAAAGCTTCAGTCCAGATTCATTCAAAGAGAGTTACATACAGTATTTCTGCTATGGCAGAAATTATTTATGCCCAAACCACACACATCCAAGGTAGCCACAGCTCCAACCACAGGAGCATATTCCACAAAGTACATGGATATCGATGACAACCATACCAGAGTCTTTACTTTTAAAAATTAACCCTGGTGTAAAAGATTCCATTTGAGACCAATTTCATTAGTGTTAGTATCACTGAGATGAGTTTTTATTATTAAGAGGTCTTCATGCTACACTGTTGTACAACTACAACCAAGTGGTGTGGGGGCGGGACTGGTCTGGGAGGCTGATTGTCTGTGAATACCATGTCAGATGGTGCAGGAAATTTTAACATACAAACCGGAATAATAGTTATGAATTTTAATTTCAAATTAGTAATTCATTTTTATTCTCTTTAAATATTTTACATATTGAGATCCTAGTTAAGATCCTGCTCAAGTTCTACTTCTATAAAAGTTAGAAATGAATATTAAATCATAATTTGGTTTTGATTTGTAGATGACTTGCCATGGCTGGAATGCTTCATCAAGTCCTATAACATCACAGATGGGAACAAACAGCAAGTTTATTACCAAATTTTTGACACTACAGTTGCTGAAGATGTTGTATAGTAATGCGTTACAAGTAGAAAGTAATT
Organism: Anas acuta; assembly: GCF_963932015.1. Lineage (NCBI taxonomy): Eukaryota > Metazoa > Chordata > Aves > Anseriformes > Anatidae > Anas > Anas acuta. The sequence goes on along the minus strand of NC_088979.1, from coordinate 182,331,400 downwards.
CAGTGAGAATCTTTTTTTTTTTTTTGGGGGGGGGGGGGGGGGGGGGGGGATTGGAGACTGTATAATAAAACCTATGTTCCTTTCTTAGGAATTCAGTCTGTGTGCATTAAGTTTTAGTTTCTGTATTGAGTTAAAGATAATGGGAATGTTGATTTGATGTATTTACTACATTCCTGGCACACAGCCTTGTGATCTGAGTGCAGTCGGAGGTGGTAAGCAATTAGGTGTCTGATGGAAGCAATCTAGTATCCTGCTATCCTTCAAAAAGGCAGTGATGAGGTTACTTTAAACTGGTGAATTTTACTTAGAAAATTCAGTCAGAATGATGCTGCATTTATATATTAAAATAAGCATTGTCAGAGATATGGAAAAGGAGCTGTTCAGTAAACTTCAAAACTTTTCTGCAAGCATTTTGATGGTGTAAAAATATGACCATGTAATGATTATTACTATTTGGCCCTGTTGGAGACCAAAGTTGTTATCATGTTTATTGTATTGTTGTATCATGTATATTGTTTATATGTTATCATGTTTATTACCTGACTGTGTTTTCAAAGGCTCGCACATAGTGGGGTAAACTTTGTCAGATCACACTGCCCGTGTCTGCTTCTATCTTTCATAATTAGATAGTATGACTAAATTTAGAGAAGCCAAACCAATATAGTGATGTCATGGCTTGAAAATACTGCTCCACTAGGAAAATTACTTTATGGTATTACTTTGCATTCAGAAGTATATAGGACAAATTCAGGACATATTTGTCCAGTGATAATTAATGTAGAAATCCCTGTCGAATCAAATGCTTCCCATCAGAGAAAAATCACTTAATATTTACAACAGCTGTTTTTTAAGAGAGTTCAGAAGCAAGATGCAATACTTGTAGGTAGATTATTATTTTGATAGTAGATGACACTTTTTTAATTTTTATGGGATGCTTACTAGACTATACAATTTGTCAATTTAAAATTTAATCTACATATTTTCTGATACTTCTGATACTCTAAAAATTTATAGTGAGTTTACGTGCCATAAAACTGGAGAACGTGTTCTTTATTGATCAGTGTATGGGGAGAACGAATATTAAAGGGTGGTTATTGCATATTTACTTTAAAAGCTAGGGAGAAACTCAAGTTTGGAATGGGGCTAGCAGTTTACCAAAGAGCAGTACTGACTTATCAAACATTGCCCGAGTCTGTGAACAGACACATAAAAAGAAAAAATAATTATAAAGGATATTATAAAAGTTCAGATACTGGCAGGATCCCAGTGATTTGAGAAGTTAGGATTTAAATTGAAGGCAATATTTTTTACTTGTATATAGTGCATGAAAACTTTTGAAGATACTTTGATTTTTAGTTTTTTCTTAACAACTGATAACAGATATTGATATTGTACATTTTATTGTAAATAAGTCTTTTCATCACATCCTGTTGTCTGAGATGCCTGTCAGAAAAGTGGCACTTTTCTGCTGTTGAATATTGTATTAAAATGTTTATTAAAGATTTTTCCAAATACTGTGTCTTTTGTATTCAAATTCTAGTTCCTAGTTCATAAGACAGTGAAAACTTAAATCATGAATAGCCTTCCTCCAACAAAATGCATCAAATGAGTGTTTATATAGTTGATGGAAACATGCACATTTAATTCTCTTTCCAAATATAATTTGTAGAAATAATTTTAATTAGTAGTGAAACATTGTGTTTTACAATACTAGAGATCATTGTATAGAAAAAGGAATACTGTATAGAAAAAGGAATTCGTGCACGGAGTTGAAAATATTTTGTTTCATTGGTAGCCTTAATATGGAGCAATGGAAGCCATTGAGATGGGACACTGACCTTTGATTTACTTGTTCTCATCACCTGTGAATGGCTGAATGATGGTTGAAAATCTTCAGATTGCTGTATCCTGGACCTCAACATAGGGAGGTTTCTGGAAGCTGTGCATTTTAGAGAGCAGCTACTGTTAGCCATTATTAGCAACCTTCTATAACAGAAGTAAAAGTCACATTTCCCATGGTTGATTTCTTAACTATGTATGTGATTTAAGTTTCTAAAACATTACTAAAATACCATATGTCTGTTTTTAATGGTTTCTGACCTGTTTCAATGTTCTTTTTATATATATATATATATATATTCAAAAACACTCCAGAATTGAAACAACAGACATCAGGAAGATGTCGTCTGGACATCAGGAAGAGGTTCTTCACCGAGAGGGTGGTTGCACACTGGAACAGGCTCCCCAGGGACGTAGTCACTGCACCAAGCCTGTCTGAATTTAAGAAGTGATTGGATTGTGCACTTAGTCACATGGTCTAAACTTTTGGGCAGACCTGTGCAGTGCCAGGAGATGGACTTGATGATCCTTATGGGTCCCTTCCAACTCGGGATATTCTATGATTCTATGACTGACAGATCAGGTTAGTATCTGTGCACTCAGAACCAGTGAAACAGTCCGGGCTTATCTTTCTCATGTCTCATCTTCCTTCATCCATACACATCACAGGGTAACTGCATCAAAACATTAGTTTTTCTTGCCACAAGTGTGGAGTAAATAGCAAGTATGCATGGAAAGTAAAGTATACATCACATAGCAACATCACCACTGGGAAGTGCAAAGAATGTCTTTGGAGGAAGTATGAAGCAAATTAAAAAAAAAAAAAAAAAAGCACTAAGGAAACATAAACTCATCACCCCTCACCATCACCAATTGCACAGGTAAGTGTGAAGAAATGATAAAATTGCAATTAAAGAGAGATTTCAGGAGAAAAAAAAAAAGCAAGAAAGCATGTGGAACAGTTTTTTCAGGGATTCCCATATGCTTGACTTCTGAAAGCCTTGTTTTAAGGTGGTTTAAACACATGGTTGGAAGTCTTTCCAGTCAGTTCAATTTAATTAATTTAGTTAATTTTGAAACTCCTACTAAAAAGGATGTACAATAGCAACATACATTACAGAAAGAAGAAGGCATTTCTGGTAAAGTGATCCTGCTGCTCAGTGGTGATTGAACTTTCTCCTCAGCTTCTGCTGCTATGGGATACAGAGATTCACAGACAAGACTTTGAAATGCCTTGCTTAATGCTAATCCTTTGGCTACAGAGCAGCAGGAAGTGGGATTGAAAAAAAACAACAAACAAAGGCAGTGGAGCCGAAGCTAAGAGCCTTAGGTTTGCAACAGAAGGAAGAGAGTTTGTTTTAGTAGAGATGAGTGCTTAGCTCTTCAGTGAACCGCAGTGTTTTACATTACAGTAGATTTATCGTGTTAAAATATGTGAGGCCAGCATGAACTGTGATACTTCAACAAGGAGCATAGAGTAGTTAAATAAAAACGTATTTTTTAAAATATGTTTAAGTTTAGGTCAAGGTAGAATGGGAGGAGCATTGAAGTTAATGCTTGCTTGAAATTTTCTTCAAATAAGCATTGTTGCTAGTGTACTGAACAGTAAATTGGAAATATTATAAGGATTGGAAACATTCAGCAGCAATGGGGAAGAAAAAGAAATAGTTTCACAGGACAGCAGCAAAGGCAAGAAGCAATGGTAAGGAGGCTTTATGAGACTGATTGCTACAGACCCTGTTCACATCATTTCTTACATATGGAATCTCCAGAAAGAAATGCAGTTTGTGGAAACATCCACCTGATGAAGGATTACCAGGTCTTAAGTGCTTTATAAAAGTAGGGCAGAATTATGTTATAATTAACAAGCCTATCTACAGCAAAGACATGATTGGAATACAGAACTTCCTGCATCCCAGAAAGACAATGTATTTTTCCTTTTTTTCCTGATACAACTTCAATATATAGCAATTCCATAACACTGCTGCCCTGTCTGCAGTTGTCTGCATAAACCCAGCAAAGTAAAAGTCTAGGAATAAATCTCTATTTAGTAGGTAGTTGCTTTAATTTGCATTTTTCGTAGTAAACTAAGGGGGAAATATGGTTAATATGGAAATAGACACATGGAGGGGGGGGGAATATTTTATCTCATAACTGTTATATTAGATATGCAAAGTTTTGAGCAGAAATTTGTTCCATACCTTCTGTGTGTGTACAGCACCTGAACTACCACTGATTAAAATACAGTTTTGTGAGGCACCAGCTACATCTTCACAATTCAGTCCACATTTCTGAAGACTGGCTTGAAGACTAGCAGGTGGACTTGAATTATGGAGTTATGAATCTGAATTATGGTGTTACTTCACCGAAATGAATTCTCTAAACGACAGCAGGTTAGAAATGTTGCTTGAGTTTTGTAACTAGAAGAGCAGCAGAAATGAACAATAAAATCTGCTGATTAAACAGACATACATACAGTCTTTATTTCTTCCTTCTCTCTGCAAATGGCCCCTTAAGCAACTCAGAGCCCCTCTGAATCAAAGTTTCAAATGACAAATGTGATTAGTCACAGGCAGGATGTGTGTTAGTTGGGGGGGGGGGAGTATTGCTTTTGATAGGGAGGGATAAAGGGTACACACCAGGGAGCAGCATCTAGTGCTATTACCCTGGCATAACTGTATGTTAATATGATACCCCATCTTGAAGGAAACTTCTGTCAACATTTACTGTGCTAAAGGTGCAAAACCCCATAAAAAGTTGGAGGAGTTGCAGTGATTGAGTTTGACATAAGTGCACAACTTAAAGAGATGTCAAAGATCATCTTGACATGCTGCCTGTGGTCTCACTGTGCTCAGGCGCCCTAGCACATACGTGTAGTGATGTGCTTAAGGTCATGCTGCTCATAAAGCTACAGTTGTCTTAAAGGTAAGGCGTTTGGCTTCAATTACTCTTCCACTGTGTGCTGTGTTTTGTCAAGGTGGGCAACAGAAGGTTGCTCACCAACTAGTGATACGCTAGTAAAGGAGAAGGCTGCAGCATGATTTTCCACTAGGGTCATTCATTTATTAGCATTGTGCTGCTGCTTGGGCCCTTGCTTGGGAAAATAAATAAATAAATAAATAAGGAATCTTGAAAAGTTTTGTTTGAGGGTGTGGGAAAAGTCAGCTGTTGCGTGTGAAAAAACCTTGAAGGACAGTTAAGATCAAGGAGTGTCCATTAATTATCTAATAATGCACTTAAAAAATACTGCAACTTGAAAATCTTGATGCAGCTGTTGCCTGCCATGAGCTTTATGATTTTGGTAATGATTAACTTTTGGATTATTATTCCAATCTGCATGCAAGTGATTAACTAGACTACTATTTCACTGTCTTATTTGCAAACTTGTTCAACGCCTCTGGATCCAGTTCCTGGAAATTGTTTTTATTTGACCCAGGAGAGATCAGTGTGTTTTTCTTTTAAAAAACGAATAGGAGAAAAGATCTTGCAAAAATACCATATCCCTTATTAACTAGATACATTCTTGTACTTCTCCAAGCGCAGGGGCCTGCTCAAATCAGATCATTTTTTCTGGCAATTACACAATGATACCTCACAAAGTGTACCTTGTCACAGCAAGCTTACCAAAGCATTGTAAAAATAGCAATAGTTTTCAAAGCTCATTTATCTGTTCTTTAAGACCTGGAAAAACGGGAGTGTCTTTGGCCTACTTTTCAATTTAGGTAAAGAGGTGGCTGATCTGATGTGATAGGGCAGGGAATTCTTAACTCATTTCTTAGTGGCTACAGCAAAACTACTCATAACCTCATTTTAAATAGAGGTCATTGGCTAATATGTGTCAGGAAAGCATAGAGCTGTACCTAATACTCCTGTCAAGAGCAAATGCAGCAGAGCAAATCAGAATTGGAAATCAATTCCAATTGAAACTGACACAAGGAAAACTAAAGCAGAGGGAGATGTGACAGTGATATATTCTGCTTTCAGTAATTCGGCTTTGGTAGAGAATTCTGGTCTGAAACTTAAACCAAATAATAAATAAAAATTCACTATGACAAAGCATAATGAAACTACTTAGATTAGAGAGCCCACAAGAGACACTGCACTGGAAATTGCTGTATTCTTATTGAAAATTGACTTGTCTTCCCTGAGTGTTTCATTCTTTAGGCATTTCTTCTGACAGTCAGTTTATTTAGGTTGCCAATCCAGTCAAACCAACCTTTGGATTTTCCAGCTTAGTCTATCCAGCAAGGCTGACAGCTGATTATTTTATAGGAACTGAAGTCTAGCTATCTGTATCAGCAAGGAACTGGACACTGTGATCACTTTGGGATTCTGACCAAATCAGATGATAAGAAAAGCCACCAATGTTCATTAACAACTACTCCATGCAGTTTTTCCTGTCTGTAGTGATGCAGCTGGAAGACTGTTGTACAAGGAGTTAATGATATGCATGCTTGCTCCCTTCCCATGTATGTAGGTGCACCCCAAATAGCCTGTGAGTGATTATCAGCAGTGTGATCCATGATTACTCTGGTGTATGCCTCTGTACCATGGATGCCTTGCAACTTGCTCTATACAACAGTATTAATCAGGGTATGCTTAATTAATGCATAAGTAACCAAGTTGCATGTACTCAGTAGGTATCCAATAAATGCATGTATAGTGCATTGCCTTGTGTACTTCGTTTGGGAACTATGCCTTTACTGGTCTTTGCCCAGGACTGCCCAAACGGGATGTCTTCCATCAGGAATATTTTCAGGCCAGGGTGCTGAACCAGGGGGTCATCCAGTTCCATGCCTTGGTCCCATGCCACTGTCTGTTTGATTTTCATGCATGGGTCCGACGCTGACATCTGGTTTATGGCCATTACTGGGTCCTGCACTGTGTCCCAGGCTATAGGCACACCTCTGCTCCATGCAGCTTTCTGCCTGATGCTCCCGCCTTTGCCCCACATCTCCGTTGCTCCTATGGTAAGGCCCAGGCCCCCTATTACTGGGTGTTTGAGGGGCCAGCCTGTTCCTCACGTCATTGCGGTGCCAATGGTGCCGCCTGTATCTGTCTGTGGGCTGGGCGGCAGAGGTCCCTCGGGCATTGGTGTCTCTTGTGCCACCGGCGCTATCCCTCTGCCCACGACATCTCCTTCTGGTCAGGTGCATTCCTTCTTGGTACTTCACTGGACTGCATCGCTGTCCTCACACACCAAGGAAGCCTGCCTCTCCCCTTGCTCTCCTAGTCTTCTTCCTGCCACACAAGCTGGCAGTCACAGGGCCTAGATGCTCAGCGAATGGTGGGCCAGCTGCAGGGGGCCTGTTTTATCCTGGGGCCATGGTGGTCACTGTGACCTCAGCAAACCTCTGTGATAGGGTGGCACACACATGGCCAAAGGTGGTTGTGTTGGGAGCAGCCTGGAAGATGCCCTCATGTGGACAAGGAGGAGGGTTGGAGGGCTGAGGGCCCCTTTTCTAGGTCTGGCTCCCCTGGGTCATTTGTCTTGCCAGAGAGAAAGGCTGCCCCTCGGCCACAGGGACTGCTCTGCACTTCCCATCCTGTGCCCTGGGTTTATTTTTAACACTGTTTTTAGGTAATTTCATTCTATTCGTTATGGAAAAGAACAGAGCAAGCTGCATCTTGTGAGCAAGACTGAAGAACAGTTGATGAACCTCACCAAGGACACGATCTCTGCAGCATGCCATGGTCCACGAGGAGGGGCTTGTCTGATTCTGTAGTTCTGGGCTTGCCAGTTTCAGGAGGGACTTCAGATTGCTGTAATCTTTTCTGTAATTTCCATTCTTATATCAACAAACCATCTATCCAGCTTTGAGTGTTGGTGCCCTTCTTACTGAGATCCTGAAAGCAGAGGCACTTCTTTGGTGCAAAACACCATTGCTCTTAGAACATACCAGTATTTCTCTGTTTTTCCTTAAATCCATTCATCAAGGTGAAATATTAGGAAAAAAAAAAAAAAAAAAAAAAAGCAACTGTTGGTCAGGATCTAAAGAAGAGCACTTGAAAAGTTCAAAATAAAGGCAGCATATTGAATCTTGGTTTACAATAGCAGTCTCTGCACAGTTCCAAAACATGCATTGGCAAATATGCATAATGCCCGGTGGTAATGTGGCAATATAGCCCCCTAAGCTCTTCCTTTATGATTTGTGCTTAGCTCCAGGAATTAATTCGATTGTAAAATAAATTTATTCTCAGTTAAATAAAAACAAAAAAAAATTATCTTGATTTAAAAATTATATTTCTGATCTTTGCATAGGGAGTAGAGGAAAACAATTGCCACCTGGCACTGTTTGAGTGTAAATAAGCTAATTTTTTTTAGACAACAGTAGAGAATGAGGTGCTGTAATGGATGGGATCAAAGATAGTAGAATTACTTTCCAGAAGCATACCCAGTATCCCATTTTATTTCATTGCAGACTACAGCAGGGGGACAGTGTATATGCAGGAGAGGAGGTGTATCCTCACCGAGGAGCCTGGCAGCCCACTGCCAGCACCTGGGCACACACACACAGCACAGCATGCTGTCTAAACTCTGTAGCCATAGGAGCAAGCTCACAGGCAGTCTGTGAAGCCTATTTACTCATCCTTAGGGATGCAGGTGACCAAGGGTATTAAAGGCTGATGGATGTAATTTTCTTTTTCATCCATATGTTCCCTTCTGTACCTCTGGCAGTGTAGAAAGGGTTTGATACAGGCAGAGCCCAGACTCCCAAGCTGATAAGATACTGACATCTTGCTGTTGCTGGCTCAGATGTTCTGATTTTAGTTAAAGAGGACTGCATGAAAACTGACAGTGTAATAAATAATGTTAGAAAGCTGTTAATTCAAAAATTCTAGTCTGTTCACTGATGGAGCAGAGCCAGACTCTTAACGAGAAGTGAGGTTTCAGTAAACAGAAATATATTTGGTCATGATCCATAAAGGGCTTGATTTCTCAAATTAAGAGCAGAAATAACATGGGACAGAAATGTGCAATTTTCTACCCTGTTCTTTTTTTATCAGCTGAAAAACACATTATTAAATACTTAAAAGTTTATTCTTCCCTGTAATAGATGCATACAACTTAAATGGTAGTTGGCAATGAAGGACTTGGACATTTTAATCAAGAGAAGAACTTAACACTTAAGGCCTAATTGTGCAAATAACCCATCTGTCTTGTACACTGCAGAATCAGAGTGATATTTTTAAGGCTAAATCAAGCCCTTAGAAATTAGACAATCTGTTGCCACTTCTACCCAGCTGTACTTTGCACAGTGGCACTATTATCTGCTAACTCATCTACTACTAGGCAACGTGCTAGTGGAAGGAAAGGGCTTCAAATAATTGAGCAAATGATTATCACATTTCTTTTAGTGGTACTGAAACTATCACAGCCCCAAAGGTATACATACTCACTGAAATAAAATATTACATTTATAAATGTACTAAAGAATTCATTAGAAATGTCTCCACAGCTTTATCTTAACCTGGATTTTGTCATTATTTGCAGATATTATGTAATAAGTGCTTTTCTTGTAAGATCTTCATGACAAACCCTCTAGCATGAGCCTTCGACTCTTCCCTTTATTCTGCAATGGGGATCTCTCTGTCAAATATCTGCGGGATATTTAAGCTTTTCTTGTTTACCTTTGTTGTTCAAGTCGTATAAAGATGTTTTCAAAGGGAAACATACTTTAAAAATAGATACACCAGTGAAGGGTGATGACTGAAAATTAGTTCAAGTGAAAAGAAGAGACATAGATACCATTAAGACTTCATGGAATTCTTCTGCGTAATTGTCCAACAAGACTACAACATATATTTTAAGTTTTGCCATAGGCTCATTCATTTGGTTAGCCATCTGTCCACCGAGGTAAAATCCAAAGTCAAAACCTATATTTCTTGAGGCAGTGTCTAACATCTGGACAGTCCAGTCCTTTTTATTTAGTTATTATCTTTTGCAGCCACTTGAGATAGAGCTTTGTGAACCAGTGAGCTTAGCTTCAAGATGTGTCAGTAAATTCAGATATTTGTTTAGAACAGATGAAATAAATGAGCGGTCAGGTTTCAGATACTGTTTCTCAGTATCTGAAGAAATTGCTATGATCTGAAATAGACATTCACAGCTGTTTGTTTGTTTTTGTTTTGTTTTGTTTTGTTTTTACTAGCATCACAGTGATAGAAGAGCACTTTAATTCACCATGTTCATACTTCAGACTTAGCTGAGAAGATCACACACAGAATAATAATAAAAAAATAAATTCTGACTCAACGAGCTGTAAGGGATCAAGGCTTGGTCATAAAAATCCCCTTTAAACAATAAGTACATATTTCATTGTAATTTACTTAAAAGAATAAGACGTCAGCCTAAACAATCATTTTATCTTGTTGGAAGTGCATCTAAAATATTTGCTATCTGATTGCCGTGGACAGAAAACATCTAATACACATTATTTTTTAAGGCAGTCAAGCCAGGGACCACAGCCACAGTTGTGAATCCTTTGTGTTATGCCCCTCACAGACAGCCATATGGAGACGATCCTTGTCATAGATAGTGCGTGTTTATGATGAGATGCAACACATAAATGAAACAGATGAAAGGGAGGGATGTGAAAGAAAGGATGTCAAGATAACAGTATAATTAACAAACTTGCATTGCTACAGGCCAGCTCACTGTGCTCGTTTTCCCTGAAGGGGCAGCGTTCCAAGTCCACTGACTGCAAGAGATCTATTTTCTGTTCTTAGTTTTGCTAAAGGTAGATAGTCAAGATTTCAAATATTGCTCATCTGCCACTTAAGAAAGTAACTATATTCTTGAAGCACTTTTTGGAGAGCTGCTCAGCTTGTCTTCTGGAAAGCTGGCTAGGGTGTTACGTCATTAATTTTTTTGAAGCTTTCATTCAGCACTCCAAAGCATTACTGTGTTATTCCTTTTCCTAAGAAAACAGGCTCAAAGCAATGGGCCATCATACACACCATATGAAATAGATCTTTCTGTTGTGTTAAAACTATAACAGGAAAGCTCATGTGTGTGGAGAAAAACAAGTCTAATTTATGTTCATTACTTTACACTTCTGAGAGAAATTGAAAAAAATCATGGCTATGACATATGTTAAATATAATTTTAAAAACACTATATGTACATACTTTTTAATTTCAAAAACATTTCCAAATTGTGTTAAGCTACTAGATATTGCTTTAAGTTTGCACTAGGTAGCTTTTTGCATGAGAATTACCCTGTAATACTTATGCAAAAATGCAATGTAAAAAATGCAGTGTTAAAATACGTAATAAAAAAAGATGTGTTGATTTAAAACTTCATATATAAGTACATAAAAAGGTGGTCAGCTTCGGATTTAACAAAGTCAGACATCGTACCTAGTTCAAGAAAGACGTTAAGCATATTCTTTCTTTTCTGAGTCAAATTGATTTTGCTTACCTTGAAGAATCAAGCTTTTATTGCTTATGTCCGAGTGCCACACAAATTTGAGTTTTATGGGATCAGATACAACAGCAATGTATACTAAGTCTTGCATGCTATTATTGGGCTAAGTCTATTAAGATGGCAGGTGGTATACAAATGTTAACAATCTGTTTAACCTCAGCACTTAAGCTTCTGAAGATAAACCACTGCAGGTCTTTCTCCTGGCTTCTTTTTTTTCTTTTTTTTTTTTTTTCTTCCTGCTTGTTTGTTTAAATGTATGTGAATATGTACTTGCGTCTTTGGTGTTACTGCAATTCATGGATTCAAGTAACTATACATATGCACTTAATACCTATAAGGATCCAGATTTCTGAATATGATACATTGTGCTTCTGTCAGAATTTGTTCAAATTCAGGAAAAATATTACTGTTCAACAAATTCAGCACACTGACTCAAACTATCATGAATAGTGTGTTGCTGGTAGCTGCTGTGAGAAACATCTCAAATAATTTTCTTTAGACAGGATCTTCTGTGAAGCTATTTTATTTGTGACTGCAATGGCAGGCATCCTGTCAATCAGGAGTGCATTTTAGTAAACAAATCATAACCTTTTATTCCCTATTACCCAACGCCTGATCACCTTCTCTGTTTCCTCATTGGCTGAGTACTACAGGTTCACAAGCTACTCGACACTGCTCTATACCATATATGTACATTTTTTCATTTTTTTCAGCACTTTAATTTATCCTTTCTTATGTTTTGAGAACTTGTGATCTTTGTTTTACTGTTCTCACACTGCTCATCCTGCTTTTCTCAAGCTTCTACCTTATTTTGGAACAGTGAGACCTTCTACTGTCCACTTATCCACTTAACATTTCTCCTTGTTATGACTACACAACTACCTTTGAATACAGAAAATTATTTCTCTACTGCAAAAACACAACTTTGTTTCTCACAATTCCCCCCTCTTCTTTTCTTACTCCTATTGTTGGTTTTGCAGCTCTTCTCATACTGCTTTTTTGAGTTTTTCCAACATTAATGTGCAATATTCATCTTTGGATGTCACGGGGAATGACAGATATTCAATATCATTATTATTACAATACCAACAAATAGTTGTTTGAGCCAATTCTATTCAAGTTATCATGAAATTAGTTTCTTACAAATGTTTCTAAATCCCCAGGAAGTGTCATCTTGAGCTACTTTATGTAGGATCTTGTGTTTTGTTTTTTTGTTTTTCCAGAATATTTTTTTTAGATCAGTCAAATTCATCCCATTTGATCTACATATGTACAGCAACTAGTATTAATTACAGTGCACATTCCTCCTTATAAGGTTATTAATAAATCTAATACTATTTGATTCTAGAGTACTATTTTTGCAAACTTATCAAATTTATTTTCTAGTTCTTCAATATATTTACAAGAACTTTTTCTAATTCACTCACCCTTAACCAAGGTAAAAATCACCTTGCAAAACTGTTAAAAAGCTAGAGAATTTTACTAAAGGATTATCTGGAGTCCACTTAATTCTGCGTGTGGTCTCAAGGGGGCTTTGGCTTTGTGGGTTTTCAGTAATAGTTACATTTGGAATTATTGCCTCCAGGGTGCAAGCTCCCTTCCACCCTAGGGGCAATACCTTCCTGGATTTATTGCCACATAACCAGTACCACTCCTTGCCATTCAGGACAGGCCATCTGGTTACAGGATTCTCATGTTGTATCCGGTGTGCATTATGTATATTAGCATTCCCGTGGCTACCATATTCAGTACAGTATAGATTATTCCCTATTTCATGGATATTTCCACACCCAGGGTCAGTACTATTGCCCCCTGAGTTTTCTATCAATGTTGTTTAAAAGACACCTTTGATAACACAGTAAGTTGTAGCCAGGATTATGTGTAGGGAACTCAACTTCAAAATCTATTCCTTCCTGGGACTGTGTATGATCCATCATTTTTAGAAATCTAGAGAATCCAGACACAGTTGCTGCTGGAAATAGCAATCGGGGACAAGGCCTCTTCAGTCTTTCTAGGCATCTGGGTGCAAATCCAACAATTATTTCGAGCTCGAACTCAAGAGATGTTCTGGATTAATTGGAAATTCTGATTTTCCTTCCATCCTATCACTAATCCATTGAGAATAGGCATTACTAAAATAAACTTAAAATACATAATTTCTGTGTATATATACACACCCCTCTAATCATTAAGAAATAATAATTAAGATAAACAATAAAAATCACGAACAAATAAGGATTCTTCTAGTGGGGATTGAATACCCTCCTTTCTTTTTCTCCCACTTCCAGAGAGCGTTCCCTGGAAACACTCCAATTCTGTTTAATTCAATCCCCTTTTACTCATTAATTTGTTAAGCATTCTTCTAAGGAGAAGTTAAAGGTTTACAATAGATAATTTTAACAGTTTTAACCATAAAAGTCTATGTTAATGCAGTCTCTCTGGTATTCTCTCAGGGTTAACTGAAGGTTTTACCCACGTATGAGTCCACCTTTTTTCAGATGCTCTTACTGTCGTCTCAGTAGTCAGGAGCACATGGAACAATCTATCCCACTAAGGTTGTAGTTTCAGTTTTCTCCATGTTTGCATCAGATCCCAATCTCTTACTCGGAATGGATGGATCAAGACTTCCAAGGGTGGGGTTTGAGCTAACAGTCTATGGGTCCTGAGAGATGACAAAGACGACAGCCCAAGTATATAGTTCTTAAGAAAAGCATCTTTTGTCTCAAACTGAGGTAATTCATTCCCTTTGTCCGTGTACAGCAATCCAAATAATATTTCATATGGTGAAACTCCCACATCTTTTCTTGGTGCAGTTTGAATTTGGAAAAGTGCCAAACGTAAGCACTTTGTTTGGGGAAGATGAGTTTCCAGAACTTTAGTCAATTGCTGCTTATTGTCTGATCCTCTCCACCCTTCCAGAAGAGGAAGGATGCCAAGGAGTGTGAAATTTCCACTTACTTTATAGAGTCCACATTAGCCCTTCCAATATTTCTGGCATAAAGTGATTTCTTTGATCAGAGTTAATATTTTCAACAATTCCATACCTGAGAGTTATTTGTTCTAGAATTACTTCAGTTACTATGTTCGCAGTAGCAGATACTGAGGGGAAAGATTCCACTCACCCTGACAAAAGATCCACTAAGACTAATAAGTATTTAAATATACCTACTCTAAGGAGTTCTGGAAAATCTACCTGTACATTTTGGAAGTGTTGAATTTCTGGTTCTTTGCCCCTTTGGGCTAACTGATGATAATTTTACTATTTACCTTTTGACATACTACACAACTCCTGTGTACTTGTTCAGCTAGAGTATGTATTCCTACACATACATATTTCCATAGCACAGCGTCACATGTTGCTTGAATTCCCCAATGACCCTCTTGGTGTAAAACAGTTAATATTTGCCTCATTAGTACTTTATTCAGCATTTCTCTCCCATCAGGGAGTATCTGTTTTCCTTTGGACTACATGACTCCTAATTCCTTAAAAACCTCTTTCTATTAAAACTTTTAAGTTCTTTTTAGCTTTGGGTAGGGGTAGCTCAAGAGTTCCCTGAACCCTCTCTGGATTTATTCTTCATTCCCCCTCAGACATTAGATGCCCTAAATATTTGACTTCTCTGTCTACGAATTTTAATTTATTTTCCAATAATTTCAAGCCCTGTTTTCCCAGAAATTTGAATAGCTTGTTAGTGGCTTCCTTCACAGCTGTTTTCTCCTGTCCTAACAATAAAAGATCATCCACATATTGTAACAGTAACACCCCCTTTGGAGGTTGGAATTACTCCAAAATTTGTTCTAGAACTTGCCCAAATAAATTGGTGGCCCTGTAAACCACTGAGGTAAAATTATCCATCTGTATTGCTGCTTCTGCCCCATTTCAGGGTCTTTCCACTCAAAGGCAAATATGTCTTTGCTCTTAGGGTCTGAGAGCACCCCATTAATAATACTGTTATTCCAGCCTAACAATTTACTATTTGAATGCCCAATTTCATTATCAAACCCTTTCCCAACAAGTTAGTCCCTGCTTTGGGTACATACAAATTCAGCACACTGACTCAAACTATCATGAATAGTTTATTGGTGTAGCTGCTATCTGTGATCACCTTTTACATTGACATGATCATATGAATACATTAGTCTGAGACCTTAGCCTATTATTTAATAAGAAAATGTAACATAAACTCACTACCTGCAAAGTCTTCCGACTTTCTTAGACGTTGAAGGTGATCCTTGAGCTCTTTTGTTCTGGGGTTATATACCAGAGCCTTGATATTGTGCATAATGCTCTCTAGGTTTGAAAAATAACTAAGAACTGAATTTTTACAACTTTTTGATCGTGCTTTGTGTACATCCAAGTCAAGCAGGAATCAATTTTTGGAAGTTTCCCCAAGGTTTCCAGTGCTGTTCTTCATTTTCAAGCAAGATAAAGATGTTTTTATGCCAGCACTCATAGCGTTCGAGTTGAGATTGACATAGCCCTTCTTTGAATCCTGATGAATGATCACTGTCTTGAACATTTTATCTCTGGAAATACAGAAATCAGACTTCTTGTTGCTTCTTAAAACTCAATGGACCTTATTCATCCCCTGTAGAATTATGATGATTACAAAGCAATTAGGTCAAAGCAAAACAAATAGGTCATATAACTCATGAATAAGTTCACCATGTATGGCTCTTTCTATATAATAGAATGAAGACTTAAAACTATTGCACTTAATAGTGAAGATTTAGTGTTGACTTCGGAATGTTCTAGACGATTGCTGATTAGACATTTGTCCTTAGCAACAAAATTTCTTGTGAACACAGAGAAAAACTCGAATGATTATGATATTAATATTTTTAAAGTGTCACAGTCACCAAAACCATCATGGGAATGCAAGTAAGGATATTATGTGAGTACAGACAAAATACCTTTCAAACTTATTTAATTGGCAAGAGGCTAGAGCTCAGTTCTTTCCAGTATGGAAAAGCAATTTTTATATATCAAACTCAAATTTATTGTGCATTGGTTTGGTACACAGGAAAGAATTCCTCTAAATCCTCTTCCAGACTTTACCCTTAGCAAATAAGCTATCCATTACATTCTACCTTTTTGGGAAAAAGGTGTTTGTGTATATATTTTTAATAGGTTTAGTGCTCCTCCTGAAATTCATTTGAAATTGCTTCATCTGTACCAAAGAACGTAGATGGAATTGGTGCACCTGAATGCAAGGGGAGCTGACAACTCTAGTTTGATACTAAGTTCTGTGGAGCTGCCTCTGTTTATCTCACTGCATTCTGAAATGCTGCCCTACCCTGAGAACTGATTTTGTGGAAGTGTAGCAGACTTCCTGGTCTGTGAAGTGGGTTCAAGGATCCCACACATACAGTGCTTAGTTGATGCTTAGTGTTAGATGGTAGCTGCTCCAAATTTCCTCTGGGTTCTGTGAACCCAGTTTGCTTCTGTGCTCACTGCTCACATCACTGCTGATATCCTGAATTGTCATCACTAGACCCTAAAAGCAGTTGATGCTCTCTCTAACCCCTCCCTGGAAGGCCTAAGCATTAGGCTTT
The DNA here is from genome assembly GCF_963932015.1 of Anas acuta. NCBI lineage: Eukaryota > Metazoa > Chordata > Aves > Anseriformes > Anatidae > Anas > Anas acuta. Next base: position 182,314,575 of record NC_088979.1, on the reverse strand, counting down.
GCACAGATACAATTCTTTTTAAAGGTGCAATTTCATAAATCATTTAAGCCCAAGGAAGTTCATGCTGCCACCAAAATCAGTGCTGGTCATAAGTTCCCAAGCCCTCTGTCATGTTGGTAGCTGTAGTGTTGCATGATCTGGCTGACCAGCTCCCTGATGTAGCTCAGAAATAAGCTTTGTAGATTATTTCTTGCTTCCAGAAGCCAAGTGCCCTACAGTTCTTACTTGCTGTCCTGTTCTGCGAATTCTTTTTGATTTTTAAGAATTTGCCCATTAAAAGAAAAAACTGATAAAAAGAGAGTTTAAGTGCAATATTTCAATTTTTAAATTTCAGTGGATTGCTATGTGTGTGGGGGGGAAACAACCCTCTCTCCACACAAAAAGATATTTCTGTGGCAGAAAATTCACTTCCATAGTTATGTTTGTACCCCACTGTGTTCCTCTACATTCCCTCTCAAAAAAATTGTCTCTTCTGGTTTTGATCATGATTATTCTTAAAAAAAAAAATAAAAATTAAAAAAGCTTGGCTTAAAACAAAATTTCCTTAAAAAGAAATAAAATGTGATCACTTTAGTCTGTGTTCCCACAAATGCAGCTGTGGGAACAGTCACACAAAACATTGCTTTACCAGGACTAAGAAGGAGTAACAGGAATAAATAACTGGTGGAAATGGTGGAGGCCACCTCTTAAACTGGATTCACTGATGAACATGTAGTGACAGTTAGCCATGGCTAGAAAGACCAAATAGGCAGAGCAAGCCTTGGATAAGGTACCACAAATATTTGTACTTTCTGTTTCAACTCATGACTAGTTCTTCAAATCTGTTGTATTAGAGGAAGTTTAGAGATCTGCTTAAGTTTCAAAATTGTCTTTGTTAATTTCAGAGTGGTTTTCAAAAATAATATTCTTAGATAATATCAGTCCTTCCCTTCAGGTTAAAAAAACAGCTTTTTTCAATGCTTCACAGGCTTTATACCACCTATTCTCTGAGTGGAACAAAAGCTTCAGGGCTATATTAGCACAGTGAATCACCATACCAAGCAAGCCCCAAACTGTACTGATCACACTAACATGGATGTTCAGCATTGAGCGCTAGCAGGACAAGCTTACCTTTTCCTATGAAACAACCCCAGTGAAAGACTGATTCCTCTGCTGAGTAGTTGCAGCACCTAGTGCAGAGAGCTTCATCCTTTTAAAGATGTGGGTAGCCCTTTGCCCTGTGAAAAGACCCTTGTTATACTTACTGTACGCTGAAGAAGGCAGAGTGAGATTTCACCCAGATGAGTCCCTGATGAGGGAGGAAAGAAAAGCAACTTTCTTAAGAAGCATTAAGAAGTGCACTAGAATAATCCAATAGGATTGCATTGACTAATCCTCAGTGAAGCTCACTGAAAGTTGTACACAATAGAGAAATGAGAGGAGATAGAAGAAAAGAGAACAACATTACAAGTGGATACAACTTGTTTGTGCTTTAGCTTCCAAAATAACCAATGAGTTTAGATTGGCTATGTCCTTTCATATATATATCTGAATTAATATATCTGTATTTTCCTCCAGAGCAACTTAAAACATTTTCTACATCACAAATTTTAGCCCTGTCTGAACTGTTAAGTCCTCACAATTACAAGTTTATTTTTAGTTGATGGATAGGAAAATAAATGTGCCTACTTCCTAACAGAGTTGGATGACTTCTGAACATGGAAGAGCACAGGTGAGGTGAGTTCCAGTCTAAACTGTTCAGATGGTTCCAAAAACGAGTGTAGTGGCTTCAAAAATCCATATGGCAAAGCCGTTACTCAAAGGGCACCTTTGGCTATTTCTGAAACACACAGACACATCTAACAACTAGAGGCTAGAGCAGCACGTTACAGGCAGCCCCACCCACAGAGACAGAGAAATGGGCAGAAGAAATGCTGCTGTGGACTGTTGACCCAGTACAAAAAATGGGCTCTGATGTGGCAAGGGCAGGCTAAAAATTCCTTAGTGAAATGAAAATGCCAATTATATCTAAGCACAAATATTTTGCAGAAACTCATGCCATTGAAGGCTGCCTGCTGGAGCGCAGACAGTGTTCAGCTGGAGACTTGCCAGCTGGCTGTAGTACCAGATGCTGAAGTGCCTGAGGTTTCAGGGTTTAAAGCTCTAGGGCTGCATCACCATGTGGGTGGCTCTGGGCCTCCAGGGCTCCCAGGTTATTTGCTTCCCATCATGGAGTCTGGAAATAAAGAGATCACTGATGATGAATGTCTCTGGACTTAGCTTCCCACTCCTTATCAAGAAGTCCTCCACCCATGACATCTGCATTAGGGATGCAATGTTTCTTTTTTGTAAGTAACAATTTTGAAATTTTCAGCACCTCTGAAAAGTTTAATTTGCTTACAATAAATAAATGGCTACTTTGAATCCAATGGCAAATCAGATTTTAAAAGGCCGTCTAGTCCTTCTCCTACCCCAGGCAGGACCAGCCGACACTATGTCTAGACCATTCATACAAATGTTTGTTTAGACTGCCTATAAATGACCTTAGTGCCCATGGCAAGGTTAAGAAAAGGATTTAGACACTGAATACTGTGAGGTTAAGTTATGCAGAATAATGGTAATTATCATGTACACATTGTTGTGGAAGGCACAGCATTCATAGTTTCTTTCATTCATAAAGTCTGTACAACTTCATAGCCAGGATCACCTACAGCTAATCAATACAATTTCATTATTTCTGTCAGGAAACACTGTGAGAGCCACTTCACAATGCATTTATGTCCATGAAATCTGCAACTCTGATTTAAGTTCATAATTGAAATAATCCACACTGAATTTTGTGTAAACAATAAGTACTAATTAGCTAATTAAAGAAGTCAGAAGGATGAGGGGAACAAGACAGAGGGAAGCACATTATAAAAAAAAAAATGATATGATGAAGAGTATTTTAATAATCAGTGCATATTCCATGACTTGCATGTCTTATTTTTTCTTCCTTTTTTTTTTCTTTCCTAATTAGTCAAGAGGAATTTATATATATAAGTAGATTTCATTCACATGTTATAAAACTTGGCCTACTAAAAGAAGTTGTTTAGAAAAAAAGAAAAAAAAAAAAAAAGGCGCAGCCTTAATATCTCTTCCAAACTGTCACTAATGAAAAAAGCTAAATCACTAAACAAACAAATATTTTGCTTGGGGAAATTTTCTCTCTGTCTAACCAACAGCATTGCTGATTGCCTCACATTTTAATTCTTTGTGAGACTAAAACTATGCATCTGGAAGTTAAAATAAGAAAAATATGTTTGCTAACTATTTTCAAAAATCCTGATTTCAGATGAGAAAGTACAAATTTGTCATGTAAAAAAAAAAACAGATTTGAGCAGATAGTTTGGGGAAATAGTAAAAATCAGAAACATGAACAGCTAAACACTTACCAAGAATTTGTATTTACTTTAATTGTGTCAAACCTTTAGTCAAGTTAGTAATAAGCATCCAGGTCATGAAACAGCTTAATTGAATATGAGTGACATCTGCTTTTGAACAATTAGATGGCATAGCATATTTTCATAATGAAAGAATTGACTTAATTTCCCTCTTCTCTCACTGAAAGTTTATTAAGTGGTTCAGCCATTAAAGTGCTTATTTATTAGTGAAGCCCAGATGGCCAACCACCATAAGCATAAAGAATAGCTGAGCGATGTCAGGCCTTAATTAAGTGATTGCAAATTAGAGGAACATCAGTCAGAGCACAGAGGCTGAAATTATACCCTTTTCTACTATTATAAATCCATAATGCTTTTTGGAAAGAAAAAAAATAAAATAAATGAGACTAATTCAGAAAGTAAATGTTACCACAACAGTGTAAGGAAAATGTGATGCACCTTTATCCAAATTCTGTCACTGCTTCTGTTGAACACACAACTCCTGAATATTTCCTTAGATGCATGTCTGAGGAGATTTTATTCCTGTTTTGTGTGCCTTCAGTGGGAATTTGAGGTACTCAGAAGCTGAAGGATTAGGTGAGAAGTCTGCCACACATAGTTATATCTATTTTTCCTCACTCTGAAAGGAAGTAAGCATATAGTAACCAAGCACATTTTTTCCTAAACATAAGTATTAGCCAAACAACTCTCAGGATAGCAAGGGAGTGCTATCCAGGGTGACACAGACACCTTTCTTCTCTGGTTTGACCAATGTTTTAATAGGTGGGTCTGTTTTCTTGCATGAAAATTTCTTCCATAGCCCTCCCAGGCTTCATCTGAGCAAATTTTTTGTCCCCAAATATTTTCTGTACAAAGGATGGAGAATGGTGTTGTGATTTAGACTGTAGTGGATTTGCATTTCCTGGTGGGCCTCAGTTTAGGTTAGTTTCCAGGCTGTTTTGTGTAAAGCTAGATAAAAGGCAACCAAAGACCAGGTTTATTAACAGAAGATGACGACAAGTTTAAGCTCTTTATGAACAAGGATTTAGGTTCCTATTAGAAGTGGTTATCAGCAATGGATTTCTCTATGGTTCAGCCTCTGTTTTTCTCTCTTGTTTCTAAGCTGGGTATGCAGGCAAAACTATCACAGCTTAAACAACAAAAGTGAATTTTCTTGGATGTTTGCAGTTCCCCAGTAATTTTATCTCTCAGAAGTGCAAGAAGAGTTTCCATCACAAAACATAATTCTAAACGAAGATGGGAACTGTTACAACCCATGAATAACATTCAATATTGTTATTTAAGTAATTGCAGATACTAATTAGGCCCACTATCCAGGCTAGTGCTCAAACACCAAAAATCAATTTAAGCTTAATGTTGCACATAACTCTTTCTAGTGTAAAGACTGCAAATCCATAACATATTTCCCTTTAAACATTTAGAGATATTCTGGATGTTGTCATCAACGAAACAACTAAAATATGACTTTTAGTTGAATGTGGTCATGATACAAGCCCACTAGTCCTTCTATTCCCAGCACAGGGTCCTTAGTTTTCAGTGTCACTGAGAAGGATTTATCAAGCAGTGCACCAGAGGTGTATTGTTCATCCTGTTGCTTTTGGTTTTGACATTTTTCATTTCCAAAGACCACAAGGAATGAAGGTTGCTTTGCAGCCAAGACTGGTGTTACCTCACTGCAATCACCCCACTTCACTACAGGAAACACTAGACAGATCAAACCAGGGTTGTAAGCCATCAGATGAAACTCTTAACATTTTGCTCTTCTGAATTGAAACAGCCTCTTTTCACATCTCTTTCTATCATGAAATGGGAAGCAAGCTTCATAGCAGATACATTCAGGATGAAAAAAGCAACAGATCAGGGAAAAAATAGTTGATGAACTGGTGAATGATACAGTGAACACATTCCTGCACCTGCTGAAATCACGAGGTATGTTTTGCTATTAATTTCAAGAAGTGCTGGATTTCACTAAAAGTTTGCCTGTGCTTCACTCCTGGTGGGATTTATGCCTACAGTAACTTGCTTAGCAGTTTCTACTTCCAGGCTATTCTTGACAAATTGTAAATATGAACTCTCCAGCACAGGACCACTAAGGAACATCAAATGAGATTTTTCATCACTGCTGTCTTTTATACTCCTCAACTTTCGTCAGATGGAAGAGACAAGGATATATCTGGAGGAAAACTTAAAAAAAAAATAAAGAAAATACTATTTAAAATTCCCTTTGAAATTTGTGATGACTGAACTATTATTTTAGCTCACATTGCTTACAATGTCTCCACATATACCATTAGTTTACTATGGGGTCTTATAATGCAAAAGAAGATAATATTCTTAAGACATTATCTAATTGTTTTACAAGACCGTATTCATCTATTAATTACCCAAATGGTCATCCATCTTTTCTATCTTCCTAATAAATCCTGCCTTTGTATTATAAAATGGGTTTGGCTTCTTGTATCAATAGCTATTCTCATTATTTTGCTAAAATTTTGCTAAATTTTGCTAAAAATCAAATATGCAGCACTGGAAGCTATACATATACATTGTGCCCTCAGCCAGTTCATCATTTGAAAGAAACTGAGACAGCATAATCAGTCTCAGTAAGGCTACACCCCTTATTGTGGCTGACAATTTAGACTCCATAAATATGATGTGCAACCCACCAGTTGTACAGGGACACCAAAAAGTAATTAAAATATTTGCTGGATGAAAAAAGAAAAGGGAAGGAAGAAAAGTGCATCAACAATTCCATGTTACTAATTCTGCCATTAGAATTGGCAGAGGAAAGGGTACGTCTCTTATGGCAGTGACAATTTGGTAATGATTGTAGCCAGATCTTAACTTCTGGTGCCTTTTTTTCATCTGGAAAAGTTCTTTGGGAAGCAAAGAGAAGTATCAGCAAATATTATGTACCAGCAGTGACAGATGGAGACCTAAACTGCTTTATATCTTGCGCCCTGCCTAGTGTCCATTTCTCAGGAAAATGATAATAGAGATGAAACCTGTTCATCATCAACATTTTATATTTTGTTTGTTTGTTTGTTTGTTTGTTTGTTTTTCATTTTTTTCCTGCCAACTTCTTCAGAAATTCATAAACTTTACTAATTGCAAGGGTGAAGATCTACTAGTCTTGGGCCATAAATCATGGTTGAAACCAAGAAGCTTAGCAGTGTGCTTTTTCTATAAACATGCCTTGGTATCTTGCAAATCAGATGCTGGAAAATGATTGACATTCACTTTTGTCAGACAGATTTAATAGCTTCTTATTAAAACAGCATATGTCTGGATTTACTTTTTTGGTACTGGTGGATTGCTCATTTATATTAAACATATGTTGAGAATGATGTGTATAAACATTATGAAGATTCACTTTGGAAAATCAAGCAAAAGGGTCTGAAATTGGCATTTATTAACTGTTTCCAATAAAGCAGACTCAATTCCCATTTGTATAACTCCAGGGAGGATGTTTTGAGAAACAGTGTTTAAATTTCTAAGGGTAAGAAAATGCTCCTTTGCAATCACACTGTCAACTTCAAAAGAAACATAATGGGAATAAAAATAATGGACCCTTTAGTAGGTACTATACAACAAGGTATAGTCTATTCTACAAATGTGGGCAGGTGAAATGCATAGAATCAAGTAAACTAATATAATTTAATTTTAACCAAGGCTAACATATAAACTTTTTTGTTCAGTTTTAAAATCTGAGTGTCTCACTCATTCTACCCACCCTGCAGCAGAAGGGAAGCATTTTGATTCTCAGGTGAACAGATTTGCCTGCCACACAGATGGACCTGCCCTTTTACAGCAAAGCTCTGGTTGTTTGGGATCTAATCCTGGTGTTATTTGAAGTTAATGGCAAATCTTCCCTAGATATCAGTGGAGTATGTTCAAAATTACAGACTTCTGGTTTAATTCCTAATTCTGGGAAGGTCTCTGATATGAGGGACTAAGCTTGGATGCAGAAAACAACTGGAACAGAATGGTTTCAGCTAAGTGGTTTGCTAGTACCTCCCAAGCGTGTTCTTGGCCACCCCAGACAGAGTGCTGAGGACCTGAACTTAGCTGTGGGCTACTTAGCACTTGTGGGAGGAGAAATGGGCTCTGAATGCTATGCCTGTTAACATCTGCAGCAGTCCAAGATCAGACACACCTTAAAAGAACAGATGTTGAAATATGTTGTGACCTATGGGACAGAAAAAAGGACTGCCAGGTCCTGTAGATCATAACTTTGATAAGAACCTCCTCTCAGCTGTTGGTCTTAGCCTGCCTTGGCACCATTTGCTGAACATTAAAATACCTTTATAAGTCTGCCAGATAACAATAGAGTTTATTATTGTAGTTATTATTTTAATTTATTTGAAATACATTCCAGTGTTTCTCATAGTTTCATACTTATAATCTTAACACTAGGGGGGAAGGGAGACTTTGGTCAATGCTCACATTATATTTATTATTTGTATTGCAGGGATCTCAATATCTTTGGCTATTTCCAAACACCAGTTGAGCAAATGCAAACAGAAAATAATCTCTAAAATACTTTTTCTTATCTTTGGTGAATGAATTAATTATTTTACTTCTTAGGAAACACCACAGGACATACCTCTTACAGAGGGAGCATAAACTGTTAAATTACTTCATATGTATTCTTCCAAAAACATGAAGCATTAGAATTCATCAAAATTAATTCTAAAATATCGAGCCCTGATCTTACAGGGCAGTGGGCCTTTTAGGAAAAGATCTCTCTCTGAATACACTGGTCTTACACTGCTCTCGAAGCACTGAACATCAAATACTTCTTGAGACAAGATATTTTGTGATAGGTGGACTGACCCAACATATGCAGTTCTTGTACATTTTGTATTCTTACACCATTGTTCTCTCTACATGCAGACTATGAAATAGATATTTATTTTATCTCCTTTTTATTGAAAAAACATATCAGCCCTCCAAACAGAGAAGTCTAAGAGACAAAATGTTTGTTTTTTCTTAGAGAAGAATTTCCTTAATGAGCTCTTTTTATTGTACATCTTAAATACTCTACTATGAAGTTACATAAATGAAGTTACAGCCTAGATGTGTGACTATAATTACATGCCATTAACATAGGAAATACAGTACAAATGGATCAGCAAGTGCAGTTTGTCACTGTAGACCAATTAAACAGGTCCTGTTTTTTGTTTGTTTGTTTTTGTTTTTGTTTTGTTTTGTTTTGTTTTTCCATTTAACACTTAAGGAATAGGTAGTAGATTAGTTCTCTCTGGCTTGCAGTAATGCCTCCTATTTTTCAGGGGAGGGAGCTATTCCCTACATGTTTTCGGATGTGGATGTGTGAAAGCATTTAGTGTGCTAAAGAGAACCACACAGCAAGTGCAGGGCAGGCTAGGAATACTTATGAAACATATGTCTTTTTCTGCCTTCAAGATTAAGATGGAAAAATTGAGACGATAAGAACAGAGGAAATGGTCTTTCCTGCAGATTTTCAGCCTAACAGCATATTCCAACCACTCTTTGCCTCTACATCCCTACTTCATCTACTGAGACATGAATGAATATTCAGCTGAGCCTTCCAGACTGTTTATAGATAAATTTGTCTGTATACATATGATAGTGGTAATGCCACAAACTTCTGCCAATACAAATGAAATGCAATGTAATTAATGAAATAAATGTAATTCTTCTACCAAATCATCACTGTTTGTTGGTATCTGGTTAAAGGTTTCCATCCCAGATTTTTGTCCTGTTAGCAGTGAATCCCCACAGGAGAATGTACCCTTAAACTATGAGTTGGAGAGTCACAAAGCGGTGAAGAAGTTGTCTGTGTTATTGGTAGTGTCTTCATCTGTAGGACCTATAGCACATGGCTCTTTGGTCAGGGCAGACAGCACATGCCTTCTGTGCAGGTCAGAAAGTGGGCAATGCTGGTTGAGCATTGACTGTCTTCATCAGTCTGTCTGCCTGTACTGTACCCAGAGAAGCAACATCTGAGTCAAAAATGGCTTCCTCTTTTATCCATATGTAGCCTCAAACTAGCACTTAAAATGTGAGAAGTATGCATAAAAATAAATAAATAAATAAATAAATATGTAAATATTGATATTGACAGCTGAAATCATCTCTTCCCCCTTTCATTTAGTTTCTAATTCAAATTTCTTTGCAGCTTCTATTTATGCTGTATAACAGCAATGCAAGCTGGGATTTCAATACAGCCTAAACCACACAGATGAAACATGTGGAAACATATTCACTACATTAACTAGCAACATGAGTCAATCATTTGCACTGTAAATTGAAAACCACAATAGGATAGATTGCATTGGATGAACATCGTAAAAAGCACAGAACACCCTCTGGATGGGAGTCAAGGGAATGGAAACAAATTCTTAAATTTAGAGCATCCTTCACACCCTTGCTTTCCCTTCCCAAGATTGTGTTCATTAGTCTAAGACCTTCATAGGGACTGATTATTCCCTCTCACCTGCCTCTTCATACAAAAGGTCAAGCAAAAAATCCAGCATGACTGAAGTTTATAGAACCTCTGCAATTTCAAATCAGGAAAACATTGCTGAAATTGGCAGGGCTGAAAGGTAGCTTCCCCTGTTCACTCTCTCTCTCTCTTTCTTTCTTTTTTTTTTTTTTTTCTCTGTAACATTCATGTAATTTAATTTATTTTTATCTTTTTCCTTTCTGAAGGGGAAATATAAGTGGCAGAAGCCCACCAATTTACCTCAACAAACCAACATGGACAAAAAATAGATCAAAATAATTGTAATAAAGAAGACAATTCACTTCCATATCAACTGATGGTTGTTAGAGAAAACAGAGAAGGAACAATTTTTACAGTGATTGTCGTCATTTTGAATGGCATCTTCCTCTTCTTTATGTTTATTTCTCTCCTGGGCAATTGTATTTGTGAATGTTAATAGACTTTATTTCTGTTCAAATTCTTCTGCAAAAACCAACTACAGTATAAATCATCTGCAAAATCCTCTTTTAGGCTCAATTTGTGTCTATAGCAAACACATTGATGTTAGAGAAAAACATGAGAATTGTGTTCATTATTGCACAGAGAGGATCTTCAGGCTAGAAAAATAGCTGTCCTTTGCTCTTGTCTAGGAAACTAAAGTTATTAACCATCTAAAACTATTTATTACTTATATACAAATATTTTTGATATAGCCTTGCATTTAAGGGCTTTCCTAAGTTAAAAAAAAAAAAAAAAAAAAAAAAAAGTGTTTTAGTCTTATAAAAGAGATTCATGGTAAATATTTGCATTTTAAAAGTGATATTTATGTGCCATTCATGACATAGTATGCTTTCTTCGATATTGCAATAACTTATTCATTTTTATGACAAATACACTATAACAAACTTTTTTTGCATTTTACTTTTGTGTTGTGATTTTTACTGACCGAGAGAAAAGGAGCTTCAGGAGCTTCAAAGCTATCCAATACATATGTCTGGGACCTTTTTGTTTGATCTTGGTATGAAGTTCTGTTTATTCCTCCTGTCAGTCAAAGCAATATGATACATAATCATATGCATACATCAGTCTGGGAGTTCCAGAAGATGGACAAGTAATTAAATATGATGGCAAAAAAACATCCTGTTGGCTAAATTTGAACAGCTTGATTTTGATTTCATTCACAGTTATTTCCCTGAGTGAAAACATGGAAAATAGCCTGGAGGCAATGAAAAATAGTATCAACAACAAGTGTCAGATCAAGTATCTGATCAGTCAGATGCTTTTCTTATTTCTGGTGTTTTGTTGTTGTTGTTGTTGTTTGCTTGTTTGTTTGTTTTCTGGCTCCTTTCATTTAGAATGAAAAGGTACTGGACTGAGCTCAAGTCAAAACCAAATACCTTAATCTTTGAACAGAGCCCTCAAGCCAGAATTGCAGCTCCACATTCTGGGGTGCAGCTTCTAAAGCATCTCATATGCTCTGTCACAAATAATTTTCCTTTTCCACCCACATAAAGATTCCTATTGCAAATTATGCTCAAAAGGCACTTCATCCTGCTAAAGGATGGATGGGCAGCAAGCTGCTCAAGTGCTGCTCAGTTCCCAGCAGGCTTCTACAGCACAGGCTGCTCAGGATTATTTCTTAGTGATTGGGCAACACAATGTGAAAAAATTCCCTGGGGAGCACAGAAGGTGTCTGTGCCTGTTTGCTTCCCAGGTGAGTCCTTGCCCTAGGATAAGGCATAGATGTCTGAGAGACTCTGGAGGGAACAGTATGAGGGTTGTTATTTCCTAGTGGAAAGTACTTGGCCCTAACCAGTTAAGGAAAAGCTGACCATCTAAGCTCTCAATTCTGGAGCTGCTCTTTTCTTCCTTTGTTTTGTGCCTGTAACTCCTACATTCCTGACTACAAGGAGGAAGAAAAAAGATGCACTGGACTGAGGACAGTCATCTTTCTGGGCAAGCACTTTAGCTGTTAGAATATAACAGGAAAATTGGCTGCTATGGATACAGTATCATCAAGTTCAATGGTTTTGGATCAGACATATAATGCTTTACTACCTGTCAGCTTCAGAGCTACTACAATCTCTTGTCTCTTCAGTAATTATCTATCTTTGCTGCTTCAGTTCTTCTGCCGTCTATTATGCCCTCCCCAGCATTCACACTGCATGCTTCTCACTAATCTCTCTCATACTTATTGTTGCATTCTCTGTTAGTTACAGCTGTGAACTGCTAAACTGCAACATATTTGAATAGTTCACTAGATATATTATTGTTAAATACTTAAGTTGCAGCTCATCAGTTTAATTTTTATGCTGCTACAGCAGGATTGCTGAGTGTTCAATATAATAACAGTAACATCCTTAGATGCTATCCAGAGATGGTTATTCCTAATGGTACTCCAACTTCATCAATCTCACAATGAGGTGAGTGTATTTTTTTTAGACCTGCCAAAGTATCTCATGAAACATCATTTCTCTTTTTAAAGTACATCTCAGCAGAAATGGCTAAAAAATTTCACTCTTCTTCTGACTAAGCTGTTGAGGGATTTATAAAACTCTGTGAATTAACTGCAGTGATCCCAGGAAAAGAGAAGAATGTGTTGCCCCCCTTTCCCTTTTTAATAGTCATTTTACGTCAGACTTTTATTTTACTTATTTTTTTTCAGCCATACCTAATCATATGAGGTAGAAAATTTAGCAGAATGATCAGCAAGTGGGAGCATCTTGCAACAGCCTTTGAACATCCTTGGTTGCTTGTTAAGAGAGTGACCACATCTCCTTCCAACTTATTGTAGCCTCAGAAAAAAAATGCACTTAAAGTAGAAAGAATTTTCGGCAGGCACATTATCTTGCCTCAGGACTGCTCTCCTTACTTGGTCTTTATCTTCAAGCCATCCAGCACAGGTTCCTTTTACTTACTAATATAAAACAAAAATCCTGTGTTGTCTGAGGTTGCTCCCACACAGGCTGGGGATCTTTGCTGAAGAATTTTAGAAATGAGCTACACAAGTGTCTAGTGGACACAACAAATATTTATCTCACCTCATTGCTGGAGAATGAATTAGCGGTTTTCTGAAAGTCTTTCTCCAGCTCTAGAGAAGAAGATGCTACACTGGTATCCCAACATGGCAACTTAGGACAAGACTTTTTTTCTACTCTTACTATCTATATGATAAGATATCAGAAACAGAAATACCCCAGTAACAAGATAAAAAGGGCACTCCTTCTTGTGATTATATACCGCAGGGGAAAGCAGCAAGAAAAACTAGGAACTTGGTGTCTCAATTATACAGAGCTATGTACCAGCACCCATGAGTGACACAAAATGTTCCAGTTGCAGAAATATGATTGACATATTTCTACAGGGGCAATGCAGCATTCATATTTGTGTGTGTGTGTGTGTGTGTGTATTTGTGTGTAGTCACATACATTGTCCTTAAAAATAAAACACTAGAGCACATGTTAATGAAATTACATTACCATTCCTCAAAGTCCTGCCACACTGAGCTGGGTCATCCAACTTGACAGTGACTCTGCAGGATAACAAATTACTGCAGACCACAAACAGTTGGTACCAAGATGCATCACCAAATATATTTTTAGAAATTTGCTGTCAAGCACAAGTATTTTGAAAAATATGAATTCAAATTTAATCAGTAATATCGTCAGCTGAAACTCTTTGTGAAGTGAAGGTACAGTGCATTTGCCCCCTGGCTCCTTTGTGAATATACAATTACCATAATAGTGAGCATTCTCACATTAATAGGCACCAATAATTTTCTCAGTTGTTGTCTGCTTGCTCGGATAATCTACCAAGCTATTAGTCTATGTCAGTCTGATATAAAAGGCATTCTAGAACATGTGGATGGAAATATATCAAAAAGAGGTGCTCAGACACAATAATGAATTAGATTGATAAGGTGGCCACTCATTTTACAGGCTAGTGTCTAAAATAACAGCAGGCCCCCCAGTATTTTATCCGACAAATCACCCCATGGAGGGGCTGCAGGAGATGTTAGCACTCAGATTTTTAACCAGCTCTCACTGCTGCCAAGGTCCTGCTGTTTCTCCTTCATGCTGACACTCCCCCCTCTTTCTCCCTGTGAATACCAATCAGAGAGACAGAAGAAAAAAAATCTTTAGCAATGTATATTGACAAGATGGAAGGGCATTTTGCTTAGAAGGAGCAAGATCTCACATTTCAATGGCTCACAAGCCACTTTGGTGTGTATTTACTGTATGCAGCAGGCACAGGGTTAGAGAGCTGCCAGTCCTTTGGGGGAAGCCACTAATCAAGCCTTCACAGTCCTGCCCTAAATTTGATGATGGATATTTTTTGCTGTTGCTACCAGCAGACATACAGTGTAATTTCCCAACAGGGTACATCAGAGACAGGTTGCCCAAGACAGTGTGTGTCTGTGTCTGGGTGCATGTCTGTGTGTACAAGGGGAGGACTCCAAACGCAGCCCTGCCAGGAGGAGCCTGCAGTGCCTCAAGGCCCTTACGCCAGCAAGAGAGAAGAGCCCAGGCTGCCTTTGCAGTGCACGCATGGCTCTAATGAGAGTGGACCCTCAGCACTGCTGTGGCCCTTCAGGGTTAGTTGGTGTTCTGAGACAGCAGCCAGCTCTTCCTGGGGGCAGGGGAGTTGCCGCTTTCAGCAGATGTTAGCAGCCCAAAAGGTCTCGGGACAAGAACTCTTCCTGATCCTCTCATCCCTGATGCGCAGTAGAAACCTGGACCAGGCTTTCACCATGGACACATTGATGGTTCCAGTGCAGGGGGTTGGAATGAAGTGATCTTTAAGGTCCTTCCCAGCCTAAACCATCCTATGATGCTATGATATATAATGCAAAATAAGAGGACACTCGCATCTGGAATACTGTGTTTGTGCAGGGCTACAAATGATATTTCTGGCTGAAGTATTTCTAAATGCAGCATGTTTTGTGTGAACCTTTCTAACATAATTTATTGGAACTTTCTTGTGTAATTCATAGAGCTGACTGAAGATAGAGGATACAGAGTCGCCACATAGGTACAAGGATGGGTTAAGGCTTAGAAGTGCCTCTTTGTCCCTTGTAGCTTGGTATAAGTTTGGCATAGGACTGTAGCAGATCTTCTTTTTTATTATTAATATTTTATTATTATTATTATTATTTTCTTTCTATTTTTACTTCTCTATTCCTGGTGTCCCATCTGCCTTCTAATGTGTGGTTGGGGACTGAGAAGTGACAACTAGGCCCCACTTCTTTGCCGGCATCTGATGATTTCCCTGTCTGTGAGTGGCAAGTGATGAATTACAGCAACATACCTTCCTCCTGAACATATTGCCATTCAGCATAGGTGTGTGCACCTCTCCACTTCACTTTGCATTTGAGCTGCACCATACCCTGTATGTTGTAATGATTTTTCTTGTTAACTGCGACAGGTGGCTTTTGTTTAAGCTTGTCACCTGTATTGCTCAGAACTCTCTCTAAGCTCCCTTGGGGCTTCTGTTGTGCATGCTCTGTCTCACAGAGAGTCTGGAAAGCTGAAGGAAAATCAGTTGAACAGGTTTTGATTTAAACAAGTTTGAAAACTTATGATCCCAGCAATTCCTGATCAGAAATCTCACAAATAGCAATACTATGTGAGTGCTATAAATTGGCCCCATATCCAAAGTGGGACATCTTTTAGAAAGGTCAGGATGCTTCTTCAGAGCTCCAGAAATGACATACCATAAGAAAATGGACTATTGGAATGTATGGCTGGGTAAACCCATGGATGGATAGTCGTCATTTAGGTAGTTAGGTCTTACATGTAGTTGTGCACTCAATTTGGAAATAATCTTATCAAGTCTATAGCTTCGAGAGTTTCAGAAATGCAGAAGGCTGCTGGCAAAATAAACCAGGTTAGTTTTACTCTCTGCTCTGTAAATACATTAAGCAGCTCAATAATTCACAGGCTGTAGGTGGTTAAGAGTGAGCAAGTAGCCTTCATTCAGATATTTTCTAAGCATGTGACTTGTACATTCTCTGAATACTATCCACAATATTTCTGAGACTAAAATGCTCAGAGAGGGGAAGGTGAATTCCCCTGACAGACCCTTGACTGGAGATAATAGTGCTCCTGGCACAGTTGTCTGGCTTTGAAGTAGTAGCAGAAAGCCATTATCGTCCATAACGCTTTCCAGTTAAAAGGGGGTTTGAGGGCAACATTTTGGACAGCAAAAGGCTGCTGAGATTCAGGATTTCTGAGCTCTGCTCCAGACCCTAGGAGCCTCTGCTCAGTCTCTTCCCAGTCTTCCTCCATTTTTCTACATCCCCTCTTTTCTGTGTCAGATCCCAGTCTTCCACCCCATGTCCCCCTTCTCCAGACTCACAAGTTGTCATGTTCTCAACTTTATCCTTATTCCTGTCCCCTTCCACTCAGTTCCCCCACTTCTAGGTTAGTTATCTTCAAAAGTCCTGCACTCCCAACTTTTCTGATGGTGTTCACTCAGGTTCGATGCACAAATACCGGTGCCGGCACATTCATGGCTTGTTCGGAGTGCTGGAACATCTGCAGTGAAAACAAGATGTTTACCAGGCATCTTAAAGAGATAAAACACAGCTTGAGTGGAATAGCATCTTGGGGGAAAAATAGAAAGGGACCTCCTCTTTTCCTGCCTTTCTTCAATGTGTTTCAAGCTTCTGCTTGAAAGCTTCCAAAGGAAACAGGTGTCAGCAGTTCATAATGATCAAAACAATAGATTGTTTACTTACTCTACCTATGAATTTTCTAAGAAAACAGACTAAAAAATCAGCCTGAAGCTGAATCCCAACTGGCCAATTTCTAGAAACATGAAAAACTCTAGTGAAAGTTAAAGGCAACATTATTTTCAGATGACATTACCTGTGTTGTCCCCAGAAAAATTTAATATTGCTTTGATTTGGCTGGGACTTTAAAAATAAATAATATTTCTAACTAATAATATTTCATTTTAGTAACCAGAGGAAATTGCTGGTATTTCCAAAGCTGTTCTCCAGTGGCCTCACTGTTTGTTATGTGCAGTTTAGTAATGCACAAAGGCCCAAATAACATTGGAACATCAAGTGTTTGACACTTTATAGGTGTTTTGATGAAGCCAACTAACAACCCAAAGAGCCTAGAAATATCAAGCCAATTAGAAGACCAGAAACGGTGATCTGTCAGTAAGGGGTACTGAAGAGTGGCCAGTTGAAGCATTTGCTCAAGGGCACACTAAAATGTTTTGTCAGAACTAGTTACTGAGCTTGTATCTCCCAAGGCCTTACCCACAAGATCATCCTTTTCTAGCTGTCTAAAAAAAAAGGGGGTGGATAACTGACTTTTCTGGGTAATTATGTGTCAGGGTAAGAGAATTTAAAATGTGGCACCTTTCAAGGCTCTCTTTCTTTGCTATTTCTCATGCTTAAAATACGAAATCTCTTAGTGAGATTATTATACACAGGATGGAAAATCATCATTATGCTGATGAAGCAGGATGTATTTTTTCTGGCCTTGTAGATGCAGGGATTGCTCTATGGGAAATTTTGAAAGAAACTGCTAACTGAATGAATCAGCAGTTATACATCCCCAAAACGTGAGCAGACCCATGCTCTTGGCAGAGGACATCTACCTTGAAAGGATACTAAAAAATCCTAGCCTATCACCATGCTGCATATGCTAACAGAGCCTATTTTATTATTTTTATTCAGTTTCATTATTCTAAGACCCTATCACAGGACTCTTCATAGGGCAGTTGACGTCATTGCAGCTGTACATTATCTCAATGTGATGGGCTATTGTGACACATTATGTCCAGCCAGCATTTTATTTATTTTTTTTTCATCAGCTGCTGCTTATTATTTCTAAATCTTCCACCAGGCTTTACTTTGGCTATATTTAAGAACTACTTGCTGAGCTCTAAACTGGTGTGCCTCTGTGCTCATACACCACCCACTGTTCAAAGTTTCTACCATTGAATATGAAGTCAGCTGGAGAGCTTAATACTGTTATGACAGTTTTCCAGAATAAAATTCCTTCTACATCACATCTGTTCCCATTTATCCATTTCTGGAGTTATAAATTTAGAGGGAAAATATGACTACTTACTTGGTTTTAATAGTAATATACAACACAAAATAAAAAGTGTGATAAATATACTTTAGTAAATGTATGGTTTAACGTGTTTGTGTAGAACAGTATGTGTACATACATGTATTTACAACATATATTATTATACAAATAAAATGAATATTAAATTGGACTACGCAATCTGTAAAAGAGAAAATCTATAACTAGATTTCAGGATGTTAGTGTTATGCATTTTTATATTCCCATAATATTTTTATAACCACACTATGAAATACTCTGTAACATTTATATTTGCTCTTCTATGTGCACAATTACATTCCAAATGCTGTTTAATATCATACTGTCTTCTACTATACAGCTGTCCCAGAATATGTAAATATTTTATTATGAAATGCACATACTGTGACTTGTGCCCCGGAGGGTATCCCCTAATTTATAAGTGCTTGATGAAGATGTTTAGATTTTACTTTATATTATTTATTTTTGATAGCATAGCAGGAAAGCTAGTGTGCAGGAAATAATCTTGATGGATTTGCTGTGACAGATCTGGTGTTTTATAAAATTTTCTACCCCAAAGATATCCATTCTCCTGGAGTGATGGCTTGTGGGAAACTCAGATCACTGTCATTAACAACCATACATTGTAACGTTACTGCATGCAGATGTTGGAAACCCGTATTAGCTCAAAATTTATACAGTGAACATAAAGAAAGCACTGCATTTTTGGATGGACTCAGAGTAGCTGCTGTGCATTACGTCCCCACACAGACATCTGCAATATTTATATTCTTCCTTCCATTTTGCCAGCCTCCCTTCACAGCTGCTCCGTTGCTGCTTTGCATTTTTCAGGGAATAAAACTCTTCTTGCCACCAAGAACACTCCAGGGCCCTCCAAAGAAAACCCCTCTCCCCCAAACATGCCTAAGAGTCTCACATCTGTCTGTCTGAAGTCATTAATACAAAGCCTTCAATGAAGGCAAGATCCTCCTGCTAACAAGCTGGCATTTTGGGTTGTGCTCTGCTTCCTGGCTCCAGCTAAAGCCTTCCCTGCCAGTGGTTAAGAAAGAACAACCCCTTGTTTTAAGCAATGTTAAGTGGGTTAAGCAATGCTTGAGCTAACCTATGAAGCTCAAAAAAAAAACAAAACATCAGAATCCTCAAACACAAATGCACAGCCCTTGCCAGTCTAAAATATTCATTAAATATATCTTTAAAGTTCTTCACATAAACCACCCCTGATGTCCATTACTTTTGTAATGTCAGAGGGGACAAGACAGACATCTTCACTCACAGTAAAGTAAAAGCCAACCAGGCTGAAGACATATGATGCATGTATGCATATGCATATGTGTTTGACTCTGCAGCAAGCTAGTTCTCCTTTGCCCTTTTTTTTTTTTTTTTTTTTGCCAGCACCCAAATTAAATACAGTTTGACAGTGGCTGCTAAGAGCAAAAAATGAGCATATCAACAGATAACATTAGTATCATAAATTAAACTAAAGTAATTCTTAATTTACACCCTGCAAGTAAAACTAGAAATAAATATAAATGCTACTAGCTTTTTGAATCATAGTTATATATATATGTACACATATAAAAGGGATTCTAGATTATTTGATGGATTTTGACTTATAATGTTTAAGGCAATTTTAAACATTTCTTCCAGCCAGTAATATATGTTCCTTCTGGAAGACCTATAGCTTCCTCTGTTCTTCATGCTCCAATGGAATTAAGTTATTTGGGAGGTCAATAATGCATTTCTAATGCTCTTTATAGCCACCAAACCAGATCTTTGTCCTTGTTTTCCTGGTCCCTTTATGCCATGAAGTACATATTAAAAAGCAGATAAAACAAGACAAGTGAGACTTTCTTGATTTAAGAAAATTGCTGATTGCCAAACACTATTTAGGATGGCTGTGTGACACCCCCGAGGAGGAAAGAGGGCTGCAGATACCAGTACACAGCACGCTTGTGTGAGTATCCCTGAATCAAAAAGCAGAATTTAAAAGCTCTAGAATCAAAGCAGTTAAAAGGCACATTGCTTTTACTCCATCCCTGTGTCTTTGGCTTAATTAGCATAGAACAGCTACAGTTAAAAATTTGGCCCATTTTACTGGTCATTCACTCAAGTGAAGATATTTCTGGTATGGAGAATGACAGCACTCTCTATGTGAAGATATCCTGTCTTGTAAAAAAGCATCCTGCAATCTACTAATGGGCATGGGTAACAGGTGCCTTCTGATTATACTTCATTTGACAGAGATGGTGTGTGCTTAAAGTAGGGTATTCACTGACAATTTTAAGGGAAGAATATATTAGCCCATGCAGCAGGCTGAGGTTTCCACCTAAGCAGAAATAGTGCTGATGTTATTTAGGTAGAAAAAAGCACAGCTTAATATAACATGAGCACAAGCAGCATTTACCAATGCTCTCAGATGCCTTGTGTGGTCCAGGACATCTGTGATTCATAAGACCAGTGACAGAAGAGCTGGCGTCCCTGACAGCCTCTTCTCCTCAATGACCTTCTGACATTACAAGTAGCTTTGTACTATGTCCTCATTAACAGATGCTGGGAAATTGGAACAATGCTATAAAAGGCAAGAATTTCAGTCTGTAAAACAAATACAGAAAATTATGCAAATACAGAAAATCAAGCTACATCTGAAAGAGGTAATAGTCCCTCATAAGGGAAAAACATGAAAATTCACTAAAAATAACATTCCAGCTGCTGAGATGCACTTAGTAGATATGTAGTAGTAATTGTAAACCTTCAGAAGATATCAATTTACAATGGGATATAAAAGCAGAAGAGTAAGGAAGGAAAAAAAAAAAAAAAAGAGAGAGAGAGAGAAATGAAAAGAATAGAAAAGAGGACACCAAACTAAAAAAAAAAAAAAAAGATTTGACAACAAAGGGCCTGCAAATTCATTGCAGTGTTTAAGAATAATCTCTCTGACTTTAACACACTTTGGATCTGTGTGTAATTTGAACAAAGGTGACACAAAAGGGAGAATGTGTATGAAATCTATCACAGAGTTTTAAATAACTCTTCTCCCCAAGGCAAAGTATTTACTTATAAAGAAGAAAGTAAACAAAATATACAGAGTAGGCTGGTATTCAGGAAAAGAAGAACTGGAGAAGAGAATTCATATGAGCAAAGCATAAAATCTCATGTTGAACGCGGATCTATAAATATCCCCAAAGAGTCATTCCCAAAGAATCATTCATTGGGAATATTTTTCATCATTCAAAGTCAAATGTTTTTGGTGATGGAAAGTAAATACATTCTTACACATTTTTTTAGACTTATAAAATAAATGCAAACATAGTCTGAAAGTAGGGCTGATTTGGTAGGAGAGAGGCAAACAAAACTCACAATTCCCAGATACATGTACTTATTATTTGTCCTTACTGAAAGCATAAGTTTTGATAGAAAATCAGTAATAAAAAAAAAATGCTATAAGTAGCACAGAAGTAAGGAAAACAGTAACATCTTGCCAAATAGCCTAGGTTAAAGGTGCCCCTGAGTACACACTGAAAATACTAAGCCCTTGAAAATTATTTCTAAAAAGTTACATAGCATAGCAAGTATAGCCTCAAACATCAATAAAGGAAAGAGTGGTTTATTAAACAAGGAGTCTAATTTCAAGTATATTCTGTTATGCGAAAGAACAGAACAAGTGCTGAGGGGAAAAAGAAAATAAAGAAAACAAAACAAAACAAAAAAAACACTTCACTAAACATTCAAAGGATAATGGAACAATAAGCAATAAGCAGCATGGGTTCATAAGGAACATGTCGTGCCAAGGAAACGTGATTGCTTTTTTGATAGAACTGCAGAAATCCTGGATGAAAGATACACAGCATGATTTTAATAAAGGATTTAATACAGTGTCTCACTAAATCTCCCAAAATGAATTCAAATTGCTTTGGACATAAGCACTGTCATGTAAATTGAAAACAGGTTGAAGGATCACAAACACAGGCTGATGAGAAAGGGTGGTAGATTGCACTAAATTGTGGGGAGGTAGGCAGTGGGTCTCCTGCAAGGTATAAAGTTGTTTCTTGTTCTAATAACTTCATTAAAAAGCTGGAAGAAAAGATAAATAATGTGTAAATGATTTGTGCAGATGAAACTACAGTTGGAGCAACTCTAAACTGCCCCCCCCCCCAAAAAAAAATAATCAAAAAATCACAGGCAGAAAGTAACAAACTGAGGTCTTCAGTTTGTTAAAAAAAATAAAAATAAATAAATAAAATAAATAAATAAAAAAGACAGCATCAAGCTACTAAGCTGCTGCATTAGTGAAAGGACAGCCCACAACAGAAAACCAAATATCTTGTATAGGCAAAACAACGACCTAAACTCACCTTTAGGAAAGAAAAGCAACATACATATGAGGGTTTGGAGTGCACTTTGTTAGACACAAAACCTAATGTATGCTTGGGCTACATATTTAGTAGCCTTATGTGCAACAGGAAGGAAGAAAACCCTTTATACATGGAGCAAATATAATGTTTTAAGTGTTTATAATCAAATATATCTTAGCATTTCAAACTTGAGAAAAAGCTCAAGGGCCTCAAGGGAGGGAGAGAAGACCACAGCACTGGAAGATAACAACATTGTCTCCTCCATGCTCTCCAGGGTTGAGGTTGCTTCTACACCTCTGAAGGCCCTTCTGCTCCATTTTATTCCTTAAACTGCCTTTCTTTTCTTCATATTCTTTCCAGAGAACTACTTCTTCCTCACTGATTTTTTATTTTTTTCCTGAGCCTTCTTGACTCCTGTACCCCTTCCCCTCACTTTCTTCATTTCTTTTTATAGCTGTACTGGCTGTTCAAAGTCAACACATTGATGTAATTCAACTGCCTCTGCCACCCTGAGACATACATACTCCTTGACCCCACCACCAACTGCCACACGCACACTGCCTATCATGCCTCCTTTTCTCTTACTCCAACCTGCATTCACACTGTACAATTCCTTACTCATTCTCTCTCTCTCTTCTCACTCTCTTGCTAATTAGCTAATGTAATCACTGCTACATTGGGAGCCATCAGAAGAATGGTCTCTGTGAAATGCACTGAAGACAAGAAAAAAAAATGAGGAAAATGATTTCACATGCTTGATAATAATGTGTCATCTCTTCTTTACTACACATAGCTAATGAAAAAGATAACCACTGCTACCACCATTTGGGCTGGAACGCACCTGGTGGTAGAAGAAATGCTGGGTCATCTGGACCATCCCAAGGACAGCAGCGCTTCCAAAACCTTTTGGGCCTATGAAGTACTCCTTCCTTGAAGTTTCAAGCTTGACTGGAAATGGTGGAGCTTTCATTCTTCCATTGGGTTTCCCAGACCAGCTCTGAAACATTTATTAAGGCTTCACATCTCTTTTTTTTTTTTTTTTTTTTTTTTTTAATTTATGGAGCACAGCTTAGAAGTTCATAAAGTTCATGACTTTTAATTTCCTTTGAACTTCATATTTATATTAAATAATAAACCAATGCAAATAGTGACTAACCAGAATGATGTTCCTGATCTGTATCACAAGGGCAGAGTGACTTGAAAACATGAATACCAGGTTGTGGTTTTGAGGGCTTGTGATTCCAATCCAAAGGATTTGAAATATTCAGACTTGGAGACCAAGAAAGTGAGGAGGACCATGGCCATTTTTCTGCATAAGGAAAGCAAAAAGACTGGAAAGAATAGGAAAAATCATTTTATATAAAGCAACTAGCAAAACAAGCAAAAACTTCCATGAATTTTCTAGAATACCATAATCAAAAGAATTTCAGTATGGTGGATATTGTAGAAAATCAGCTACATTGAAAGCTGACACCAGCTACTATTTAAAAAAAATAATAAAAAAATCCATAACGGTTCAGCCTGTACTCATATGACTTCTATTGCCTCTCTACATCTTTTGTCAATTGCAGAACAGAAATCTTGAATAAACTCTAAAAAAGGAGTTTTTTTCTGAAAAGAATTTGAATTTCATAGCTAGGCAAAGAAAAAAAAAGTCTTCACATCTCACCTCTAGTACTGTAGATTACTAATCTTTTATCTGTTTGAATGCACAGAAACTTGTGAAGATGATCACAGGTAAAAGAGATGACACTAAACATGAAAGCCTGAAACAGAATGATTAGATGCGGATGGACACGACTCATGGTTTCACCCTCATGGTCTATCAAGGATATTCACCACTAATAGATATTCTTTTCCCCTGACTTCAGATTATATAAATATAACCTATTCTCCAAGTAATTCACCTTTAAAAAAGTATTGACTTCATCTGTCTCCAACAATGAATGTTGTTAGATATTCTGTATGTCATTCTGTCGTTTGAATAAAATAGAACTGAAAAGCAGTAATTCAAGTACCGATCACACTCTAGTTTTCCATATAGATCACTTGTCTTTTTATTGCTAACAATTGCTAACAATAACAGAAAAGTTGCTGGTAATCATGTCTTAAAACACGAATAACCTTAAAAGTAAATCTATTTGGCCTATGTGATATGAGCATCTGATGCTTAACTTTTAAAACAAAATTCAAACTTCGGAGGAAGAGAGAGGTTAAAAGGAAGAGTATTATAATTTAAAATGTGGAACTAGAAATGAATAGCAATCTATACCCAAGAGTCATCATAAATTTTCCTAAAGGACCTCAATAAATAAAGAATCACACAAGTCATTACAAGAAATACCCAATATTATCATTAAATTTGAGTTCCTTTTTGTATTTCAACTTCAAAGTTTTCAACATTTATTCACTGTCACTGAGTCTGGTTTGGCCATATAAGCAACTGAGTTCAACAACAAAAACCTTTCATTGATTAGGGGATTTTGGTCTGTCTGAAAAAAAAGTCCCAATGATACTGAATCAGAGAAATAACTTATCTCTGAATACTGATGTTTCTGACAAAGTGATACAAATCAAAACCCAGTGAGATGTAAGAGGACAGTGTCATCAGATCAATTTATCAAAAGCGAGGAAAAAAGTTATCTACACTACATTTGCCTAAATCACGAAGAAGTGTTTAGTGTAAGGCATCTGAGCATATTGTAGTTTAAAATGAAAGAACACAAACTATTTTTGGTAATTTGCTCTTTGCCTTCTTCATTGATGAACTGTTGAATATGAATCCTGAGGAGGGCTAGAAAGATCAACACTAATCCCTTCTTACTGCAGCTCAGTAACATATTCAGGCAAGGAGTATAACTCATTTTGTTAATGAGAACTGGAAGTGTCAAAAAAACAAACAAACAAACAAACAAAACCCACACTGCAAGCATTGAAGGCATATTTATTTCTTTATCATAGCTGAAATGTTGTAGAACACCAACAAAGAAGAATGAATGCTTGGAAACCTGTCAAATTCCTTTTTTTTTTTACGTAGAAACATGTTTATCAGATTTCTTATTATAGCTTTTGGCTGCAAAAACATCTCCAAATTTTAGTTTTATTTCCCTCATTTAGCAAAGAAAAAAATGTTGTTGTTGTTTTTTTAATGTTATAAATGCAATTGTCTCCTTGTGGTTCATGAGACTATTTCTAGGCTGATGCATGAATTGGTAGAAAGATTGTCAAAACATGTATAACTGCTTCAGAAGAAGAGCACACTACGAGTCATGAAAGCCTGACTGAACTGGAGGCAGCACCACAATATGACAGAGCAGGAGCTTTATCCTAAAGGAATATCTTATCATAAGAAATAACTAATTGATTTGAAAGACACAGGACAAATGCAAAACAAACAAACAAAAATGCAAGCAATCAAACCAGAAACTATGCAGGTTGCAGCAAATTTTTAATTAAATATTTGAGATCAAAGAAACTGGGAAAGCCAAACCTTCATATGCTAACTTTCAGTGTCTTACAGGGCAGCAATAGTAAGCAGAGGATTATCATAACAGCAAAGTAATTCTTCTTAAAGCCATCAAAAGAGGACCTTTCTAGACTGGCAGAATTAAGTAATTATGGTAAGGTGCAGAGACAGTATGTCAATCCTAACTCTACACAAAACTATGCCTCAATGAGATAAGAAACCTCTAGGGAATATCATTCCTGTGACTCCCTTTTATGTAAATGTTTTAACAAGACAAAAGCCCAGAAGAACACTTCCATCACTTCTATACAAATACAACAAGATCCTCCTCCATTTCAGGCAGGGTTATATGGCTACAGGCTACAAAACCCAAATCTTTTTTTGCATGTGCTGTTCTTTGTAACAACTCAAATACTTAATGAAGTAAGAGAAATGTGACAAAATAGTAAGCAGAGAACAAGAATTTATGAGGCCTTTTTTGTATTTAGAAATCAATTTTCTGCAATAAAGCAGATAGAATGCTGACACTGGAAAACCTATGCAGGACTCAATTCTTATCTCACCATTAAAGGATCAGTGACGTAAACCAAACACTGCTTAACCTTCTTCTTCAGGATCCATATTTCTTCCAGGAGTATGCAGAAGGGCAATATGTCTGCTAACTGCTGTCTGCTCCTTCCATATAAAAGCCAGAAGCAATATTCCTCAGTATCCTTTAAGAACAAGCAGTGAATTTATCATATCTGTTTGTAATGCCCTTTGGGACTCTTCAGGAAGAAAGGCACAGTAAATGTAAGCTCATTATCATCATTAACTCCTTTTATACACCAGCTGAGCTCCAAAGAATCAAATGAGAGGAAAAAATAAGGGGAAAAAAAAAAAAAAAGAGTAACATTTACCATTCTCTTATTTTCCTGCTTTTTTTTTTTTCCTTATTCATAGATATTTCTGTTAGATGAAAAATATTATTTATTAGGAAGCCTGAAAATTAGCTTGACTATTTAACTGCATGAGACAACACTTACATTGCTAAGGAAGAACAAGAATAAAATTGCTTAACTTACATTAAGGTACATTCAGCATGGCAGTGCCAAATTTATTACACTTGTTCTTGTACACTTAGAAACACCCTAAACTTCCCACAATTATACCTAGTTCCATGTGTGAGAGAACAGCTTCAGGAATAGGAAGACCTTTGTGTCCCGAGTGTTTTGTGCAACTGTCATACCCCCATGGAATGGCACGACACCTGGGTTTGAGTGGACAGGACTCACTAATTTTAGACACGGAAAGGTCCATTTTTCCAACCAAAATAATTTTCCCTTCTAGGTTAGACAGTGCACGAGTGGCAACTCTAGCCATCAATTTATACCACATGTGCTTGACATTACTGAGGGATAAAGGATCTCGGGATGACACTTTTCTCTCTCTGCTGATGGCAAGGTCAGCCTAGGGAGTACTCTACCCAAAGCCTACCTTTCTGCCAGTTAGGTGACTTTGTGCAGGTGTGTCTGTACAAACAAGAACAAACAATTCATACAAAAGGATCCTTTTGACACTACAGTTCAACTCTACCCCACTGAGAAAAAGTGGCAGCAGTCTTGTCTCTTTTATTGTATCTGACAGGTTGGCTTCAGTGTGTACATGAAGTGTATTTTCTACTACTGCAGATTCATGTGGTTTTCTTCGTTGATCATCAACACAAAAAGTCAGACCACTAACCTGCAAGCACATCCCATATGTTTGGGATCTAAAGACTTTAAAGAGCAGCCCACAAGAGAAGAGTTTTGAGGACAATACCCACAGTCCTGACTTCAGGTCCTGAAACTCAGAGCTCTGGCAGCTTTGACTAACTTTGTGATTTCTAAATGGCTTAAGCTGGGGGAAAAAAAAAAAAAAAGATTATAATAATAATAAAAATGAATGTTTCTCCGACTGCTTTATGGGGAAAGTTTTAAACTTTTAAACCTGTTGGGAATAAGCTACACAAAGCCTCCTTAAATAGAAACTAGAGTGACAGAGGATCCTTAAGGCTACTTACAACAAAATGTTTTGTGCATTCAAATTTGTTAAACTATGAAGTCACACGAATTAAACAAAAATCAGAGCAGCAAGAAGAAAGTGCTGCAAAGTTTACCAGACAATACTAAGCTAAGAAACGAAACCATTTAAAAACTCGTGAAACAGGAAAGAGACGCAGAGCATCCTCTCCAGGCACTGAAAATATCCGGGGCCGCTTCTGATGTCGTTCAGCCGCGGGGGTGATGTTTCCAGCACCGTCTCCATCAGTGGCAGCCCCTGAGCTCGGTTCCCCGGGGGGAACACCGCCCTCTGTCCCCCAACAAGATGTTCTCAGGGTGTCAGGAGCCTTCTGCCTTCCCAAAGGTTCCCCTCCTCGCCCCACTTGGGTCCCATTGTCCCCCCGCGGCCGGACCGGAGCCGCAGCACCGCCGGGCGGCGCTTGAGCACTGCAGGATCGCCTCGCCCGCATCCCCGGCAGCCGAGCCGGGCTGAACCGAGCCGGGCAGAGCCGAACTGAGCCGGGCAGAGCTTGGCCAGACGGGAGCTGCTGCCGGGTGGGAGCATCCCAAAGGGTCCCTCCCCGGGCTGTGCCCCCCAAGAGCCCGGCACCACCGACAGCAACTTCGCCGCCGTGCGAGTGTTTGCGTGATTTATCCCGGCCGGAGTTTTGCAAAGCCGCTGAACAGCCCGAGCCCCGTGCAGCAACCTGTTCCCCCCCCACCTCCCCGCCCCGAGGCTGCCGGAGGAGGAGGAATTAGCGCTGGCGATTACCCGGGGAGAGGGGAGGTGTCTCGCAACAGGGACCTCTCCTCGCCAATGGAGCCGGCGGCTGCCCGCAGCGGCGGCAGGCTGTAAAGAGGCGGCACGGGGCGAGGAGGCAGCGGTCCCGGGAAAGGGCGGAGCGCCGGGGGGGGTCCTCCCGGCTCCGCAGCCGCTACATTATTAACTCGGCGCGGCGGAGACGGCGCCACAACTTTCCGGCTCTGCCCCGGGAGGCGGCGAGCAGAGAGCATCCCGCAGCCGGGCGGCCATGCGGGCTGCCCCCAGCCCCGCTCAGCGGGGGGGGCGCCTCCTCTGAAAGGCGAACGGGCCGGCCACCCCCCCTCCCCTCCTTTCCCGGCCATGCGGCCCCTCGGCGCTCCCCTCGCCCTGCTGCTGTGCCAGGTGCTGGGCTCATGGGCCGCCTGCGCCCTGCTCCCCGCTACGGGCTCCGGGCTGCAAGAAAACCCTCCTCGCCCCTCGTCTCCGCCGGCCACGGCGCCCCCCGGCCCTGGAAGCCGGGCTGCCGCTGCTCTCCGCGGGCGCGGAGCCCCCTCGGCGGGGCCCGGGGGCACCTGCGGGGCTGCGGGGCCCGGGAGGAGGCGGGCGCGGAGCAGCGGGGCCGGCCTGGGGGCTGCGGGGGGCCCCCGGTGGCTGCCCCTGAACGGCTCGGGCCGAGGAGGAGAGGGGGGCGCGGGGGGTCGAGGTAACGGCACCGGACGCCGCGCCCGGCTCCGCAACCCCTTCTACCCGCTGACCGAGGAGTCGTACGGAGCCTACGCAGTGATGTGCCTCTCCGTGGTGATCTTCGGCATCGGCATCATGGGCAACATGGCAGTGATGTGCATCGTCTGCCACAACTACTACATGCGGAGCATCTCCAACTCCCTGCTGGCCAACCTGGCTTTCTGGGACTTCCTCATCGTCTTCTTCTGCCTGCCGCTGGTCATCTTCCAGGAGCTCACCAAGAAGTGGCTCCTAGAGGACTTCTCCTGCAAAATCGTCCCGTACATCGAGGTAATGGCAGTGGGTGGTTGTGCGTGGGCCTGCCTGCCTCTGCGAAGCCCCCCGGGTACCCCCTTCTGTGCCTCCCTCATTGCTCCCTGCCCGGTTTGGGTTTCCCCGGCACTGCTGGTGGAGAGCCCCACAGGGACTCTGCCAGCTTCAGGCCGACTCGGGTCCAGCAGCACCGGGCTTCCCACAGCATCAAACCGAGAACACCTAGCTCTTCCACTCATGAGAGTTCTGCTGAAGTTTCACTCCTCCCAGTCATCCCAAAAGGCAAAGAATCCTCTCAAAATTTGATTTTGAGTGTGGTGTTTTTTCTTTTTTTTCCTTTTCTCTAAAGAGAAGCAGTTCAGGAAAGCAGGAGGGGAGACTCGGGATAGGTTGTAAGCAGGTGATTGCAAAAATGAGCATCAATATGATATATGTGCTTTTAATTTACAATTCAGCATTCAAATCTCACAGTTATTTATTTGGTTTATCTTTAAAAAAAATGACCCCAGTTCAATTTAAATCACAGCTTCTTGGCAATTGTTCAGAGACTCTGTCAAAGAAGCTGTCAGCCAGCTGGCTGGAGTCCTGCCGGCAGCGTTCAGGTTGTCCGCTTTATTTATTTACTGGAACTGAACGGAGAGGCTTGGTGGTGGAGTGGTAGCCCGTAACGCTGGCTGGCTCTGCTACGTTCCCAAAGCCTTCTGCTCAGCTTTATTCTGTAACTGAAAGCTGAGGAAATAACTGTTGATTCTCTTGTCCTAAGAATTAGATACTGAGGGTGGAGGGGTGGGGTATTATCTTGTTGTTAATACACAGAATACCAGTTTTCATAGCACATCAATACAAATGCCAACCAACATTTTCAATAAGGTCTTTAGAAATATGTGTGAGGTGTGTAGTCACTACCTTACCATTACTTCTTTCATGTGTGATACACTTTATTACTGGTGGTATTGGACAAAGGGTGGAGCTGTGCTACACTTACAAGAATTCAGGACCAATAGTATAACACTTTTCATGATTTGAAAAACTCAGAGTATACTTAATTTGTGTTTGGAAGAAAATAAAAGAAGAAATATGTATTTGTTGAGAATACTTACTGATAATAGCCTTGGATAGATGCTTTTAAATTTTCTGAATTCAGGTCTGACGATACTATATTATCCAACAAAATAAGTAGTTAGTGTTTCAGTTAAAGGGTAACCATTTCCATGGACACGTCTAGTATGGTTTAAGTATTTCAGGATTTTCCTCTAGTGAGATTTCACACTTCCTAACCTTTTTTGGTGCATCCAGATACAAAATAGGAGTAATTCTTCATAATAATGATTTGCATGGCCATACCATTTTTTTCAAAATTAGTTCCTTATGCTGCTCAGCTTTGGGCAATAAAGAGTTTGCCACTTCATGACTGGAAGAAAAATGTACAGAGCTTCATATTATAATGAAGTTATTACTAACTTAAATGTGTAAGAAACAGATATAATCTTCTAGAATCACATAAACATGTTTTATTTTCATGTTGCTAGTCTGGAAATATTTTAGTCTTGTCAAAAAGGGACATGCTGTCAGGACTGCCCAATATACACACACTCTGGATTTTACACTTTCATCAATGAATTAAACTGAAAGAAGCTGAGCTGATATGTAGTAGCCAAAATTCAAAACTGTAATCCTGAAAACATTCAGCTGGTGCTACCCCCCGTTTATACTTTAAAGACACCTTATTTTTTCACTTTAAAGTTCGTCAGATACCTACAGTTGAACCTTTTTTTCAAGAACTGGCACCAATCCAATCACAATCACAAAATCTAACTACAGAATAGTGCCTGTCTCATCTTGAATTATCATTGGGGTCTAAAAGTAAATAATTCTCTTCTTTCCCGGGGAAATTTAATTGATTTGTGTCTGAGGTACACATCTGAAGAGAGATAGCCTTGGGGGATACCATGTTGCTCCCAGAATTGTATACTTTTCACTCAATAGGTATTAAACATAATACTCATGAATGTACAGTATATAAATCACCTATTAACTACCCTACTCATGAATGTAAAGTATATTCATCACCTGGGGAGCAGTAAATTAAAGGCTGGATTTTCCCCTCCTTGTAAGGGCAGTAGGCATGAGTGACACATATTGAGCACCAATACTGAATTGTGCCTCCCAGCTTGCCTTGAGCTTGGTGAGGAGGGTTTCTCTCCTGGAAATTAGAATTTGATCCTACTGAGAGAGAGGAGGGAATTAGAGCAAAAGTTTGCCACTTTCTGAGTGTAGTGTTAATCTTACGGGCATTATCCAGGGACGCTGACACCACCAGCAACACTGAGGATATGGAGCATGTCATGAAATCTGCCCCATGAACAGCCAATGCTCTGTGCTCTTGCAAGGGTTATTCACAGCAGTGAGTAGAGTGCTCATCTAACAGCTGAATGACACTGCCTCCTCCCTTGTAATTCACCTGAGCAGCTCATGCCCTTCTCATGCAAGAGAGAAGAATGAGGTCTTCTTAGCTCCTTGAGAAGTTGTGGATAGCTACCATCAGGAGAGGTTTCCCGACCTTCATGGAATAGAAATAGAAGCATTTTCCTGAAGAATTTTACCTGTTATAAATTTTAACCTGTTCTGTTTCCTATAAGTTTGCCACATGTTTTGTTCTTCAGCTCTTTCTCCCACTCTGCACTGTTTTCTTACATGCCAACTCTCCTCATATGCTGTTTAGGGACCTGCATGTCTCGCTCAGAGCTATAGATCCAGATATATCATCTCACTTTCAAGCACCAAGGAGCATCATTGGACTGAGCTCTCTTGTCATACTAGCTTGTACTCTGAGAATTGCACAGGACTAGGGAATGGGGGACATCTGAGTATCCAGAGGAACTCATGTAGTAATCACATTATTTTAACGTAACTCAAGCCTGCTCTGCTTTATGCTCAAAGGTTTCAAGTAATCCAAATAAGGAACCTTGAGCTTTCTTCCTTTAGCCTCCTGTGGCCAATTGTTTTTTATTTGTGCTGTTTAATGGGTATTGTGCAGAATTTCAACAAAGCATCTGTTGCCAGTGATAACACATATGCACACACTCTGGGGAAAATGTTTTATGATACCTTCAAGTACGTTTGAGTAGGTAAATGTTGAGCTTCCAGTAGTGGAAAATCTTTACAACATTTATTTAAAGGGTAGTTTTCCCATATCTAATAAAGATATTCTGTGACCAAGTATATTAAGCAGACATTTCAGTCGCATATTGTATCACAGTTTGGTCGCTTGTACCTACCTTGTAAAACTGTCATCGTTCCACTTGCATATGGAATGCTATACACATGACGAAGGAAGAAACTGAGTAAATTCATTCTCCTATGGATTAAATTATCTCCACCAAGAACTTTGCTAGACTATGATGATGGCACTATCCTGGTAGGGTAGATTTGAGTCCACTCACTGGGAAGGGAATTACTGGGGCAACTACTTACCCATAAGGATGTGTGGGGATGTTCTTCTCCTGTGCAATTTTAGTCCTCTGCTCAGTTCTTCAGATTTTGCCACTTTTCTGAAGATGGTTTGGAAGTTGAGCTGTAGGCAACCATGTCTGAAGTGTTTATCTGCATGCCGTGTCTGTGTCTATGTTGCCTTCCATATACTTTTGTCAGCATTGCTCAGGATCAAGAGATACATGGTAAACAACAATAAAAAAAAACAATGGCTTTGGCTAATTCTCTTTCCAGACTGCTAACACATTGCAGCTCCTTGTTTAAGCATACCCAATCTTTTCAGAAAAAGAACTAGGAAAAAAAAATACCAAAAAAAAAAAAGAAAAAAAATAATAATAAAACAAAAATAGGACAATATAGTTTCTGTTCACCTACTTATAGATTTATGGTTTGCATTTTTCTCAACTCTAAATTATGCCTGAATAGAAAGAAGTGTGGATATAGACAAATAGCTTTACTATGCTTCTAAGTATTTCACAGGCATTAAACATAACAGTCCTGTGAAGTAGCTTTTTATTTATTTGTTTGTTTGTTTATATGTTTATTTATTTTAATGCTGGAAGCCAATAGTGAAGAGGTT
The DNA here is from genome assembly GCF_963932015.1 of Anas acuta. Lineage (NCBI taxonomy): Eukaryota > Metazoa > Chordata > Aves > Anseriformes > Anatidae > Anas > Anas acuta. The sequence goes on along the minus strand of NC_088979.1, from coordinate 182,280,924 downwards.
AAGTAAGTTGTTTAAAACTTGAAGCAGCTTGCTAAGATGACAAATGGATTGTGTCAACTGGGAATACAAACTGTCTTTCAGGCTTTAAAAAGAAGCTTGTTTGAATTGTGTGCATTCTGCTCTTAGAGGTTACACTAGGAACTTGATGAGTTTGGGGGCAGCAGTTGGAAGTAGACATCACTTTCTATGTTGGCAGACTGTGAGTGAATAAAGATTTAGAACTGGGAAAGGGTTTGGAAAAAGGGTTTGCAGAGGTTAATTTATGGTCTCCTGCAGTCCAGCACAGAGCAGAAAATTTCCAAGTCCAGTCATGGTATTCAGCTATGCATTCAGAGTTAATTATTGTGAGAGAGAGAGAAAGTGTGAGATGCCTTCATCTAGACCATATTGTGCTTAAGAGACTGGCCTGACTCTGGAGCAAGCTGACTGTGGAAGTCTTTGAAATCTGCCACCAAGTTATGCTTTTAGCAGTCAATTTGTGGCATCACCCTAGTCTGGTAGGTGGTCTGGTAGGTAACGTCCATCTCAGGAAACCTATCACAATTAGTATATTAGAATTCCTAGTGGAAAGTGTCTGGAATTTTTGGTCTGGAATATGAATTACTTTTTTTTTTTTTTTTTTCTTGGAGCTGAGCCTTCCAGGGCATTTTTTAGGTAAGTCTGTTTCCCCTTTCTCTCTTTTACTTGGTAGAGGCAAGTCATCAGCGCAATGGAAGTGGCTATTCTTTTCCTGTTTCAAAGCTGTCAGAAGATATCCTTAATTTAAGTTTCACTTTAGCAAAGGAAATATATATTTTCATGGGACTTTTTAAAAACTATTATCTGTCTTGTCTGAGTCATTTGTTGTGCTCTATCTTCTTTATGTCTCTTCTTTAATGCTAGTCAGAGTTTGCCTCCTGAACCTCAGAAAATTAAACAATTGTAAAGATTCATACTGGAAATTTTCTAGGGCAATGGCTGCATGTGTCTTTTACTGAGCAAAATACTTATCACACTTATCACACAACAGATATGTATATATTAAAAAAAAAAAAAAAAACAGAAGTGCTAATATGTCTCTGCCCTTTAGGTATTAACAGCATGGTGATAGTAGCTGCCATGTTTGCTGCTCTGTCAATCTTTCTTTCCTCTACAAACCCTTGGGGGGCTATAAATTGTCCATAAAAAAAATTGCTTTTGGCTTAAACTTTGGCATTTCAGCATGGAAATGAATTTGTGTCAGACTTGGTTTAAAATTAGGTCAGTAATATTTAAGTTACATATGTGAAGAGAGAATAAAGCAACATCTGCCATCCCAGCACCATTGAATCTAGTATGAGCACAGGGCTGTCATTTCTCCATATGACCAGATTTTTCCAACAAAGAAGGAAGAGACAGATTTTTAGCAATAGTTCCATGTTAATATTAAGAGTTACTGCAGGATTCTCTTTTGTAGAGTGATGAGACTGTGATCCTTAGTGGAGAACAGTGCTCATTTTTTTCTTAAAGAAAAGAAAAAAAAAAAAAGTAAGTTTAATTTACTTGTAAGGTGGCAAGATAGATTTCAAATTGGAAAAAGGAAAAAAAATAAAGCCTTGGTGTTCTGTGATTTTCCACTTTTCTGAATAAACGTCTTGTACTATAATAAGTAGTTCCAGTGCCCTGATAATCCGGTTGGCTTTTGCTTCAAACAGAATTCAAGAACTGCTCTTAGAAGTTAATTCTGAACATTCTTACTCTTACAATATATAGAAGGATAGGAAACACGCAGAGCATACATTCTTCATATCTCCTTGATGTGAATGTTAAAATTACTGCAAAGGAAACAGCTGTATTGTACTCATTGTTCCGTGTGTGTGGAACATCTCCATGATAGTAGTTTCCTGAATTATCATCTAGCTTTTCAGGTAGTTATGTCACCTTAACTATCTTTAGGTATCTTTTCCTCCAGGATGCTTAAGCTAAATGCTAATGTCAGAGAGGTATCCCAGCCCCAGTATTCCTTAGCTCCTGGATTACTTCTGCCACACCACATCTGTATTTTAATTAGTTGAGTGACCCTTCCCTATTTTTAAAACAAAAAGCCATGAATATTTCATAGAACTTCATGTAAGAAATATAAAGAGATTATATTTATACATTTTTATTCTTTTGTAGTAATGATTGTCATTCTCGGTGTTATTTGTGTGTGTCTGATTGTTTTTGCTTGTTTGTTTGTTTGTTTTTGTTTTGTTTTTCCTAATTGAAGAAACAAAACCCAGAAATCTAGATTATATTAAACAATTAAATATCTGATTGCAATAGGATGGCCTTTTATTTTTTGTTAGTCCAATCTTATTACTGGACATTCTACTGTAAGTGTAGAGTAGCACAAAACAAATATTTAAGTATGTACTAGCTTTGTTTATCTTATGTAAAACTGAAAAGTTTGCAAGAGTTACTGTGGTTTGTTGCATTAACATGTCCTAAAGCTATGAAATTTGGTGTGGATATAGAACAGTAATTATTATTTATATATAAGACCATAGACTGTAATGATTCAGGGAAAAAATAATAATAAAAAAAGTACATGGTATGACAGAAATGGGTAGAAAGAGTTTAGGGGGGTGTCACTGAGAGCCCAGAGACATTTGGGTTAGTGGTAGTCATCAATCTTTTCTGTAGTTTAGCTTTCCTCTTTCCTACATGGAAACGTTTAGAGACTCTTCCTGCCCTTTAATAAAGAAAATCCAGTTTCAGCTGGATTCAGAAGCAGCCACTTCTTTACACCTCTTTTTATTTTAACTTTTGCTATATAAACAGACTATGTTTTTCCCCTCACTTTTCCATCAAAAGGTGTGTTCCACAACATCATGCTTTGGATGGCTAATGGTACATCTCATTTCCTCAAGTTGCTCATGGCTGGTTGATATATTCTGCTATATTCATTGTCCTTCAGCTTAAGCAACATTACATCTCAACATAGACAGCAGCATTATCATTTCTTGGTCTTTGTCTTGCTGGACTGAGTGACCCAACCTCATTTTTTCATTAACTCACAGAATTGGTTTTTCATTGACCTTTTCACCTGTCACCTTTTGCTGATCTTTCTTTTGTTGTTGTTGGTGGTGGTGTTTTGTTTTGTTGTTTTCATTCCCTTGATCTTGCCGAACAGGTATTAGTGAGAGAGAATTCAGAGTCTAATTTGCACTTCTGTTGCTTACCATACTAAACCTGCACTGCTTCCCTGGCCAGCTGGAGACTCTGCTCCTAGAGGCTGGGGCCAAGCACTGTGGGATCACAGCCAGGAGGAGAAGTAGGACAGGCCAGGGAAGGCCTGGGAATATTTTGGTAATTGTTAAAGCTCATGAAAGGGGAATGGATATGTTGGAGGGATGGAGAGGAGAACTGATGCAATTAAGGTGAGCATTTCATGAGTTACTGTTGCCTTCAGTAGCCTTAGTTCCCCAAATAAGTTTTGACACAGTTGACTAACAGCTGATGAGCTAATGCTGAAGGTTTACATAGTGTCATGAAGGAACACCACTGTTCCCGGTAACGTCTCTGTTAATTCTTTTAAAGGAGCAACAGTATTAAGAGACTCTCTTGTAATAACAATGCCTTCTTTTGTATGTGTATGTAGGTAATCCCTTACATAGCTGTTCTCTGTCCAGCTCAGTTGAGGTTACTTCCCCCCTTCCTGCTCCAAGTAGATTAATGGTCTTTCAGTTAGATACATGTATGTATCATCTAGTAAAAGAAAAATAAACCAGTGTCACCCCAATGTTTAGAGGCTGAAGGAGACTCTTCATAGGGAATATATGGAAACACATCAGACAACTAAGTGATCATCAAAAACTACTAAGCCTTATTCACCCTTGCCTTGCCTCATTTCTCACTAGGTTGTTGGAAAATTGAGTGCAACTGTGTATCGGAAACTCAGCTGTTACAACAAGAAGAACACCATTAAACTACATGAAGGTTCACACTACTTCAAGATGTGATAATTTGTCCTTTATCTACTCACAGTCATTCTGTGCTTATACCAGAGCAATGAAACAGATAAAACAGGGAAACTTCTCTGCCTTCTTTCAAATTTTCGTCTTAACCCTAATTCTTACCAGGACTGGTACGAAGAAACACCTATAAACTAGAATTGTATGTACATGCAGAATGCATGTCCCAGTTCCTGCCCACATAGTTTATGAGTGGCACCCATTGATTTTGTGGGCTATTACTCATACTCTACAATGTGGGGGAAACAAAGGAGGGCAAATAGTCATACCCTTGAATTGCTACCCTGCCTTTAAACAAGTCAGCAGGAATGAATCCCTGTTCATCCGCTTGGAATTGTTTTTCTGTTTGGTAGCTTTTTTTGTAAGCTTTTCCATGGCCAGTTCCAGAGAAGCACTAGCTTTTTTTATCTTTCTTGATCAGTGAATCCATGGGAGAATTTTCAAAGCTGACTTCCACTGTTCTTAGTTGTTTCCTCTTGCTCTATTTCACTGTCTCAAGCCTCCAAGTTGCTGGTCAATTAATGTGACAGAAGCCCCGTAGGTTACGTTTGTTCATGGTAGACATGTCTTCTTTCATTAGACCAGCCTTAACAGCTGCAGAGTTTTAATGTCTTAGCTACTGTATAACAGCCTGTTTGTAATGGAGTGCTAAAACAATAAAAGTGTGTGTGTGCTGGGGAGCAGGGGGGAGATGCTCACATTGCCTCATTAGAACAAGAGCTGAGAAGGAAAACATTAATGTAAAAAAACCTCAGATTTTCTTCTGTTCTGTTGACTTTTATTTCAATCCCTATTCAATTCTGAGTCTCAATGATTTCCCTGTCTCCTGTAATTGTAGAGAACTCAGTCCCAACCCTTTTGTTATTCAAGCTGGATGTTCTGGCTAAAGGTTTTGCTGTCACTCCAAGGAATTTGAAGACTGCACACACACACTGAAAGGTTTTGCAAGCAAAGTCACTGGTCTTAGATTTGAAAATTTGACTCTCAGCAGTGATACATGGAAATGATCTTTCATTCGCTATTACTATCACTGTTCATTAAGGTTTGCCTATAACTGTAATCTCTTTTTAGCTGTTTTTATGTTTTACTGGTATTTACCAAGCTTTCTTTGAATGTTGTCCAACATTTTAACTCCCTAAATCAACAGGTTTGCCTATAAAAGTGTTTATAGTACTGCTTTGTCACCATTAATTATTCTTGCCATTGCAGGTTAATTAATAAATATTGCATTCCATCTTTTAAGAAGCTGTTTCAAAAAATTACCCAACTAAGGCAATGCCTGACAGTTGTAATCCCAAATGCCTAATATTGTTCAGTGACATTCAATTTTAGCGATCTGATATGGCCATTAAATATAGAAGGCCAAAGTTAATGATAAGTTTATATATTTGTGCATAATTGTACTCTCTATCTTTGTAGAACTTTATATAACAGATGCATAAACAGGAATAATTCAAAATTATGTTGGAAATTGGAGTTCATTTTGAAGTGTACCAATATGAAATGTAAGTAAGCATCAAATTTAAGTAAGCAAAAATTATAGCAAACTGCCTAATGTTACCCAAGATTTCCCAATTAATTGCACAGATGTGTGGCTTACTCATGATAAAAGTAAGCATTCTTTAAATTTATTAGGAATATTATTTAACAGTTTCTTGTCTTTTGCTTCAACACATTTCCAGCATAACAGAAGCATACAAACCCAGGAAAATAAATGAATTAGAATGCAACAGAGCACCTAATCTTTCTCTGATTGAAGTTAATGGGAGTTCTGCTTTGAATTTGAACTGAAGTTGAATTTAATGGAAATAGGATTAGGCCAAAATGTATATAGTCTTCTTGCAAATTTGTTTTTAGGAAATTTAATTATAAACAGGATAAAATGATAGGAAATTATATTTCATGACAGTACAAGACTTCTATTCATGCATAGAATTATGTTTATTAAAGCTAGAAGACACATGCATTGTTCTGTACTTGCTCCTTACAGTATATAATTGAGTGGTCTGTCCAATCCATCTTTAAATCATATAAACATCAGAAATTCTGCCATTTCTCCTGGCCTGTGATATATTCTTGCATAGAATGTCTACTTTGAAATTTGGCCTAGATTTTCCTGAAAATTTTTCTTGGTGAAATGTTGAAGATAAATTATTAATGCCCAACAGTAGACAAGACTGGTTTTGAACAGGTTTTGGAAGTCTGAAGATTTCAAATATCATCTTTTAGAACTCAGATCCCAGGATGGCTTTATGTACCTATACCCAATCAAAATTTCACTTAAGAGCCCAAGTCCACAACAGCAGTTGTGAGGCCCTCTTCCATTCAGTGGATGCTTAATCCACACTGTTCCTAAACTTTGGAAATATTTAAGCTTTTGACATTATGATCCCCTGTATACTTGACAAACATGTGATGGAGGCATAACTTTGAAATTCTGCTGAAGTAAGATACCAACTTTCCCATTTTGACTTTCATTTCAATCTCTGTGGTGGGTTGTTTCTGAAAAACACCCCTCAGAAAAATGGAGGGAGGTTTAGTTTTGCATAATGGTCGGTTCTCCAATTTTTCTTTCACTCAGAGTTGCACAGATGTTGGCATGAGCTTCCATGAGAGCATGACACCAAGCTGAAGTGATATTTGTAGAGAGAACAACAGAAGGATGTAATATTCTGGGATGCATGTGGCATGGTAGCTCAGCAAACACTGGAAGCTAAGTCCTACCTGTGATGCTTGTTTTGAGAGCTAAACTTAATTGGTAGTTGGCATTATAAATTGAGCTCTCTTTATGAAAGAGTATAACCTTCTTTCAGGAAATAAATGGTAAGAGCCTTCATCCAATGTACAGGGAGTGAATTCCCTCTTTTGCCTGAGCAAGTTCAGGCCTTCATCTTCCACCTCCAAGACTGCCATTGGTGGTAGATTAAGGTGGGGTTTGAAGGAGCTAAAGTTTTTTCACTTTCTAAGAAATAATGGGCTGTAGCCTTGTAGCTGTCCTTTTTCTTTCTCATTGTTTTTGTTTGTTTGTTTGTTTGTTTGTTTCCAGGCAGCACCTGCATTAAATTGCATTCCCTTTTCTCCTTTGCAGGTAGCTTCTCTTGGAGTCACCACCTTCACACTGTGTGCCCTCTGCATTGATCGGTTCCGTGCTGCCACCAATGTACAGATGTACTACGAGATGATTGAGAACTGCACCTCGACGACTGCAAAGCTCGCTGTCATATGGGTTGGGGCACTGCTGCTGGCACTGCCAGAGGTTGTGCTGCGTCAGCTGACGAAGGAGGACCCTGAATACAGTGGCAGCCCACCAGGGGAGCGGTGTGTGGTGAAGATATCCACTACCCTACCCGACACCATTTACGTGTTAGCTCTTACATACGATGGGGCAAGACTCTGGTGGTACTTTGGCTGCTATTTTTGTTTGCCTACCCTTTTCACTATTACCTGCTCCCTGGTAACAGCAAGGAAAATCAGGAGGGCGGAAAAGGCTTGCACAAGAGGGAACAAGCGACAAATTCAGCTAGAAAGTCAGATGAACTGCACAGTTGTGGCTTTGACCATTTTATATGGGTTTTGCATCATTCCTGAAAACATCTGCAACATTGTGACTGCCTACATGTCCACAGGGGTCTCTCGGCAGACTATGGATCTCCTCCATCTCATTAGCCAGTTCCTTTTGTTCTTTAAGTCCTGTGTTACGCCAGTCCTCCTTTTCTGTCTTTGTAAACCTTTCAGCCGGGCCTTTATGGAGTGTTGCTGTTGCTGCTGTGATGAATGCATCCAGAAATCTTCAACAGTGACAAGTGATGACAATGACAATGAGTACACCACAGAACTGGAGCTCTCCCCTTTCAGCACCATCCGTCGTGAAATGTCTACCTTTGCCTCTGTGGGGACTCACTGTTAATTGACCTTAGGACTTTATTTCCTGTATCTTTTTCTTTTTTCTTTCTTTCTTTTTTATTTTTCTTTTTTATTGGTTTTTTTTTTTTTTTTAACTTCATATTTTCCTTCTGGAAGAAAAGTGTTAGAAAAAGAATTGATTATTGAAAACTACTCAGAATCCAATCTGCATATTAACAGTCATGCTTTGGAAAATAATTTCTGTTTGGTTATTAAAATGAAAGAAAAGGAGAGGAGAGACAGTACTCAGTTTTAAATCATGATATTTTGTATGGTGCTAGGATATTATTGCTTAGGAAGGAGAATTCATATCAGTCCACTTTTATTTAATTTCATGATTTTTTTATAATCACTGTAATATGATTATATAGACATTGTGGGTTTTGCAGGATGTTAAATGTCAAAGATGTGGTGGAAAGTTTTTGAAGGTAGTTTTAATCCAATTACTGTACACTATTGTGAGAACTCTTGGACTTTGGAAAATTTATAAAGTAGCATAAAAATAAATGAAGTTTTATTCTTTAACATCCTTGTCAATCTGCATTTAACAAGGATCGCTTCTAAGTAGGATTAAAATCCTTTAATAAGTAAAAAAATCTTTACTTTGCATAAAATAATTTAAATAGCCACATTCGTGTACTTAGCCTTGGAGACTATAACAGGGTGTTTAAGGAAGATAGTAATAATGACATTAGATTTACACGAGTGGATTTTAAATATATATTATGAAGATCCAATGTGCCTCATTGAAACTTTCCTTCTTGACCTACAGTTATACAAAACCTGAGTTATTTTGTACTTCTTAAGAAGAAAGATTTACTTTCTCACTAAAATTTGTCTTGTGTGGTTTCAAAATCAAGTTTCTTTCCAATTTGTTAATGGTTTTACATTGGGGTTATGTCCTCAGTCTCTGTGTATATAACTTCTGCTGGCTTTGGTGGGAGTCCCGTTGCAGCAGAGGAAGGCTTTCTTTCACCAGAAGTTTGCCAACAATAAACGTGAGGGGCTGCAAAATGTGGAGAGTGAATTCCTTTTTTTTTTTTTTTTTTTTTTTTTTTTAAGCTGTAAACACACTTGGACACTTGGGGCTTGACCCAGAGCTCATTGCAGCCATTGGAAAGATTTCCATCAATTTCAGAGGGCTTTGGATCAGACTCACATCTATTTATTCTGGGATATGTAGCATGAATATTAATCACAGGTTCTCTGTATGTTGACTATAAATCATGTTGCTCCCACAGAGACTGCTATTCACTAGCAGCTCACAGCTCTGAAGCTGTTCTTGAGATCCACAGAGTGTTTTGCTGATGGTATCTTGCTGTCCACAGACTCATTAAAATGAGGGTATGTCAACACTGCAAGCAACAGTGCGGTGTAGTAAAATCTAAGGTTGTTATAAGCAAGCAGAGACTGGAAAGCGCTTATCCGTACCAGCATGGTTTATTTGCCCCACTTCTTGGCTGAAATAGACAGACTGTTCTTGGCAAGCAAGTTGGCTCATATTTACGCTGGGCAGCAGGCTGAAGAGTAGACACACTAAGGAACAGAACACATTATAATAATCTTATATTTTAATACTAACTAACTAAATAATAAAACTGCATTAGTACTTGCAATAGTAAAATCACAGGTATTTGTTCTCTGAAATTAACAGTAAATGATAGTCTTACTTCCCAGTACCTGCCGCTAAATATGTTAAAGAACTTGCTGTAACTTCTGGAAAATAGCCTATTTTATTTTTATTTCTAGATTTTGAAATGTTTGATCTTTGTATCTGCTTGGGTAAGCAGTATTTCCTCTTTTTCATTGCTATTTTAACCTATATCAAATTCAACTGAAAAGCAGCATACTCTGAATCTGAATATAAATGCACTTGAGCTTCTGATTTTTGAATTAAGCTCTACCAAAAGCAGTCTGCCTAAATTTACATATGTGATTCTACTTAGGTCTTGCTAAAATACTTGCTAAAACATTTGAAAATCATTTTGTAAGATTTTCAACCACTTTTGAAGTCATGGAAACTGTCCCTTATAAACATTTCATTGACTTAACCTTGCTTGGTAACATTCAATAAACTGTAAAATGTATTAAAAAGAAAAGATAAAGCCCAAATCCCCACACTGTGGTGCCCATCTCTCCTCAAATGCATATTCTCAACTCTGCATTTTGATTTGTAATATTCTTTTTTAGGTGCCCAAATTCATAACAACTGGGGCCAAAAACCAAAGAAACAAACAAACAAAAACCTCTTTGTTTATCATGTTTCTTGCTCAGTTGTTACTGTTGTCTGTCTTTTCAGTCCTGGCTTGAACAGTGGTTCAAAGACTTGATAAAAGAACTGCAGAATGGGAGGAAGCACATTTTTTTACATAAGGAAAGATAGAAATTACTCTGGAATATTGAATGGTGATATTTTGCTAGGCTGCACTGGAACAGGAAAGGTGCCCAGTTGCCTCAGGCATTAGGTACCTCCATCTCTGCACTTTTCAGTGGGTATGTGTAAGCCTACTTACACATTACCTGGGGTGTTTGCTCCCAAATAAAACACTCTGTATCCGTCAGTGGTGCAGTGCTTCTCCATTTCCACAATATGTGTATGCCAATCCTATTGGGTGAAAATAATATTAATAATAAAGAATCATCAGGAAAATAAGAAAAAAAAAAAAAGAGAGAGAGAGAGATTTTAAATGTCACTGGAGAAGGTAGAACCTGGAACTAATAATTCTGTGGTTGCAAAAACACCTTCCTGCTTATGTAGTGGAGCATTCTCCAGGCTTGTATTCAGTGAGGCTTCTTTGTATTCAATGTAATTTTGCCTTTTCTGGTGCTGAAAGAGCATTTTTGACAGCTGTTTCTCACTCTTGCCTTAGACCTCTCATGGTCTCTTAGACATCTATTCTAATTTGTTTCCTAAAGCTGGTAAACTAATACCACAGTAGCAGGTTTGCATTGTTGCAGCCTGAGACAGTGGTTCTAATACAGGCATGACTTGTTAATGTATTTAAATGTAATGATAAATTATTCCTTTTGTTAAAGAAGGAGTATTGCATTGTTTTTCTTCCTACTTTGGGGATTGATGCTCCAAACTCTCACATGTTCCTGATGTTTGCTTTTCTTATTTATTTATTATTATTTTTAATATTCTTAGGAGCTATTTCTCTCTGTTTTGAATCTATTTCTGTAAGGCATTTGTCTACTAACATGAAGACACTTAATGGACTGATGAATGAAGATTTAGAAATGTTTATGGCAAGAATTTAGTTCTTTTATGTTAAGCAGAGAATAGTGGGGGGTGGTGATCGGCATAAAAGAAGAATGATGGAATGGAAAATCAGATTGTGAGATAAAAAGGTCTTGTACTTCTCAGATACTGATGGGTTAACACCTATCACTTCAGCCCTGTTCCCATAAAGAAATAAAATAACATACAGCTCTATTATGAGCTCCAGTATCTTCAACAAGATTAGGTTTCATGACCTGCATCAAAAATACGATCTTTGTGAATACCAACATACAGATGGTAAATTATTGAAAAATATTGCTCAGTTGGAAGAAAACTTTTATTTTACTCGTTCCAATATAAATTCCTGCACCCATCCTTAAATAGCTTTTACCTTTAAGTGGCTTATGTCTTTTCCAGCTCCTGTTCTGTCACTGGGATCCACGTGTAAGCTTCCATAGCTGCTGTTCCAGAAGCTCTGAGAATTACTCCTAAGGACAATGTGGCAGTTTCCAAGCATGTTATCCTACATCTTTTCATAAGGAATTGCATGAAGTTAGACTGCATGATACAACTGTCATCCTGTGCTAGTAGCTCTGAGAGGCAAACTAGATTCTATGAATTTATGAATTGCTATTGAAACTGAGTAGCTTTCCCAAACTCAGTAAATACGGTACTCATAAATATTCAGTACAATAGTACTCACAACTCTCTTTGGTTCTGTGAACTATTGTGTTAGGTGCAGTAAAAACACATGCAACCTGTCCTAGGGGTGCCCAGATACTTCTGCTGGTCTCAAATACATCAGTGAGCTGTTTTCTGGGGTTATTTATTTATTTATTTATTTATTTTCTGGGAGACATTAAAAAACACCTAAAGCTCTCACATCCACCCCTTGTTACAGTGTTGGAATTAAGACAGAAGGCAAAAACTGCTCAAAACCAGTCTGTCTCCGTAGCTGGGCCCAGTCTTGTGAATGTATGTAGAGCACATCTAAAATTTCTGCAGAATGCCAATAGATACAGGCTTACCCCAGTAATATTAGCATATATATGCTTGTGCATGTACTGATGTGACAAAAATTTCTCTGTTGTTTCTAGGGTGGAAGAGCTGGATTCAAATTCCTGCTCTGCTTAATTTATATATTTGATGGTTCCACATCCCTTCAGAAAGGCCTAAGATTTATGGTAACAGGGATGCTGGTGAAATCCTCTTCTGTTGGGGTTGTTCCAACAATAATCATCAATTAAGTATTGAAGTAGAGCCTTGAGCCTCAGTATCACAAACCACTGACCAAAGCCATTATGCTGTGTAAACTCTTCTGTTCATTCTCTAGTCCAGGAGATGTTTCTAAGAAAGAGGAACAGGTACTGCCAGAGAAGTGGAGAAACCACGACTCAAGAGTAGCCATCAGTTAGGCTGGTAAGGTGCTCAGGTGAGAAATGAGCAGCTTTCAAATGCCTGCACTAACCAGACATTTGGACAAAAGCCTGGTTTGGAATTATGTGCTAATTTATTTTTCTGTGATGGAAAGTTGCGGATTTCTTTTGTGTCCCCTGGATGGGAACCTCCCCACCTTTTTAAGCAAATTGTACATTTTGGGTGACTAGTATCTAAGAAAAAGGAATTATCAAAAGGATTTCTAATAAGTTTTTCATTTGCATTTCTCTCTTACCCAGCTCTTTCCTCTCCACCTGGTGACAAACTTTCTTTAGAAAGTACAAATTCCCCAGATTTCAAAGGGAAACTGGGACCTTAAATCCTAGCATCTTAAATCTTCACCTTGAGAATATCCTTCCTTTTATTTTATTTTTTTTTTTTAAGTGATGAGTAAGGTCTATTTTCATAATAGCTTTGAGAAATGTGATTAGAAAGAAAGTTATACCAGTCATGTTACGTGATAATACCTCTTTTTTTTTTTTTTTCTTTTTTCCTTTCTTCTTTCCAACCATTTTCTTTCCATGCAAAGCTCAGACAAAGTCAATAAGCAAATGATGTGAATTATTAAAACTCAGCTGTCTCCTACATGCACTTTCTTATGCTTCAGGAACTGTATTTTTCCACTACTATTTTGTATTTGATGGAGTCATTTAACACCTATGTTTAGCAGGTGTTAAATGTCAAATTGTAAAAAGCTCAGTATATTTTGTAGTGAATGGGAAACAATGAAAAAGACATAGACTGAGATGCTCCAAGACAGCAGGCATCTCTGCTATGGAAATAGTGATCTATGTTGAGGACTACATTCCAACATCAACATACCAGCATCAACATACCTACCAACATGGTAGGTTCGTACCAACATGGTAGGTTCATACTAACATCGCCATACCAGGAGGAGAACTACACCCATGTCCTTTTATTTAATCCCTGCAATCCAGGCAATTTACTTACACTGTGCAAGATTTTGGTAGTATCACCTTTGGTTGTGAGGCAGAAAAAGTGGAGACAAAAACTCTCTGGCATTTCAACATATCCATGACAGTTCTGAGAGCCAGTTCCGTGACTCCTGCTGGTGACACATTCCCTGCATCATGTCACACAGTGCCAATATCCACAGAACTTTAACATGTAGCTATCCAAGCCTCTTTTAAGGTTGAGGCCAAATATTTCTGTCCTTGTGCACTTTAGCTTCACATCTTCTTATTAGTTTTGCTTCACATCTTCTTATTATTGAAAAGTAGACATTATTACAGAAGTCTGGCCTGTCAGAGTTACAGAATTCTCAATTTAGAGCATTTAATAAAAGTGCTAGTGGAAGCATTATTAATCAAATAATGATTATTAATCAAATAATGATCAAGGTAGTAGATCTGTTATAGCTAAAGGGAAAGCTTTTATTTTGTGCTTATTCTTTTGTCTAGTTAGAGAAATTCCCTCCGTGGCTTATATCAAGCATCTTCATTTATATCCATGGTGAATTTAGCCTATTGTTCTCTAAGAAAGGAAGCAAAAATACCTACATGAGAAAGATGGTCATGACTAACTTGATCTTGAGAAGATAAAATTTAAATAAACTTTGGAGACTGAGATGTAAAGCAAGAACTATATTTAAAAAATAATTATGGCCTTACAAGTCTAATCTTTTAAAGAGATGGAAGATACATATAATTCAACAACAGCTTATGGTTAAATTTCATAATAACTGCAAGAGACTCCAGAATATGTATAGACTGAAATAAAATGATCTAATAGCAGCTGGATATGCATGTGATAATCCGTACTGAAGACAATACAACTATTTATGTGAAGAAATAGATTTTAGCCTGTTAGCTATTATATGCAAGGAATTAATTCTCCCCTAAGATGTAATTCCAGTTTGATTTAATACATAGGTATGCTAGAGGAAAGATGTATTTGGTGTTTTAAGGGTTGTACAGGGAACAAAAAAGCTTAAGAAAGAAGCTGGCCATCTGTAACTGTATCCAGCTCTTATACTTCACATTTTTTCTTCTAAATTCTTCCCTTTCTCTATTTTAAAAATATTTCTTCTGGCTATTCTTATCAATCCTTTCAATGTCTTACTCCATTTGCCAACTCTCCCCTGAGCAAAGGAAAATCTTCTTTTGTTTTCCTGATGATCAGTTCTTTAAAACTGAGCTTGTAAGCAAGTCTTATTCATTTTGCAAAATCTATCCACTGGGAAACTTGAAGGTGAATGGTCCTTCTCCCTATGGACAGTATTTACAAATAAGGAAGCTGCATTCTTTTCTTCTATAAGCAAGTAGAGCTAGAAAGAAATCTTGTCAATAGTGTGAGACCAGTGTGCAGAGTATGAGCATTAAAGCATGAATTTCCCACTTGATCGTTCACCTACTAAGGTGAAAAATCAAGGGGCTCAGCCGGCAGAAAACTGCAGTGTCCCTTTGCCACAACACAGGCATTTCCTACACAAGATAATGTTATCTTTATTTCATATCAAGATTCTTTGCTGATTTTCTATTTTAATATAAATAGAAATTTCAATTTTAATAGAATATAAAGGATCCTCTTGCAGATCATTAGATGCCTTCATGACCTCTGAGTCATTTCTCATTCGGGGCTTCATTTAACAGATAGCACTCATGAGCTGAGATTAAGACATGTATGGTTAAACTGAAGCATAATATTAGTTGCTGACCTGTATATAAGATATGCCTATATATGTATGGCATTGTTTGAAACTGAATCTGCAGTTTAAAAGGACAAGGATCTCTCATAGGCAATGTCACCAAATGATGATGTTGGCAGTGTATCTGTATCTAGTCTCCTGATAATTGGTGACTATTTATCCAACTTTGTCAAATCCTGGGGTAAGTTATGGCAGGTCTGCATAGAACTGGTTTTAAAAAGGTTTAAGAGGTACCCAGTCTTTTCAACTATTCATTTCTCCTTAAAATGTCCTTGTTTCATATGGAGGAAGGCTTGCCATCAGCTCTTGGCAATTAAAAAAAATAAAAAAATAAATAAATAAAGCAAGAGGTAGGAGAAAGAGAAGCTCAGATGGCTATTAGCTTGATTAGCTTTTGGGGATGGAGTTCTTTGATTGTAACTGTTTCTTACCTTCCTTGAGTTAAAGCAAATTGGACATTGAATCCTTACTCTAATACAGGTCTTTAATATTGCTGCCAGGAATGAAACCACTGATCCTGGTAATGGAGCCCCAAAACCCCAGAGGGAACACTGGACTTTTTCCCCCAAATACACAGTCCTGCTCAAGTGGTAAATCCGTCCTGACAAAGCATGGAGAGCATGCAGGTTAGCTCACTTTTCCTGATGTCTCACTGGTGATGAAATGGTTAACAATGTCAGCATTTACTCTAGCAGAGACGGGTTGCAGATGAATAGGGGCAGTTTGTGCCTTCTCAGTGCCTGTTTCAGGCTGTCCTCATCCATGCACAAGGCAGCACTGTATACCGAGATCCTGAAGGTTTCACTGCCTGCAGGGCTAGACTTTTGTTTTTTCTATTTTTTTAACTTTTTTTTTTTTTTTTGGTAAATAACAGGGGAAAAAAAGTCATCTTTAACTCTTTGAGGTTTGAGGACTTCAATTTGGATACTTTCTTTCTCTTGGGATACTGCATCTGTATAAATCAAAACTGGCAAATATGTCCATGTTTGCAGCTACACTTGGAAGCAACTACACAGATTTGAATGCTATAAAGGAATGTAAAATTGTGGGTTTACATTGAATGTGCCAGAAAGCAGTCAGCCAAATGAAAAGAAACCCCACATTTACTTCTTTCCATTTTCAGTGCACCACTCCCTAATTATAGAATAATGCTTGTTTACCAGTCAATCATTATATTACTGTTAAAGAATTCATGAAATTCTTTTTCTTTCTCTCTATGTTTTATTTCGCTTTCCCTTCTTCTTTCATTCTATTTTCCATCTCTGTTCCTCTTGTCACCTGCAGAATTTTAATTGTCCATACTATCTCCTGTACACCTCATAGTGACCCCATTTTTATCATGGCATGAGTTCAGCGAGTAAAAGATAAAAGAGGCCAATAAACACTCCCAGCTCACTGGATTTCTGTGTGCATATGTGGTTTGGGCCTTAATTGAAAATAACTCAATATAAAGGCCAGAAAATAACGCAACCTGCCAGTCAACCAAAAACTATCAGAACCTGGAGACTGGTGAAATGAGCATTACTGTGGGCTTCTCTGCTCCCTCCAGCAACCAACAGCAGAAGTCTGCCTTGGGACAGACCTGTCAAAAACACAGGTGGGAATCCCTTGGAGCTAATCTTCAACATAGTGAAAATGTAAATCTAAGGTATTTTTAAGGAAATACTCTGTGTTCAGCAAAGTAGCATTTGGAACATCAAGGTCTGATTCATCAAAACATAACTGACCTGCTCTACCCCTGAGCTAGTGGCAGGCTGTCAAGCCTTTGGCCCTGCTGGAGAAGAGAAACTATTTTGTTGACTCTGGCACCTAAGCCAAATATTAGTGTCAACCTAAAGGTATTAAAAGGTGAGATTTTTTATGGGTAAAACTAATTCTCTCTTGAGGCATTCCTAATAATCACTTGCTCAGGAAAGGTGTTAGAGGAGGCAGGATTTATGTTTGTTTCTAAAGAAGCCCTCTTTATTCAAATTAAGAAGAAAGAAGAATTCAAGGCAAAGTTTGAACTCTCCTATGTATGCTATAATAAATATGTTAACAAATTCATATATGGTATATAGCAAACAGGAATGTCTCATCCTTTATATTAGAGCCAAATATTCAAAGACATAAAGATGTTAAGGACAGAGGGGCACCAAACTAGGTTAACTCATACACAACAAGCCTATACCATTTCCCCCAGTTACTCCAGTGCTGAAGCTCAGATTTCATTTTGGA
Organism: Anas acuta; assembly: GCF_963932015.1. Lineage (NCBI taxonomy): Eukaryota > Metazoa > Chordata > Aves > Anseriformes > Anatidae > Anas > Anas acuta. The sequence continues at coordinate 182,263,499 of NC_088979.1, read as the reverse complement.
CACCACAAGCAGATCTAATTGCTCAGTGAAGACGGAGACTCCTGCACTTTCATTTTCTTCTAGGGCTAATTATCCTCATTAAGAAAATGGCAGCCCTACAATTACAACAAAATTTTCACAATTTTGATAGTACTTATTTGAATAAATCTGATTATTTGAATGAGTTGATTCAGGTTACACTGGAGTAATAGAGCACAAAATTGGGTCTCTTTCACAGTCAGTTTCTGAAGATGAACAATTTTTTAACCTGAGGATCCATAAGCTCATTATAGGATATTTACATGTGGGTTTTGATGACAATGCAAGATAATTACCAGTAGTTGCCTCCTAAATGAAACTCTTCCATTGTTTCCTCCTCCTCCCACAAAGCAAACACATTTTAAAAAGTCTTGTACATGTTGCTTTGTTTAACATGTGCCTCTTACTTGATCTCTGGATAGAACATCATTGTCATTTAGCCAAAGTGTTCCTTCTGACTTCAAAGGTACCAACTAAAAATAGCCCTGATTTGTTTTCATCCATTTGCTGTGTAGAATTCTATTTCCAATGTTTCCAATATTTTTAATATGGGACTCAACTGTAACTTATCGGTCTGCTATTGGAGATTGTTTGCTTTAGCCTTTTAAAGGCTAAAAAGGATTGTTTGCCTTTTAAGGCAAAAAGTGGTAAACAGCAAAAAAGGTCTAGCTGTCAATAAACAAGCTAATATATATTCTTCAGAGGCATTTACTCTTCTTAGAGCATTACATAATCTATACTCTGTTAAAGATTCTCTCTTAAAGGTAACATTTATCACGTTTCAGCTGTCATTTACACTGGTAATGTGTTTCAGTACAAGGGGCTTAGAATCAGAGTCTGATCTCCATTGTATAGGTGTATGCTCTAAGGGAATTTTCTCAGGATTGTTCTGATGTAAAATAACCTTCAGGTTCTTAAGGGTCAGTGCCAAACCCTCTACATGGTCTACATGGTTGCAACTGCACCCCTACCTCAAGACAGCATCTCCAGACTATCTCCAGGCAGCATCAGACAAAGCATCATTCAGCAAGCCCCTGCTGCAGCCCCTGGCAGTGCTGGGCACTGGACTGCACAGCTGCAACACAGGCGTGCAGCTCCTGCTGAGGGCAATGCTGCATGCAGATGCACTAAAGCACTTCTCTCAAAAACAGAGCTATTGTGCTACTGTGGTGTGAATATCTTAAACTATAGCAAGGGCAAAAACCTAGATTGTGCCATTCAATCTGCCATCACTATTACAGTTCTCTACTTAGGACCAAGTCCAACTTACCAGTCCATGGAAATTTGTTTTTGGAGAAAGAAGAAGAACACTCCTGACTGAACAAGATGAATAGCTCTGCAGATACTACATTTTAGTTATGTTAGTGCCTTGGTGGAAACAACTACTTGGTCCTCTTTGTCTTTGACTCCTTAGGCCATTCTGCTCCATACAGGAGGTCTCTGCAGAGAAGCAGGTACCTTGTGATAGTCCCCAAGAGCAAATACAGTAAAAATGAATAAATTTTCCATCAAGGAGACCCTGGGTCTCAGAGGAGAAAAAAAATGGTGCAGGTGGTCACGAACAACATCAGTGCAGTGGTTTTCAGTCGACCTTCATTTGCATCACAAAACCATCATCTTGCTGAGCACAATGGAACAGCAGGGCTGGCAGCCTGCTCAGCCCTGCAGTAATAGGCATGGTGCAGGTTGGGAATTGGGAGCACTGGCCAAGCTGGTGAGGGATGTTTCACACATCGCCTCCATCGCTGAAACACTTGGCTCTAGACAGTGCTGTTTGTCTCTCACTTTTATGAGTGCTAAAAGGTTTTCTCTCCTCTCTGTGGGGGGTGACCAAATGCAATTTAAGTAAGTGTTTCTGCTGAAACGCCAATATTTTTTGGTTGCCATTTGTTGTTCTCATTGTTTCAAAGAATGATCTTTCTGTTAGCCTAATCTAAGTGATCACTTTGAGGCTGCAAAGCTATATGTCATTTTTAAGCTACTGTATCATGATGGCCTTAGGGAAATTTTACAGATGCCTTGCCACAATCCATTTCTTCCCCATGAAGAGCTACCAGGCTGGTTGCTTGGATTCATTTGCCACAGCTGTTTGCCTCTTTGACCTCAAAGCTACGCAGGTATGGTGCCAATAAAACACAAAGGGGGGTGCCTTTTAAATTACTGGTTATAAGAATTATTTTCTCAAGCAAAAAGGGTCAGAAGGTGGTATTCTTCCAACTGAATGGAACTGCTTGGGTGAGTAGTTTGGCTTCATCTTTTGATAATTTTCTTCTTTCTTTCCTTTTTCTGTTAACCTGCAGTCATAGATAAATGAGCAACACAATATTAATGTACTTATTAGTCTGGAATAATTTGAGACAGACTAATATCTTCCTGACAGAAAATTGTCAGCTCAGGTCTGTCATCGTATCAGTCACCGCAAGCCATTAAATTTCTGCAGTAGTGCTACTACATGTAAGTAGACATCTTGATTTATTTATTTCCGCAGTTCAAACATACCCCATTTCTATTTTGACCACGGTTGTTCCTATCTAGTTGTGCTTATTTATTTGAAGTTATTTATAGGTGATACTGTCCCTAGCTAGCAACTCAGATTACAAGAGCTGATGAATTTTAAATTATAATTTGTCTAAATACTAAAGGCAACAAAACTAGGTCAAAGATATTGCTTTGGGCAAAGTCCACACAGGTTCTTTTGCATCACTGAATATTGTAAGACCTGTCTTTCAGTTTTAAAATTATTATACCTGATCAGGCCAGTACCTCTTTATGAAAGAGGCATATCACTTACAAAGCATTTCAAGAGTTGTGTGTGCAAGGTCTAGGTTGTGTGTTGCAGAGAAAATTGAAACGTTATCCCAGAATATCAATTCATCAAATGTTTAACCATTGGGATGTGGATTTTATTTGCTGTTTGTCATGTTTTGAGGAAGAGACTTGCCTCTAAACCTTAGGTGACTGATCAAAACAAAGAACTAGGCAAATGTGAGGAGATGCTCACATTTTCTCTTGCCGAAGCTGTTCCTTGGTACAAAAATCCACTACATGCTTCTACTCTGTCATTCCAGGTTTATTTCTGTTTTGCTGCATAATTGCTAGTTTCCTGGTCATCTGTGCTGTGTTTATGCCACTCCATTCATGATGTCTCCCCTAGTGTGAATAAGTTCCCTCCTAATATAGACTAGTTTTCTTCTGGGCCCACAGAAAGTTTGGTTGAAGCCAGCCTTCTGCAGGAGGTGCCAGCTTTGAAAAGTAAGGTGGTGGTCATAGCCCCATCAGGTGGATTGGGAACCAAGGTTCAATTCCTTCACAGTCTACTAAGACCCAGTGAACAAAAAGTTGGTAATTTCAACAGGGTTGTTGAACCAGATGACCTCCAAAGGTCCCTTTCAACTTCAGCTATTCTGATACTGTCATTCTGTAAGAGATTTTGCTTACCACATACAAGTATGCTGAAAAATTAATGCCGTGGTGAGGAATTCTTTCTGTTCTATAACATCCTCTGAAGGGGTAGAAATATGTCCATGCCCTTTTAGCTTATGCATTTGAAACTTTTTTTGATTGCATGCCTTCAGAGGTAATTTACAATACAATTAGCTCCTTATTTTGGATTGATAGCATGACTAGAACAACTAGAAGCTGACAAAACAAACAAACAAACAAACAAACATAAAAGCACAGTATAGTATGTTTTATCACTGCGGTAATGTTTTTTTTTATGGTATGAAGTATTACCACAATTTTGAATTGCTCCCACTTTGGTGAAAGGTGGGGAGAAACATTTTCTTATGTTCGAACTACATATTGCTGTTTAGGAAATATGCAAATGTTCTGCTGGACACCACTGTGACTTAGTCTTGGCAACGAAAGGAAAGAATTGCAGCTCTCAAAATATTAATAAGCATTTTACGCATCAGTTTCAACAGGAGTGTGTGTCATAAAAGGTGTTATGTTTGTCATGGGATAGCACACATTCCCATGTGTTTCTTTTTCATTCATTGGAAAGCTTTTGATTGCCAATGGCTGCAAATGCCTTCAAGTGTTAATAAATAAAACATTTATAAATATACATATTTATTATAATTGTATATAATAATACAATATATTTATATTTATTGGCTATGTTCCTCCCTAGAAGAATTATGTACATACTGCAAAAGTGACCCAAACAAATCCAGCCACCAGTTCTATGTTTAGTTTCTTCTGTTTCACTTTCCATATAAATTTCCAGCTCAGCACACTGTCAGTCACATGTATTTATTTTACCAGATCCTCCTATTAGATTGAAAGGGAGTAGACTGCCATTTAAAAATATCAAAAACATCTCATTTGAATGACCCTGGAACATAGTTCCATATTCACTAATGACCATATAGATCACAATAGAATTGTAGGTAAACAATGCTGCCTGGCTCCACTAGTCTCTGGTTTCATCTAATCGGTATTTGGCCATCTTCATGTTGATTTCATAAGACAATGGAGAGTCCACGAACATCATTTCACAGACTGATAATAATTTATAGTTGCTTGCCAAATATCTTATGAAACACACTCTCTGAACCCCCTTAAAAGTATGGCAGGAGATAAGAATTCATCCAACAGTTTGACATATCTTTCACTATAAGTCATCTATTACTTTCTGCTTTTTTCTTGGTAGTATCTGTATGCCTTGAAGTTTTCATGCCTGGACACAAATCCAGTCATGACATGTCTCCTTATATTGAACAACACACGTTGTGTAGTGTGTATTAACACCAATACATACTTCTGTGTCTCACCACAGACACAGATTGTTATTATACTACCTGATCTTTAAATTGATAGACATACATATGGCTTAAACATAGTTAGGTTAGAGCTAAATATACAAAAATCTGGTCAAGTCTTATACTTGAAGTAGACTATGCAAACGTGAATCCAGGAAGCCTAATTTACTGTGTGGTACAGCTGAAGTGCTGGGTTAAATTAAGACAATTACTGAAGTCATTACTGAACCATCATTGTATCTAAATAACATCCCTGTGGTTTGCCTGCTTAGCCACTGATTTAAAGTAACCATAGAAGGGAATTGAAGATGCAGGGATCAGATTAGGAATTTTCCAAATATATGAGCTATGTGAGCTATGCACGAATCAAAGGCATAATGTCAGTAGCAACTATTGTTCAGGGAACAACATCTACAAAACAAACAACAACCAAAAACAGGTTAGTTCAACAATGTTTGACACAATAGAAATACACCTGATATGGTGTCTAAAGAAGTGGCGAGTGTGTACGAGAATCACGGATAAGAATCATCAGACTTGGGCTATCGAGTGGTTTCATCCTATTGTTACAGAGCACTTAATTGCTATTCTTGCTACTAGCCACCTTGTTTCAATAAGGATACCTGAGATGAGCTGCATGACTGCAGCTGTGGAGATCCTTGAATGGTGGAGAGGAATACTCTATAGCCCTTGATACTGGGTAATAAAACCCAGTATCAAGGGTTTTATGATCAACAGTATGTTAGTAGTCAAAAATCCTAGAGTGCCAGTAGGGACCAGAGAGAGGCAGCAATGCAGAGGTAAAAAACAAACAAACAAACAAACAAAAACAAACACAGCAGTGGAGACCACAGCTGTTCCTGGTTGATTGCGAACGCCAGCAGAAGCTTTTCCTACAAGTAGAACACTTACTAGGTCAGCTAATCAGCACAGATTCTGTAGTGGCTAACAGCAGATTACCTCACACTACAGCCCCTTTATCAATCACAATCAACAAGATCCCTCCCATTTACAAACTACATTTATGGCTTTGTTGCTCTGTCAAATTCAATTGAAACTATCAAATGGATTGAAGTATGGAACATTGGCTGTTGGGAGGAGTGATTACGTAGACAGGTGTGCATATTCAAGTATAGTCTCATACGATTCATTGCTTTCAGAACTTAGTTTTAAAAGGCCATTTAAGAAAAGCAAACAGATCTTGCTTTGAAATCTGAAGTATTCTGTTTTCTCCCAAGACAACTTTTCTGCAAATGGCTTCACTTTAAACAATTATACTTAATGTCTGCAACAGAAATTACTGAGGTCACCAAAGGTCTCTTCAAGCTGCAGGTAGTGTGAATGCTTCAGTTTTCATTAACCAAATATTCCGTGTATTCACTCTGCTCTTTCTAAAATATGGCTCTTCAGTTTTTCTATGCAAACTGTTAAGTCTGTCTAGATGCTTTCAAAAATTTCTTCACTCCCTAACTAGCCATAATAAAAAGAATCAAACTATATATGAAAAATGTATTGAACCATAGACAAAGCTTTTGGTCAACCAGTCAAATTAAATACATCTCCTTGATTCTTACAATAAGTTTGATTCACGTATGCATATGCTTTCTATGCATTCGGATTTGGGCTCTGTAGAACATAAAGGGGAAATCTCCAGCTGATTTTTTTTAACATAAAAACTGGGTTTCTTTGTTCTTGTTCTTTTACTGAATATAACAAATGAAGCTATAGAGATACAATTGATCAAGGTCCTGTTAATGAGAAAAAGGACTGAAGTAAACTATTTAAATGCTTGTCTACATCTTTTCTGATTGTGCTCCAATGATTTAGTGTATTTACAATCTTTGGTGATTAAGCATCTTCTGTACTAGTCTATCTTGAAAGGTCTACACTGACCTATTTCGTGAAATGAACAGAAATCAAATACATCTCGAATCACAGAACTGTAGGGGTTGGAAGGGACCTCGAAAGATCATCGGGTCCAACCCCCCTGCCAAAACAGGTTCCTCAGAACAGGCTGCCCACGTAGGCATCCAGACAGGCCTTGAATATCTCCAGAGAAGGAGACTCCACAACCTCTCTAAGCGGCCTGTTCCAATGCTCCGTCACCCTCACTGTGAAGAAGTTCTTTCGCATGTCAATGCGGAACTTCCTGTGCTCTAACTTGCAGCCATTGTCCCTTGTCCTATCCCCACAAACCACTGAGAAGAGGTTGGCTACAACCTTCTGTCCCCCACCCCTCAGATATTTGAAAAGACACAGTCTCAGTCTTCTCTTCTCCAGGCTGAACAGACCCAGGTCTCTCAGCCTTTCTTCATAGGGAAGATGCTCCAGGCCCCGTATCATCTTTGTGGCCCTCCGCTGGACTCTTTCCAGGAGATCCCTGTCTTTCTTGTACCGGGGAGCCCAGAACCGGACACAGTACCCCAGGTGAGGCCTGACCAGGGCAGAGTTGAGGGGGAGGATCACCTCCCTTGACCTGCTGGCCACGCTCCTCTTAATGCACGCCAGGATCCCATTAGCCCTCTTGACCACAAGGGCATAGTGCTGGCTCATGGTCAACCTGTCGTCCACCAGGACCCCCAGGTCCTTCTCCTCAGAGTTCCTCTCCAGCAGGTCGTCCCCCAGCCTGTACTGATACTTCGGGTTGTTCCTTCCCAGGTGCAGGACTCTACACTTGCTCTTATTAAATCTCATTTGGTTTCTTCCTGCCCATCTCTCCAGCCGGTCCAGGTCTCACTGAATGGCAGCACAGCCTTCTGGCGTGTCAGCCACTCCTCCCAGCTTTGTGTCATCTGTGTACTTGCTGAGGGCAGACACTATTCCCCCATCAAGGTCGTCGATGAAGATGTTGAACAAGACTGGACCCAGCACCGACCCCTGGGGAACGCCACTAGTCACAGGCCTCCAGCCAGACTCTGCTCCGCTGATCACCACCCTCTAGGCTCGGCCAGTCAGCCAGTTCTCAACCCACCTTGCCGTCCACTCATCTATCCCACACTTTCTCAGCTTTGCTAGTAATGCATGTCTAACTATAGGCATTGGTAAAAATTGGGGAGTTTTGGTTCTATCATGCTCAACTGCAACTTTTATTTCCAGGATCATAAACATTAGCCCACTTAGCCCAACATACATAAGTGATAACAGCTTTCTGTCCTGTGAACTAAAACTGCGACACTGCCTAGCACAAATCATTTCTGTTTACAGCCTGTCTCCAACATGACAGAGCTTGCATGTTCTTACGTGTGGTCTTGAAATATGTTCTACAGTTCTTGTGCCACTAAGTGAAAGAACTGGAACATCTTATATAGCTATACTCTGACTCTTTGGTCTATCATAAATAGGATGTTGCACAGGAAAAATCACACTTTACAGAGGAGATTCTACCTTTAAGTAATGTATTTAATAAATATTGAGAATGACATTAAGAAGTACTCTAGTTATTCTTAATGGGCTCAGACAAATTAATATGTTTTAAGGTATCTGAATGTTGCTTAAGAATGTTGTGAACTTGAGTATGTATTTTCTAATTTTAGCTTATTTTTGTTATTCTAACTCCCTGCTGAAAATAACATTGCATCTGTTTCTCTATAAGCCTATTTGTTAATACACCTGTCAGCCCTCTTTCTTCTAATGTATTATTATGTTTGTTTCCTCATTAAAACTGAAATAAACAGCAATAATTATGCTGATATACTGGCTGTTAAAAGCTGGTAGCTTGGATGGTAAATATGACTTTGAAGCACATGCACACTTTCAGAACTGTAAGCACTCTATTTCCCCCATTCTCATTATTTACTAAAGCATATATTAAATTCAATGCCCTGAAGGACTTGCATTTTAATGAATGGAAAATGCCATCATACAACAAAATAACAGGTTATTTTCTTGCATTAGACCTTTTCTGCAGAGGAAAAACATGTAACATCTAAATATATCAGATGCTGATCCAACAGTGCAGAAGAGCTATATCTAATGAAAAGCACTCTTCCTTGAATATTTTGCCTCAGCAAAGTTAATTTTGAATTTCTTGATGAGGTAGAAAACAAACCATACTTAGATAAGCCACGTGTTGATAATGCTGTCCACATAAATGTGGATTCGAGAGTTATTCAAGAACTATAAGTACCTCATACAGGCAGAACTATTTATTCATGTTTACTTGTTCAACTCATTTCAGGAAACATTTATGTTTCCTGTCGTAGACTATCATTCACAAACTGCTTGAGCACATGACTGAACCCCATTAAGAATAAATGGGACCCAAATACATAGTTAAATATGTTTAAGCATTTTTCTTAAGTAAAAACAGTCAGAAAGTATACCTTTGTAAGAAAGTCAAAACATTAAAATCTCAGAGGCATAAATGCTTTTTTCTCCTCTGATTGTTGATTGCCTGAATCTGTTCACTGCAAAATCATCAGCAGAACTGCCACTCACTTTAATAATGCAAGATGATCAAGGCCATAATTTTTATCAGGATGAACATATCTTTTGAGACAAACTGCATTTCCTCCATATAAAAAAGTGTAACAGTTTAAACAATTAAACACACCAATATTTAACATTTGTTATTCAGGAATGACAATGCTTTATATAAGTTATTCTGTCCTGAAAGACTTGCCAGAAATTTGTGTGCTCTTCAGGACATGTTTTTTAAAGTGAAGCTGTAGATTGCCAGACCTGAGAACAGCCTACCCATGCCAATAAGCCACAATGCCAGAAAGACATTGTGATATAAAATGAACCTATTTTTCTGTTTTTACACATTCATTTATTATTATTATTATTATTATTATTATTATTATTAACCTAGATTATATTGTAATTCCCAAATTCTGAATACTGACTTCTGAAAACTTTGCTAGCTTGATTCTCCGAACTGAACTGCCTGTTATCTTCAAACAAAAGTTGTACAGGATGCATACACATTTGGAAACAAAAAATATATCAGCACACATATTTTTGCATTAACTTTAAAAATGTTTTGTGACCTACAAATCAGTATAATTTCTGTGAGGAAATGATTGAACAAGGATATCATTAAAAACATAAAATTTTACATTTAGGCTCCAAAAGCAACCTTGAAGAACAGATTTTTGTTTAAAATATTGTGATTCTGGAAAATGGTCTTAAACAAAAAATGCCCTCTAATTGGTCACACAAACTCATTTTTTAATAAATGTAGTTTGTAGGCTGACACTTGCATATTATCTATTATAACGTGTCACATCAGGGTATTTTAATTTGAGCTTTGTACATTCAAATTTACATTTCTGAAAAAGTGTTTTGAAATTTGTCAGCATTAGAAATCTTGTGACCATGATTCAGTATTCTGAGGATGAAATTCTGACATAAGATAAATGCAAAGATAAATGCAAACAATTATATTACATAGATATTGCCTTAGGAATAAATAAAAAACCTTTAATAAGAATCAGGGATTTTTAAAAAGCCTCCCAATCTCTGCCATGTCTGCAGGCAGCTAAGAAACAAAAAGCTCACAGCTTTCCTAATTGGAATAGTAGAATTATTTAAAATGAATACAGCTCCTAGGTTTCTCCTGCCTCAGAGTATATTCCTTTGAAAACCTCAGCAAGGGTTTAATAATTTAAATACCTTTTTTTTTTTTTTTTTTTTTTTTTTTTTTTTTTAATCCTGTAGAGTAGAAATCTCAAATCTCAGAATCGTAATAAAGAGCTGATGACGTTAGGGATACATGGGCCTACTTGACCTTAAACTTTGCTATTTAACATTTCTTATGTGAACAATATGTGAGATTGATTCCTTTTCCACAGCATAGCTTGATTAAAATGACTGAATGAGGAGAGGCAGGGGAACGGGCCAGTCTACCTGTTTTAGATCATCAACTCCTTTCTACTTCAACACAGTCAGAGCTCAACTTAAAAAGAATTGATTTTACAGTCAGCTCTCACGGGAACACTGAAAACAAACAATATTCACATGTATTGATAGGCTCTGGATGTCCAACTCCAATAGCACTGCACTTCAGAGAGGGGAAAAGGTCATATGTACATCTTCATTCCTGGGGTTGTGTGCTGGTCTAGTGACCTATAGAGGACCCTCAAGGGAAAAATGTTAAAGCTGAATTATCTAGCTTCCCTAATAAATTAGGACATTAAAGAATCTCCAGCTATAATAACACATCTTAACAGTCCAAGAATGTTGGAAAAGTTTATCCTTGTATTATATATGTTGGGGTTGTTGGATTTCCCAGACCAGAGCCCTGATGTGAATCACAAGTACTATCATTTATATGTCAGCCTGAAGAGTTAGCTCTAACTCAGGGAAATCATAAGATTTTACATTTATTTATTTATTTATTTTTGTACACCTAAGCTCTGGTCAAAGGAAAGAAAACATGGTCTGAGTGTGGGTGTTTATATATTTATTTTATTTTATTTTATTTATTTTATTTTATTTTTCTATTCCTATACCAGCTGATAAGGGTGGCTATAAGGTACAGCTTAAGAATATGGACTCAGATGAATCAAAGTAAACACTTGCATCCCTATGGGTGTAATGTATGCCTTCTCCAGGAGCACTCTGGGTACTAGTACCCATACACATACACAGCTACATGTTCAGAACACTTCTGGTCGCAATTATTTTCCAAACTCTTCCTCAAGATGACTCAAGAATACTGCTCAGTGATCATTCCCAGATGCCTTGCATGCATTTCTACTCTGAAAATTAAGATAGTTAATAGTATGGTCACAGATTGTTCCACATAATTTAGCCTTGTTGCTGAGGGACCATCCTAGGTATCTGTATTTTACTCATATTGTGCTGAAAGAGACATGGTAGTTAAGTTGGCCAAGAGGTAGGCATGTTCATAGAGGTTTGGAAGTACCTAAAGCTCTTGGTCCGTGATACATGTGCAGCTTTGTGGTCACAGTTCATGATGTGCAAGAATGTATAGCTGAATAAGGAACATCATTATATCCAGCCTTTGAAGCTTTTAAAAAAGTTTATAAAAAATGAATAAATATCTGTCGGATACTCTTTGGCTTTTCTTTTTCTTATGACTCATTCTGTTTTTCAGGTAGAAAGCAATGCCTGGCAGTCTGACATGGTATTATGGGGTATAATTGTATATTCTCCCCCAAGCTATTTGTCACGGATCCAAAGGGAAGATCATTAGATAGAGGAAGAGAGGCATTATGCTGTTTAAGGTAGCAACAAGAGAGGCTGTATTTTTAAAGTATGGGAGAATTAGAATGCTTTCACCACTTGGAATGTAAATGTCTCACAGTCTTACACATACACGATCCTACAGCAAACGAGAGAAGATTCATAAGAGCCCTGACACAGCTCAGTGTTGTTTCGCTCTGAAACATTCCAGAAATTTCAGATGAGAGCCAATTTTACAACATCTGGATTATTTTTAAGTTCATTGGAATTCATTCTAGTGACCTTTTCAGGTAGCTTGGAGAGGTTTAGGTGTTTTCATCATTTGAGGCCTTCGACACTGCTTACACAAAACATCTGTTCATGAGTGACTTCGGTGTAACAGAGGTTGTCTTGGGGTAATCACTAGACAGATTGTAATTTGAGGTCTCTTTCAGTCCATTTTTATTTTTATTTTTTTTTTATTTTTATTTTTATTTATTTTTTTAAGCTTCTGCAAATATAATGCAGCTGGGTAAGAATGCAACAAGAATGAGGCTCTCACTAAAGTCTGAAGAGAAATTCCCTTCTGCATTCATTCCAGAATCCAACCAAAGTCTACTGGAT